>NC_056747.1:1294607273-1294947273 GCF_019279795.1 Protopterus annectens
TACACAGACAACCATCTCCTTCTACCACCCAACACTACAACCTGTGAGAGATGCACTTATATAGCCAAACTGGAAGCAAAGCTCTCTTCACCGAAGACTGGACTAGACAGTCAAGAGGAGAAGGAAAACACTTGCACCACGCCACACTCATCACATAGTCTCTCAAAACTTACACCACCAAAACACACACATAGAAGCACAAAATACATGTCTACATTCATGGAGGCTCTTAAAAAAAATCTGCCCAAACAACCGAGACCTCCAAAGCAGAAATGCAAGCAACCTCCACCCCCAAACAGAACCCAAATGACACATAGCCCACAAACTCAGTGTGCCACTCAAACACAGCCCATAAGGCATAACTTACCCAACACTCTGGTCATAGGTGACTCTATAGTCAGGCACACTGATGTTCCACTCACCAGGCTAAACAAGGAGAAAGTTACTGTCAGCTCTGTTGGGTGCCAGGATCCGCCACATAACGCATGCACTCAGTTCACTCCACAACAAGTACAAATATGACTCTGTCAGTGTCCATGCTGGTACTGGTGTGAATGACCTGAGACGTACCTCCCTGGACTACATGAAAAGAGACATGGAGAAGCTCTCCGATCTTGTAGCCCAGACAGGTATGACCCTAGCCCTGAGTAGCATCTTGCCATCACCCAGAATTATACCACAGTACAAGGACAAAATGACTGACATCAACAATTGGCTATGCTTCTGGTTTCATTCTAAGGGAATCCAGTATCTGTCTGCCTGGGATGACATGATCGAAAGACCACAATGCATTGCCAGAGATGGCCTGCACCTGTCGCCCTTGGGATTCTGGATATTGGCAAAGGTTCTTGCCACACCTATAGTGCCTTTTTTAGGCAAGGTTCAAATGACAAATTCACCACTGTAACAGGTACAAGCAAGCAAAATCTGAGGGTAATGCTACTCAATGCTAGAAGTCTAAACCTCAAAATGCACTCACTCAAGGCACTCCATAAAATGGAGAACATCGACATCTGTGCAGTGACAGAGACCTGGTTCAAAGCTCCAGAGAGCACCCCTATATTACCAGGCTATAATTCATACCATGTGCATGTCCATATTCATTAAGGATATCCAGACCACCAAACTAGTTGCTCAGCATAATGCATCCAAGGTTATCCAAGTGCAACTAACTCTGGGCAAAACTGCAATCCAGATTGCAGCTTGCTACAGACCCCCCACCATGCCCCAGGATTCCCACTCCTCTTTTATTGATACACTGGAAAATATTAGGATACAACCCAATACCCCAATAATGGGTGATTTCAACTGCCCCACTATTAACTGGGAAAACTACTCATGTACCAACTCTTTTGCTCAACATTTTCTGGAATTCATCAATTCCAACGCCTTGGATCAACTTATCCACACCCCCACCAGCGGCAGCAATATCCTAGACCTGGTCATCACCAGCATGGGCGACCAGTGTTCCACACCAGAGGTAAGTTCCTCGCTGGTCAGATCCGACCAGAAGCTAATCACCCTAGACATCCACATCCCGCTCCCAGCTCCCCCCCCCCCCCATTAGAGAAACAACCATAAAAAATTTCTCCAAAGCCAAGTTCACGCTTCTTAAGACAGAAGTGGCAAACTTCAGGACACCCATGCAGATGGACAACAGGGTACAACTGCTGAATCCTAAACAAATGCACTTTATAGGCACTTACACGAGTGCATGGATTGCACTATCTCTAACAGAACCAAGATGCTATTCTCCAAAAAAAGGTAGCCAATCTGATGGTCTTCTGCCATAAACAAACTCTACAACAGAAGAAAGAAACTGTTGCAAAAAAGAATAAAATCCCATAATTGGAGGAACTCCCTGGTCAGCCTCAGCAAGAAGCTGAGATCCCTAATAAAATCCTCCAAAGCTAGTTATAAAAACAAAATCACCACTGATTCTAAATACAGCAACAAAGCATTCTATAGCTATGTCTAGAAACTCAATGGCAACACACAGATCTGCTCTGAGTTACAGCACAATTGCACTAAATATACAGAACCAACTGATATTGTCAAAAACTTGGCAGATAAGTTCAGTGCTAACTTTACCCCCCTCTCACCCCCTAAAGGGCCCATCTCTATACCGGAAGAATGCAAAGTTCCTGTAATCATGGCTGCACAGGTAAAAAACTCACTCTCCAAAGCCAAGAACACAGCATCCATGGAACCTGACAACATCCCAGGTTGCATTCTACATGAACTACAGAATGAAATGGCACCCCACCTAAGTACCATGTTCAATCATAGCCTCACCTCAGGCTTTGTGCCCATTTAATGGTGCACAGTGACAGTTATCCCACTCCACAAAGGGGAAGCCATGGCAGACCCCGGGAACTACCGCCGCGTTAGCCTGACAAGCCTGGTCTGCAAGGCCATGGAACGTATCATCATGGAACTCATAAACAAAGACATTGGAGATCTCCAAACTCTGGACCCCACACAGTTCAGGTTTGTTAAAGGCAGATCATGTCTCCTAAACCTGATAGACTTCTTTGAGGCAGTCAGCAAAGCCATAGATGAGGGTAAGGTGGTTCACACAGCCTATCTAGATCTCGCCAAGGCATTCAACACCATCCCCCACTCTGGAATTATAGATAAACTCACTAAACTAGGTATAAATCCCTAAGTCACAAGATGGGTTGCCAACTGGCTTACTGACAGAACCCACACTGTAAAAGTAGCAGACTCCAAATCAGACTTCAGACCAGTGACAAGTGGAGTACCACAGGATTCAGTCCTGGGTCCTCTCCTGTTTGGTATCTACTTCTCTAAAGTACAGGCTAACACAGAAGGTCTTTGGCTAACTAAGCTCGCAGATGACTGCAAACTAGGAGCCATAATCGAAACTCCTAACGATGTGGACATCCTACAAAAGAGCTTCACTGTGACAGATGCCTGGTGTCAAAGCCATGGCCTCAAGCTCAATGCCAAAAAGTGCATTGTCATCCCCTTTGATAAAACCTCTGTACCCATGAACTAACACATAGGCGGTAGTCTACTTAACACCAAAGGTGTGATAAGAGACCTTGGGACACAGGTGGAAAGTAGTCTCTCCTTTGATAATCACATCGCCACAGTGGTCAGGAAATCCTTCTACATGACACACCTAATCACAAAAGGTTCTCATCCAGAAAAAAAGAAGTCATTGTTCCCCTCTACTCATCACTCATTAGACCCATTATAGAGTACAATGCTCCTTTTGGTATGTACCTCACAAGACATCTACAACAACTGGATAGGCTGCAGAAATACCTCACAAAGAGGATTACTGGCCTCAAACAGATGCCCTACACAGACTGTCTCAAAAAACTCCAGCTTTACTCTGTCGCACATCGCCTACTCAGAGGCAATCTCTGCCTAACATACAAAGCTATGTCAAACCCAGAACTGTTGGACATGCTCCACTTAAAGAAATCCCAATCCCTCCAAGCTACATGCTCTAGGGACCTAAACCTTGTCACCACAATAAACAGAACATGCTGGAGGGATAGATTCTTGTCCCAGAGACTTCCCATACTCTGGAACAGACTTCCTATCTACGTCAAACAGAGCTCCTCATTAGTACTCCAAGAAAAATCTTGATGATTGGATGCGAAATAGGAAATTCACCCCTGGGATCACTTCTGTGGCTCTGCTTGACAGGGGCACAGGAAAATAATTTTTTTGGGTGGCGAAAGCCAGGGTACCTTTTTGGCTAGGCTTGTATAGGCCCTAGGACCAGTAGCCTAGTACCTACCTATGAACCTATATCAGTTACTGTATGATTACAAACCAAGCATTTTATTTCCTCTGTCTTAAGGTAGCCCAAACCAGCACTGTACTTACTGGCATCCACTAGTTATCACTAACCACTTTCAACTGATCTTCCATAGAGAAAGAAGATTGTTTAAGACAAGCAAGAATTTAAACTGGTGCTCTGTTTTAGTATCTATTCCTATACCAGCATTATTCCCTGAGAATCTTTTAATATGCTGCTCACAAATACTCTTACATGCTACCTCCTCTGTCTGATTGCTCAAAATACAGAACAGAAATGTTCATTCTTGAGGAGACAATAGGTTTACATTTAGACATTCTGCAAACCTGCTTCCTCAGGGACATGGGACCATAAGAAAACAGATGCTTTAAATTTGATTTCCGCACTGCAAGCCTAATTTTCATTCATCTCCATCCATCTATCTTTTAAGTTCAGGTGAAACCTCTCAAACAAGTCTGAAATGATACAAAAGTGGTACAACTTCCTATCATCTCAGCTAAGTCCTTCAAAGGAGTAACACACTTCATTCCAGAAAGGCCACCTAAGCTCTGCCTGCAAATATGGATGTCCTCAAAAATGATTAGCACCCCAAATTTTTTTTTGAAAATCCTGCAGGTCTAGAAGCAAACCAAGAAGCACTGCCATTCCTTAATTTGGGATGGAAGTTTACTTTAGTACCATACGATCACAGACACTGGCAGGATACCCATAATAATATACAATAACATTGCCCATACAAAAAGATGGTCACGTTATGAAAAACTTGTGTATCACAAAAGCACTCATGTAAATGTAGGTTCACTCCCGCTGCCCCCTCCTTCCCAGCCTGAGGAGTGCAATATACTCCTCGAAATCCTGTGATGATTCTTACCCAAATAAATTACTCCATCAATTTCTGTACCAACCATTTATTATAATGCAGGATAAATTTACATATGCATATACATATACATTTACATATACATCTTCAGTGCATTCCCACCACAGAGACAGGTTTTTTTTTTTCATGCATGAACCACGACAAACAAATCAGTCCTAAGTAGGTTCATATTTATGTTTCCTAAATAAATAAATCTATTTCCATTTGATAACTTAGCAGGTGCTCTAGTCACCAGACTCCTTTCAGCTATGACCCAGGTCAATTAACAGTTTAGTACATCAAATATTGACACTACTTATGAAAGGAAACTATTTGCAATGCAGATAGAAAAAGACAGTAAAATGCAAAATTACAACAAATATTTTGAGTAGACAAATATTTACTATGCAGATAGCAAAATAAAACTGCAGAATTATAAACAATATTTTGAATGGATAGATGAACAGAATTTGGCAATAACATCTTCATTCAATAGTGGGTTTATAGTGTATAATGGCAATTGCTTTATGCTTTACAATTGCTAGTGCAAAATATTCAGGATCATCACACTTGTCGAAAATGTCAAAATATTTGCAATAAAGATTTTGATGTCAAAGCAGCAAGAACACTAAAATGCATATTGAGGAAGGTAAAAGTGATTTCAGCATGACTATCATACACGGAGTGAATACTGTGGCAATGTGCTGTTTCTATTGTGTGCTTAACCTCCTTCTTTATAGCAGGCGTGAGCACAAGAGAAGTGTGGCTATACATTTCTAGGTACTTGGGAGAAACTGATCACATACAACACAGAATATCCTGATATCCTGTCAATATACAGAATACCCATTTGGGTCTCATTATTCACCAAATACAACACAATTTTCCTTTAATGTTGCCTATCATCCTTCTTAGGCTTAGGCAGGACTATGACCCTTGATTCTTTTGTGGTAAGTGAGGACTCCTCTGAGCTAAACATTCAACTAAACAACTTCTTAAAGAAAAAATTTCCTTGCTCAGGGACTTATACAGGCCTTCAGTTAAGCCATCTGGACCCAGCACTCTCCCTAATGGAATGACCACCAAAACTTTCTTTACTTCTTCCTCTGGAACTGGCTCTATGTCTGGGATCCTTAAACACCAAGATTGAGAAGCTTGAATCTGGCAAGAAAACCATCCATTGTTGTAGTCGGACTACTCAACGGACTGTGTAGCTGAGCACAGTAATCCCTAAATGCTTCAGAAATGTCTGCAGGATGGGTCATCCTCTGCTCACCTACCTCCAATCACTTAATAATCACCTCATCATAATAATGCTTTAGCCAAAAACCTAACAACTTCCCAGGGTAGTCACCTTTCGCCAAAGCCGGGCATGCCATCATCTGTAAATGTAGGGCTGATGACTGAGAGAAGGCTTCTGCGAGTCTTACATTTGTAACCTTATATGCTCTAGTACACCTGTTACTGGAATACTTAGCATGCTTAATGCTTACAAGCAGCAGAGCCCTGCTGCACTTCCTTCGGGAGTTGGGCAGTACTCTCATGATGTCTCTGCTCCAAGCAAACTACCGTAGCTGCTGAACACTGGTGAACACAGGTTGCTTAATTCCAACTTGCATAACTTCCATCAAACCTCTAACAGCATAGAATCAAAGGTTTATTGAAGATGAAGCTGTAAATCTCCTGCTTTACAAATCATATAGCTTGCTCATCTGCTAAGACTGAAGAGTTAGTCCTGCAAGCGTATTTGGTTTGCACTGCAGGATTACATCCGGTGCTACTGCCAAGTAATCCGATAACGCACGTAGTTCAGTTACCACAGACTCAACTTTCCCCATCTTTTTGATGGATACTAACTAGCAATCCAGCATATTAAATATGCCATTTGATGAGAAAGAAGTGAAAGCAGTCTGCTCTCTCTGTTTCTAATGTAGTCATATATTTGTGTACAGCACCAAAGATATGAGATGCCTATCAGTTCCTGGAACTGACGTGTAACATTACACAAGTGACATTAAAATCCTCACCTAGTAATACTGGAATATTGCCTCTATTCTTCCAGCTAAGGGACTCAAAGAAGTCAACAAAGAACTGTGGAGTGTCAGAATGATACACCACACCAGTTATTAATAAAGCTGAGGGGGAGCCCACCTTAACAGTGGCCCACCTGCATTATTTGTCACTGCATCTGTCTGTCACCATACAGCCTAATAATTCCCTAAAAGTACTGTCACTCCTCTCCCTGCTGCCCTGCTACTGATCCCAAGTTGCCCCATAACTTAGTCATGCATCTTCTATGTCTTTTAGCAACATCCTCTTCCTACAACATAGCCACACCTGCAACACTGACTGCAAATACATATTCTCACTGTTTCTCTTTAATTTAGAGCATGATCCTACAACATTTAAAGTAACACACCTAACCATTTAGAATTAATAATAGTTAGCAATAAAATTAAAATAAACACACACCTATAATATGCAAAATAAATGTATCACAACTGTAGCAAAATATTAGCACACAGTTATAGAATAATGCACTAATAGAGAACAGTCTCTTTCAAATCTGTCCCTAGACACACTCCCATTACAACAGAAGAATCATCTATCACATGCTGTAGGGCACACCTGTGAGCACTCTGGTGAGGGGATTGGAGGTACATCCTCAGTAAATAAAAAGGATACACAGTTGGAAGACAATCACATTTTGGCCACTATGTTCTTGGCCATAACCTGGTGAAAGTGGACATGAAGAGACAAAAGAAGTTACTTCACCTTCATATGTAGACTGTATCAATCTTTGATTTGAGATTTTTCCTTCTCTTCTCTACTCTCATCTCTTAATGGATAAAAGAGAGTTCTTAATAAACACTACAAAGAGTTGCCTTGCAATGTTCTCTTTATATAGCCTCCCAGATTTCTCAATTCAACTTCCTTAGATCAGGGGGAGTCTCCAGTCTGCTCAGCCACTCCAGACTATGTGTTATCTTGTGAGGCTGCAGCAAATTTCTCTCTGCCTGCATGCACCATCATCTGTTTTTTCCTACCTGCCAGACACAAGGTTTGGCAAAAACTGTGTAGCATCAGCAGGAGAGTGAAAAAAAATAACTTCATTCTGTTGTTTTGCTGTTAAAGTAGCTGGCTATTTGAGAACTTACCTTTCCATTTAAAAATCTGCAAATGTCTTGTGTTTAGCTGCCAGCTGAAAATTCTTGGAAAAGTCTTACTTTGGAATTACCAGTTTAAAATACCTTATATTCACATGATCAGTTTCTTACCCTGTAGTCCAAAAGTTTAAAGATGATTTGCCTTGGTGGCTGGTTTAATGGTGATCTCAGTTTTAAAGTTCTGTGTACCAAATCAGTCAGCACAGACACTCTGCCATTCAATGCACTCAGTTCCTTTGGCAGCCACCGGGCTCCATTCCCAGATTCTGAAACCTAACTGTTCCTGCACAGTTAGTTCTCTAGATGTTCCACCTTTACCTGGAGGAAAGAGAGCTGGGCGCCATGTTTCTTCAACATTCCTACGCTCTCCTGAAGCTGCACTGATTGCAAAGCAGTCACTGTTCCCAAAGAAGGCTCTTCCTCTTATACGGCCATTGACACTGTGAGATTGGCTATGTTTTACAGCACCTGTGAGATCATTGCGGCTAACTTATCCAACTCCCAGTGGTGAAGCGACAGCATCAAGCAACCCATCTGTCTGGTTGTCTTGATTACTGGTGACCATTGGCACCTGAGTGTAACACGTCACCAGAAACAGTAATAGCTGATACCAAACACACACACACACACACACACACACACACACACACTTATACCAGATATGATGTCACACTTTTATGTCACAGAAGGTGTTAAAAAAGCATTCACAATCCACTGAAAACAATGCTTCTTTCTAAAGCCCTTGGTGGACATTAGTCCTGTAGCTTGTTCTGCACCCCCCCCCCCCCAGAAGCACACTGCACTGGGTTAAGAAAATCATTGAGGATTTCTTATGAAGAATTGACTTACAAACCCCTTTATCTAGGATGCAGCTAGATCTGCTTGTTCTTGCAGACATAGATTATACTCAGGTAAGGACAAATGAGAACTGTCAGAAGCAGGAGTAAATAAAAGCTGTTGCTAAGTATTTGGTAAACACCTTAATGTACTAGAAAGTTCAATGGCAAAAAGGTGACTCAGTGATAAAGTACTCACATGAAACATGACACAGTGTCCGTGAGTCATGTGGATGTGGAGGTAAGCATCCTACTATAAAGGCAATCTGCTTCAAGACAGAAAGTAGAGCTGCTAGTGTCAGTACCCCAGCCAGATTTAATAAACTCATTTAACTCGGTGAGATCTTGACTGGATTTCCAATCGTGCTCTTATTTTATCACCATGCTTATCTGTTTTGTAAAAGATACCAGCAGTACAGCACAGGCCTACATGCGCTATTTAATTAAAGGCAGAGTCAAATGAATGTTATCTCTCAGAGGACCTGTTACTGGGCCTTAGGATCCCTGCTGTGCAATCTGTTGGCACTATTTCTGACCAATTTGTCTGTAGTAATTAGAAATGTTTGAATTATTACATAACATAAATCTTCTGCAGAATATGGGAAAGTAGTGCAGGTGGGAAAAAACTGCTGTGGTGGTGCTGACGCAGAGTTTTCGCCTCACAGTAAGACGTTGTCCTGTTCGATTCTCTGCTAGAGTGTCTTCTGTGTGGAGACATGCGTGAATGGGCGTACCTTCATTGAAGGTTGTGTGCCAGGGCTGGCAACTCGGCACGTAAAAATCTACTGGCAATCATTAGCATACCGGAGTTCCGCTGTGGCGACCCCTAACTGGGAAAAGCCGAAAGACACACAACAACAAGTGCAGGTGGGAAAAGATGGAAAAGGTGATGGGAAACAATGTCACTGGCTAACATCAAATAACTTACAGGTGGGTACATCCTTACTGTTGTTTCTGTCATGCTTTTACTTGTATTGCCATTCCATTGTCTGATTGTGGTAGAAGGGAGATGATTTGATAACACTAGTACTGACTCATAAAAAAGGGATAAAGCAACAAAACTGATTTGACAAAATTACTAGCTGATCACCGTATTGACTATTTAGAGAGCAGCATGCCATTTGCCAGTTGTCAGAAAGTTTTATAAAGGACATTCAACAATTTTGACTGTGATATCGTTTCTAGAGCAGCTTTATGGTGCTGCAAGGATTCTACTCAAGGTTTAGCCTTAGTTTTGTTTACTGATTTATAAAAAGCATCTGACTCATTACTTAGAGCGTGTACATGATCTGAAAGATTAGGGGAGGGGGTAGATGTATGGCTTTATCTTTTATTTATTATTTATTGACATCTGTTGACGGGGAAAGTCCACTGGGCCCAAGACCCATTTTCAGTTGAGGCCCAGGGAGAAAAGCTCCATACAATCATAGCAATTTTTACATAACATCAGCTTAACTTTGAAAGTCAAGAAAGTTTTTACATAATACAAACTGAAGTAGATATACAAGAAAAATGCATACTACAGAGGTATACAATACAAGAAAATAAACCCAGTGTGTTAAATTTTTAGTAGTTCTGTTTGTATATTCTCATAAGTAAGAATACTGTTTAATCAATTCTGTTTATTCAGCCACAGAAATAAAGAAAGCAAGAGAGATTGGATATGAAGACAGATAGTGTAAATTGCAACTATATTAAGTTACTAAAATTATTTGTAGTGTATAGTGGCCAAAACATTTAAGGTGGTTTAATCATACTGACAGACTGAATATAACAAAAATTGGGTTACTACTTTCAGATCTCATTATCCAAGAAAGAAGAGTCCCTAAAGAGTCCATTTCTGATCCCTTGCTCTTTCCTGTAGTGGAGCATACTATACACACCTAATACTACAATCATTTATTATAATTTATTCAGATGGCATGACTTTATTTTCTTTTGATGATAGTACACTTCACCACATCTACCTTACAAGTAGATTTTGATGTCCCACAATTTGGGAGTGTCATCTCAGTGTACCAATACATACAGTTTAGGCAATGGCGTTATTTTTAGATAGACAGTGTACAGATTGCTAGATTTACAAAAAACTGATCTGAAAAAAAAAAAAAAAAGATTTTCTTGGGAATAAAAACTGATCTGTAATGAAAGTATGACCAACACTGTAATAATAAATAACTCTTACTCTTCTTCAGAAGTTAGAAGAACTACATTTCTATTAAAGTTAGTTTACCAGGGACACTAATCACAACTTAACAGTTTGAGGCACAGCCTAGGTAAATACGTCACAGTAGTAGGGAAGAATACCCATAACGGGTTAAGTGAAAATACATGAGTAACCCAGAATCATTTAAAAGTGGACTGGCCAGGAGTGGACATCAATAAGAACATAAAAGTAATGTAAAAGGCAAACAGGCTGACATAAAGATAAACAGTTTCTACTTTTGTTACACTTTTACTAAAAGTATTTGATTGGAATTTGATAATTTATTCATTCTGCAATGAACAGCCTATGAAGCAGTTACCTACCATGTTATACTGAGATTTATGGATGGAGTTTCTTTAGCCATGTTATCGTAAATTATACTTCATAATGACGGAGCTTAATATTCAAGTCAAAATCAGATATATCCTTGGACTTCTTACATTTAAGGTTTATCATGAAGGTGGTGGTCTTTTAAATGGGTTTTAGCAATAGTGTTATAAAATTAACTAAACAACTCTTCAACACTTATCTGGAAAATTCCTTACTATATTAAAACTGACACAAATTCCTTACTATATTAAAACTGACACTATAAAATTCTATTTCATTTTAATGACTATTGATTTGTATAAAGAATTGTTTAAAATAATATCTCATCATTTAAGCTGGAATTTCTAAGATAAGTCCTGAAACACCATCTTTCTGTACATAAATCTAGCTTTTTTAAGTAATGTGAGTGACATCCTGTTTGAGTACTAGATTTCTGTTGTTTGTTATCAGACTAATACTGCACTTGGTTTATTTTGCACATAGATCCAAAGTGTAAACACAGCATTAAAAATAAATTAGATGGAAAACTCCTGGAGATTTTAGGGATGGTGAATTAAATACTTGTTACTTTATCATTTTGTTATTTATTACAGCTACAGTCAGCAGAAATAGGTACCCACCCAAGTCTGGTTCAAAGATCTCTGGGGGTCACTCACTGCTTCTGTACATCCTGTGGAGAAATAACAGCTTGCTATATGTCTTGCCCCAAGATATCCCAACAAAAGTTGGGAGTTCACTCATTGTATCTGAATTATGGCCAGTGCAGAAATGTGTGCATATCCCATGTCCTGTCCCAAGATAGCCTAGCAATTGCTGGGAGGTAACTTATTGCATCTGTACTGTGGCCAGTACAAAAATGGGTGCCTACCCTATGTCCACTCCCAAGATATCCCAGCATTAGCTGCGTGGTCACTCACTGCATCTGTATTATGGCTGGTCCAGTACAGAAATGGTACCCAAACCATGTCTGGTCCCATGACTGAGAGAGTGACCGAAACAAAGAGTGATCCTTGTCACCAGCAGTAATATGATACTCAGAATTCAAAGCAATTTACAGTAATATTAAACAAGCAGCACATAATATTTACTGAAATGTAAAATCTCCTGGAGCCCTTGTATCAGAATTCTAGGGTACAAACCATAATATCTTATAAAAGTTATTAGATAATCAGTGTAACAACTTTCAATCATTAAATTACAATACCCAAATTGGGATCTACTTCAGAACATCGAAACCTGAGATGACTGAAGACCATATCATTGAGACAAAATAAACAAAAACCCAGTTCATCGACAGACTGGATTAATGACAATCTTCCCAGGGTAAGTAATCACTCACACAACAATACACAAAACCTAAACTACACCATTCTAAACCCACCCAGGTGGGGGACTGTGCCCCCACACCCCCAACTAAATATACCAACTCCAACATCATGCTACAGTTGGGAAAAGGGCAAAGTTAACCTTCTTGGCCAACAGGTTACTTACCCTGGGAAGATCTTCATTGATCCAGTCTTTCGCTGAACTGGGTTTTCATTTATTTTGTCTCGACGATGTGGTTTTCAATCATCTCAGCTTTCGATATTCTCAGTTAGACCTCCATTTCAAATCACATTGTTGTTCGGTGGTTAAGATCTCTGTCACACAGATCTAGGGTCTGTGGTTTAATTCTATCCTATGATGATTGTGTTTGTGGAGTTTACATGTTCTCCCTGTGTCTGTGTGGGGTCTCTTAGAGTATTTTACTTTTATCCCACCTTAAAAAAACACATGCAGGCTGACTGGCTGCTATAAACAGTACATATATATATATAGTTTATTTCTCTTTGCACTTGATGCCCATTTGGTGACTAAGAGGGGCCCTTGATGGCCATTTCACTTATCCAGTTAATAAATTAATACGTTAAATTAAAACACTGAAGCCTGCAACATCATAAGCTTGAAATTTAATTATGCAAATGCTTCCATACGTTTAAGCATGTTTTTAAAATGATCACAGTTTCATTAATACAATCTAAAACATTTAATTACTTTTATGTATAAACTTCTGTTTAATGCAGTGTTAGAGCTGTGAAAAGTCTGAGCTGTTGGACTACTATTGTTATCACATCTCATTTTTATATTATGCCCAAATGAATGCACTTTACCTAATTTTTTATTTTGTTCTACACATACCTTTTCCATGGAAACAACATGGCTTAAATACTACTACCTACTGTAGTGCAAGTCATATACTTAATAATAAACAACCTCTCATTTATATTTTATTTTGACCTTGCCTCCCCAAACACATTTGCAGATTATATAATAAAAACAATGACAATTTGCCAAACTATCTGCCTTCTGGTGCTTCTAAAATCACCACGTTTTAGATATTCTTTTATATGTAAAACAACTTTGTTTTCAGAAAATAGTTTTGCTAGAAAGGTATGAACTAAATTGTTCCAGTTTTATACAAAATATACCTTGAGCATTGTGCTAACATACAAGCCACTCTTTATCAAAGAAATCCATGTTTCAAACTTTCCGTGTGTGTGCCTTAACATTTATTTATATGAAGTCCCATACTAAGTGCCTTCTCTATTGTTTCATACAAGTAGCTTTTCAGAAATTATCTAATCAATTGTAATTCCTTTCATGCATAAAAATCTTCCTGTTTACTATGCAGTCTAAGAGTTCTAAGGAGTTTGCTACAGTGGTGAAAAGATAAAGGTTTATACAAGTGTCACTTGTGGCATTTGGCATTACAAAAAATTTGAATATGCAGTACACCAATTACTGTATCACTTTAAGCAAATAATTTAATATCCAAAAAACAGTGCTTCTTGGATCAATTTTTGTTCTTAACTCAAAGTGAAACCTATTATTATTTTAATATGAAAGGAAAAGCTGAAATATATCAATACTTGCTTCACAGAATGATGTTAAATCAATAGTTCTGTAAGAGCTTGTAACAGAAAAATCTTTCTCAGCTAAACCATTAACTTAAAATATTCAGATAGGCATATAAAGTGCAATTACATAAGTTGCACTTACTCGTAACAGTAGATGTTTGAATTTCACACTGCCTCAGTGGCATATGGGTTCCGTCCCTCCACAAACCCACACTGGCAGCTTTCCTGTAGCTGAACCAGATATTTGCAAACAATACTCAAGTAAATACAAAAACATGAATCAAAGTTAAGGAAAGAAAATATTCAATATTTGTTTTTAGGAGAATCACCTATAAAATTAGTAGTAACTTCTATGTCAACTACATGTTCAGTACTACCACACTTCTACTGTTGTGTAGAAATATGAATTATGTCAGAATTACATTTAATCTTTCAAATTTACTCCCATGTTACTACCTTGATGACATAAACAGTAACATGTAGTAGCCCAACTACCCTAATGTATAATCACTTTGCACGATCATTAGGAAATATACATATATCTTATACACACACACACACACACACACTCACACACACACACACACACACACACACACACACACACACACACACACACACACACACACACACATATACGCGCGCGCGTGTATACACAGGTCTACTTGAAAACACTGACACACCAAAACACCGACAACGAGAACACCGAGACCAAAAGATCGACAACTGAGATAACCGACAGTTTAAAAGCCCGACGCTGAGAACACCAACACATTAAGGTAAGTGTGCAATAGTGACAGACTTTAGGGTTAGGTGCGGGTTAAGTGAGTTAGGGTTAGGGTGCGGGTAAAGTAAGTGTGTGATAGTGACAGACTTTAGGGTTAGGGGCGGGTTAAGTGAGTTAGGGTTAGGGCGCGGGTTAGGTGAGTGTGCGATAGTGATGGACCTTAGGCTTAGGGTTTGGGTTAAGGTTAGTACATAGATAGTTGTGTATGTAAGGTTTAGTGTAGGTTTCTAAGGTTCTTGGTGTGCTTGTGTTGTGTGTGTGTTTTTCGGAAAAGGTATTTGTTTTGTTTTATTGATTGTGGGGATTGTGGTTTGCTGGGCATGTGAAGTTTCGTGCTTTTAAACTGTCGGTCATCTCAGTTGTCGATCTTCCGGTCTTGGTGTTCTCGTCATCAGTGTTTTGGCATGTCGGTGTTTTCAAGTAGACCCGTAAACACACATATATGACGGTGTATTGTTTCATTACAAAGTCTACAGACTAAACAGAACCCATCAGCAAGCAACCGAATAATAAGACATTAAACAAACAATTGATTGCAACCGTAGCACAAGCAATCATAGCAAACCAAAACAGACAGGAAAACACTGAGTGGCAAACCATTAAAATCAGACAAAACACAGGAGAAGCAAGTATCACTCCAAATCTTTAACACTATGTAGCAGAATGAAAGTGAATCCTTCTTGTATTTTATATACACCAAGAGTACGATCACACAAGTTGGAAGAAGGTGCATATATCATCTACATATCAACACTTCTATTGTACCACCCAGAGTACAGAATTCAAGAAATCCAAAGTATCACAGCAGCAGCACCCTAAACAAACACAAGAGAAGCCTTTCATAGGCTTATAGTTGATTTATAGGCTAATGACCCCTGGTTTTCATACCACTCATTTTATATGGGGTATAGCCTGGATATGACTGGTCAGGCATTCACAAGCTTCCTCCTTCTAAAAGGGACATAGGGGCAGACCAGGGATAAGTTTAGACACACCATCCACTGATCCAAGTTGTGCATAAATAAGTGCAAGGAATAACTCTGCTTCACATGGATGGGAAGCCTGTTCCAGAGAAGGGAGATCCTCTGAAACACATAGCTGGCCCTCCAATGTGTCTTATGTTGAAGATGTGGTTCATGTCCTTACAATGGGTGTTTAAAATGTTATTTATTTTGCAAATTTGCAATGGGTCCATAAGGGCTGAATCAGGAGATACCCTAAATGCCAGGCACAGATCACCATTCAGCAGTCTGTAGAAGACCAAGTACAAGGATATGGCTTTGTGACAGTTCATGTAGGATGTGTTTTCTACATCACATGTTCTTTTTGGGAGGAACTTTTGTGAACATTGCAGTTGTGGCATATGCAGTATGGTCAGGAACATATCCAAGAAGACATTGTACTCAGTAACTGATCTAATGGGGGCTGAGTACAATACAGCAATGAAATCTTTGGACCAAGATGCCATAGCCTTGCATATAAGTTGTGCAACATAGAATGATTTCCTTACATAAGTGGACATATGATGGTCAAAGGCCAAGTCACCATCCACATGTATTCCCAAATTCCTTACTGCAGGGTCAACTCTTAGGGGTGTATTATCAATGCAGTAATTTCCAGGGGTGGTCATCTGCCTTAAAGATACTATCATGCATTTTTTGGCATTGAGTTTTAGATAGTAACTCTGGCACCAGTAATTAATCAATGCTAGGAATTTCTGAAGGATGTTTATGTTTTTTTCTTTTTTTGGGGGGGTACAATGACTGCACATGGTTTTCAATCATCGGCAAACTTGGACAGCCAGAGTGCTCTGGTGTTGGCCTTGACTTTAGAGAAGAAGATGCCAAAAGACTTAGCCCCAGTACTGAGACCCGGGGGATTCCCCTAGTGACTGGCCTTTCTGTGGAGGTAGACACACCTACCCTGACCTCTTCTGTCCTATCTGTGAACCTGCTGGCTATCAAGTGGATGACGCAGGGGTTTATAGCCAATTTCATGGGCTTGTATCAAAGCAATCAAAACAAACCACAACTGCCACATCACGAAAGGCAGTATGCACTGTTTTTTCCACATCCATTGCTTTGGTGATCTTCTTGTAGAAGTCAGCCAGGTACAGTAGGTACGTCCTGCCCATGACAAAACCAAACTGGGACTGGATCCAATGCTTGAAGGATTCCTATGTCATTTTTTAATATGTCCGTTATTCTTTCCATGGCCTTACATTTGAGACTAAGCAGGCTTAAGGGTCAGTAGTTTCCTAGGTCCACAGATGGGCCAACTTTGTGCAGAGGAATAACAGTTGTAGTCCTCCATTCACTTGGCACAAGGCTCACTTGGAGGCTATGACTGAATAGTGCTTCTAAAAGGCCCAAAAGGGCATGCCTCATGCTATTAAGGCAGCAAACTTTGACATTACCAGGCCCCATTGATGAAGTGTTTTGCCCTTGCAGAATGCATTGAGGACCTGTTCCCTAATGGCAGTTGGGGGAGTTTTTGGTTGGGATACTTATTGTTGTGTGTTGCTTTTGAGGTTTTGGGCATAGTTGAATAATGCTTTGTGTTTTTTTGCAACAAACTCTATAATATCTAAAGCAGTCATTCCAGTGAAAGTCAGACATAAAGGATACAGAACAGCCATGCATCCAGCTGAATCAGCACATGCATTCGAATCCTAGCACCTCACTTGTCTGGATGACATTCCTATAGCATGTGTTCTCTTACAAACAATAACATTCAGACAGCACAACACATTTGTCCACATCTGTCCACTGCACCATTCCTACAGTTCAAAATTAAACAAGACTAGCCTTGCAACAATAACATACACACAGCTCAACACAAATGTCCACTGCAATCTCACTCACATTCACTGTTTACTGCTTTCACAAAACTAAACCACCTAAAGAACTATCAACCTCTTGAGCATTCAGCCATATGAATGCCGTCCATATACATTTATATATACATACTGAGACAGAGCTATGAAGAGACTATTTTAGCTGATAACTTAGCTAGAAAAAGTGCTTTCAGAAAGAAAACATTTTTGACGATCTAATAGTATTAAAAGGCAACTGCAATCAGAACAGTCTTTTTAACACCTCCATTACATTATCACTTAAGACATAGGCAAACATACTTTGAAAGAAAAGAAAGCAAACCATTTTAACATTTTTCATTTAAATACAATATACACCACATACATTTTCTTTGCTACTATCATCAGTCAAACATAAAAAATTGCTGAATCCTTCCTTCCGTTAAACCTCACTCCTCCTCCTGAACATTATTCTGCATATATTGTTCCCACAATTTCCATTTTCATCTATGTAATTTATTCCTTCCCCTTTCTAAAGATCCTTCTTACAGTTCTTTTATCTCTTTCATAATATTCACTACCTCAAATACAGTTGGTTTAGACTTTGATTGCTTTTTTGGCAGCCAGCAGAATAAAACTTAATAAGGCCTTACTATATCTAGGCAATTTAGATCCTGTATCCCAGCTCAAAAGAATAATTTCCTAACTTACAGCTATTTGCTCATCCAATATTTCTGATAGAGTATTCTGTAGGGAATTTTCAAAACCTGCCAACTCATTACACACCCAAAACATATGTTCCCAGTTACCTCTTGATTCTCCATCTCATCTTCGCCATCCACCTGAGGAAAAAATCTTTGAAATCTGCTTGGGGTATAAAAATACCTTTGCAAATGCTTCCAAGCAAAGGTCCTAAACCTTCTAGACTTGGTTGCATACTTGGAATCCATACATATCTCTTCCCATTGTTTACTTGTAAATTGCTTTCCCAGTCTCCCTTCCCAATCTTTTCTAACCTCATCCAATTGATCTTTATAGTTATCACCCGATATTTTATATGCCCTACTAATTATCCAAATTTTAGCATCTACTTCTATTCTAGATTCAACTAAAACGTTCACTTAAAACCCCCCCATCCCATTTTCTTTGCCTGTACTCTGATATCAAGCTGTGATAGAAAATGTAGTCTCTAGCATGGAATCCAAATGTCTTCTTGGCCTTATCCCACTCTATTATCTTTCACTCTTGAGTTACCTGCTCCCAATATCTTGGTTCCTCTGCCAGGTTTCTCTGTAAATTCCCACCCTCTCTTACCTATTGTCTGTACCACTACTTGCAGTCATCCCTATTTGAAAAGTCTTCTTTCTCCATTCTCGTATTGGCTTAGTTATTAGAATACTTTCTGCTATCTTATAAATGTAATATTCTGCATGGCTGTTATTATTCACATTAAGGGTCTGTAGCCAACCCACCCCTTCACTCTATCTATTTCTTGAACTTCCCCTTTGCTTCATCATCATCCCTTTCCATCTGAATTATAACCTTCTGCTTGCGTTATATATAGGAGCCTTAATTGTGCAGCTTTAAAATATCCCATCAAATCAAGTAAACATAAACCACCTTGTTCTATTGGAAGGATTAACTTATACCACTTAACTCTTGCCCTCTTTCCCTCCCAGATAAATTTATTTTATTCTTTATTAATTATTGTCCACAACTTCTCCATAGGTTGATAAAAGTATGTCTGACCCATATACAATTGCTTGCATCTTACTATCCATAGCCATACATAAGAGTTTCCAGCTTATCAATTTTTGTATTATCTTTTGCTTAGCCTCTTCCCACATATCCTTAGCTGCCCAAATAGAAGCATTTTTAATCCATACTCCTAAATACTTTAACTTATCATGTCCCTGTAAATATGGGTATTGCTGAACCAATTTGTGTGGCAGCACATAATTTACAGCTATAACTTTTGTTTTATATATATTAATTTTATATCCTGAAAAGAAGTGAAGCTGTCTCAAAATGTTCCATAATACTGAGATGTCCTTTTGTGGATTTATCAGGTACAAAATAATATAATCTGAAAATAAAGCTAACTTTTACTGATTACAATATCAACTATATCCTTGTATTTCTGAGTCCCTTACTTTGTCACCCCTGTCTGGTTTCTCTGTTCAAACCCAGCTTAGTTGAGAAGGACCCTCTCACTATAATTATTGCCACAATCCTTCATATATCCTTCTAATCAACCTTATTATTGTATCAGGAAATGCAAATGCTTCCAATACCCCATTCATAAAATCCCAGCTTACTCTGTCAAATCCTTTCCCTACATCAAGACCTATAAACAACAGAGGTATTTTCTTACATTCTTTTTCCCTCTGGATCATCTTTGCTCTATTAAAGTTGTCAAATGTTTACATCCCCTCCACAAAACCACTCTGATCCATATCTATCAATTTTGGCAAAAACTTTGCCATTCTTTTAGCTAGTATTGACAAAAACACTTTATAATCACGGTTTAAAATTTAAATGGGTCTAATTGAAGCTGGGTCTGAAGGGTCTTTGTTATCTTTAGGTAACACAGCCACCACGGCTTTCTTCCAAGATGTAGGTGCTTTCCCTCCTTTTAAAATACTGTTAAACTTTTCTAGATCTTCATCACTTTCTTACCTTCTAACTTCTAAACGTACACAGGAATGCAATCTGTCCCTGAAGACCTTCCTGAGGCTTGATTATACATCATTGTTTTTATCTCATTACCAATCAACGAAACTCCAACAATTGTAAACACAATGGTACAGAGTAGCACGAAGACCCAAACCAGTGATGTTCTTTTCCACAAATTTATTTTCTACTAGCACATGAGTAGGTTAAAAAACTTTACTCGGACTTCTTCAGACATTGTGTTACATAAAAAACAAGTTTAAATAACCTCCTAACGTTAATAGGTTCATAGTTTTTTAGTTCCAACGGGCTTCCCACTTCTACTAATGTCCAACTAAACATGTTCTACTAATTCTTTATTATACATTACTCCCATAATAGTAATTATTCTGTTCCAATTTGTTCCATCTCAATATGTTGTTGAGTTAAAGGGGTTGTAAGTTGTGCCAGTAATGCTTTCCTAGTAGTAGAAGTGGGAAGCCCATTGGAATTATACTATGACTCTTTGAACTGTACCCACTTGGGTCAGCGTGGACTTAAATTCAGTAGTAGCCCTAGTTAAATTTAATAATAAACAAACAATATTAAACCTAAAATGGAATTTTAAATTAAGAACTTGGTTTAAATAGACCAGTTCAGGGAACATGAAATGAATGACACAATTCACAACACTGTTAGGGTCTACAGTTTAGTTTAGAGTACATTAAATACAGGACAGGTAGGTACGCCCTTTGACAAGTAGGGCATCACCAAGTTAAATATTACTTCTATTAATGGGGAACAAAAAACTGTGAACCTATTAACATTAACTGTTAAGCACAATATAAATGAAATTGGAAGTAGGTAGGCAGATTTAATACCTTGTTGTTAGTAAGTAGATCATTGACACCAGGAGTTTAAATGGAATTTTATTTTCAAAAAAACTTTTTTTGGTATTTAAAACGTAACCCTCATTGCTATTGATAAGTCCATCATTTTAGAATGAAACAATGCTTAGTAAACCAAATGGTAACAAATATTCCCACAATATTATGTATAGTTTTTATGAGGGTATGATATTATTGTACCATATGTCAGTGGGGACTGATATGACAAGGAAGTACATAAGGGATGAAAGCGTTATAGTTTAGGTTATTACTTGCATTGATCTTGTCCAAAAAAGTTGATTATTAAATGGTAACCGGTGTGACTATGAAATAATAGTTGTATGGTAGACTGGAAGAACATCATGAAAGCAACATACCTGCTTTTACTTTGAAATATTGTTACCACAAGGGGACTGTTTTGATTAAACTGTTATAGAATGAGAAGGCACTTTGAGCAAGTGCACCTATGCCTTTAAGATCTTGTAAGAAGCCTTACTTAAAGCTTATTGGCTAACCAGGAAATGGAGGTTATTTAAACTTGTTTTTTATGTAACACAATGTGTGAAGAAGTCCGAGTAAAACTCGGATGAAAAGCGCTTAACATTTTTTGTTTTATGTACTGTTTTTAAGTTTTTTAACCTACTCATGTGCTAGTAGAAAATACATTTGTGGAAAAGAACATCACTGGTTTGGGTCTTCGTGCTACTCTGTACCATTTTATCTCATTACCTCATATCTTAACTATTAGTTGTTGAGACTCGTATGGCCCTAACTTTGGTATAATTAAAACTTCCACAAATATTTCCATTTGTACTTTTTCTTGATTAACACATTTCACTGCTTTATACAAACGTTCGTAAAATTTCCGGAATATCTCTAAACCCTCTACTAGATCTCTGGTTATTGGTCTTATTATAGGCCCTCTAAGTTTGGCAACAACCCTTTCAACGTTCTGTTGCCGAAGTCGCCATGATAAACATTTTTGCGCTCTGGATTTGTTATCAAAAAATTGCTGCTTAAATATCATTTTAAACTCATGTACATTATCCAGATACTCCCTTATTTTCTCTTTAGCATTTGCTCCTCCTCCTCTTGTTACATGAGATTCCACTTATTCTGCAATACATTAACCTTTGTCAGCCCCTCTAAATAATTTCTATTACTTCTTAACCATATTTCTTTCTCTTTTATTTCAACACTACTTTTAAACTCTACTTTTATTTTATCCCAGTCACTAGGTTTAACTTCTGAATATATTTCTATCTTCCCTAATAACTCTCAAATAATTTCCACTATCCATTCCTTAAATTTCAGGCTTCAAAGAAATTAAAACTTGAGCAATGCTGTTACAAAGTTGCTAAATTTTGGAACCCAATACTGTATAGCACTGAAAAGCCTAAATTGGTTAGAACTGCCACATCAACTAACATACACAACTTCTTACAAGCTATACAATTATCCAGCATCCATCTGCCTGTTCAGCACTAAAAACATTCTACACAACTATGTTCCCAGTCAGTCATTGCAATCCAGTGACCAAATACTCCTATCAGTCTGCAAGCTTAACAAATCTGCTGGGCATTGTCTGTACTCATACAAGGCTGCCAAGACCTGGAACTTCTTACCTGTATCAGTCAGGTCTATACCCTCTCTCCCTTCTTTCAAAACCACTCTGAAAGACTTCCTAGCTAAAATCTGTTTCTGTTCTTGCTCAAATCCAGGATAAACTATATCCATAAATGTGAGATACGAGACTCTTCGCTTTCGTTGGTGGATACAACATCTAGTAGAAAGAGCGTATAGTTTGAAAATCTGAATATGGAGGGAGCCAAAGGACAAGAACAACAAACTAATCCCTACCCAACCAGGGGCCATGGTCAGAAATGGCAGGTTAAGGGATTTAACAACAATGCCTGTAGAAAAGGAAATAACTGTTTTTTTTTTTTTTTGTGATAATGCAACTCCAAATTTCCAACAAGGAGGTTTGGGACTTTGGAACAATGAACCTTGTCAACAGTATCTTACGGGTAAAGATGTGGAAGGTTTGTTAAATGACTTAAAAATAGTAAATTTGTCTGACCTAGTTTTAAATGTTGATATGGAAGCGGTTCTAGTTAAAGGAATGAAATTTGTGCCTACTAAACTTCCAGTTTGGCTGACTTGTTTTTTGAGGTCAGTAGGTTTTGCAGAAAACTGCATTTAAAAGTATTTTTTCAGAACAAAAAAGACAATGAATCAGTTTGTACTAGCCATGAAACAATGTATGATGGTGAAATTAGTTTAGATGATTCACTTTTAAACTTGTCAGTTTACGAAAATTACGTTTGATTTGGTGGAGGAAACTGTGGAAGATGTGGGTGTAGGTTGTGAAATAACTGGTTCTGCATTTTTTACAGGATATGGTAAATTTCAGTTGCCTGCTTTACCTTGTGTTAGTAATTTAATGCCTCCTAAGTTGTCCACAGCCATTTGCACGTTTAAGAATACATTGTACAAACAGTTGCGAGTGAAATATAGTAAAAGTAGGATGAATTTCATGAATTATAACACGAGTATGAGTGAATGGAAGGCTCTACAAAATTTAAGGGACGTGAATGATAAATATATATTCACTTAAGTGGACAAAGGGGGCAATTGGGTGATTTTTTCTAAAAGTAATTATGATGATATAGCTGAGAATTTACTTTCTGATGTTTCATTATATGAGAAATTGAGGGGTAATCCAATTTTGGAATATAATATGGGGTTATTGGAACTCCTAGAAAGGGGTGAAAGAGTAGGCTTTTTTCTGCTGCTGAAATCAAGAAATTGCACATGAAGAACCTCAGAGATGCAAAATTTTTCATTATTCTAAAAATACATAAGTCTGTTGTGAACCCCCCGGGTAGACCTATAGTGTCAGGGAGGGGATCATATTTACAAAATGTGGGTATTTTTTTGGATCATCAACTGAAGGGGCATCTTGCAAAGGTCACTTCTCACATTAAAAATACTAAGGAACTTTGTGATCTTGTTGGTGGAAAATGTTGGAAAAAAATTTCTATTGGGCTTGTGTGGATGTGAAGGCTTTATACACAAGCATCAAGAATGTCTGGGGTTTGGAGGCTGTAAAATCAATGCTAGGTGAAGGCCCACGAACAAGTTATTTGATACAACTCTTGGAATTCTCCCTTACACATAACTGTTTTAGGTTTGGTGGACAATATTTTTTGCAAAAAGAGGGGACAGCGATGGGGGTATCATATGCCCCAGCATATGTTATTTTGTTTATGAATTTCTTTGAAAATAGGCATATGCATAACACCAACTTTTTTTTCCACCATGTTATCACATATAAAAGATTTATAGATGATATTTTTGTTTGTGAGGGGGATCAGTTGAGTTTAGGAGTTTCATGGAACAGATGAATAAGATCCCGTGGGGCCTGGAATTCACTTTTGAGATCAGTGAGATTAGCATCCAATTTTTGGATGTGGAGTTTTTTGTATCAGACAAAAAGATACAATTTAGACCCTTTACTAACAGAACAGCCAACAACAATTTTTTGTCGTCTGAGAGCATGCACCCTCCACACCTTTTAACATCACTTCCATATGGAGAATATAAGCATATTTTTAATAACACATATGACAAATCATTGATTGCGGGGGAATTTTTGAAGGTCAGACAAAAATGATTTAATAGGGGGTATACATTAGATTGTTTGGATAAAGCTGAAAGTAAAGTTTTGGGCACAACTGGTGTAGGGGTCACTGGAGATAGGAGAACAGCTTTAGGATAGTCGAGAATGGAGGATAAAGAAAACAGAATGTTTTTTGTTTCCAGATTTTCTCCCTTATCGACAATGCTTAGGAAACACGTGGACAGATTTTGGCCTATTGTTTGTGAAAACGAAAATGTGGGGCATTTGTTCCCAAAGAGGGTAGTTTTCTCTTATAGCAGGTTCCTTAACTTAAAGGAATTGCTAAATATGAGGAGACACATGGTTAATGTGAACTGCCGGAGCAGCTCTGTATGTGGTAGTTGTAAGGTTTGTAGTAGATTAAAGAATTTAAATGGGACTACAATCAATAATATTAGATATGTAGTTCGGGACCATTTCACTTGTAGATCATGTGGGGTAGTTTACATACTTGGCTGTGGATACACACCAACCAGGTGGTATATAGGACAGGCCAAGAGGATGGTCAAAAACAGGATAATGGAACACCTGGGAGACATTAGAAATCATAGGTTGGACAGTCCAATAGCCCATCATTTCCACATGGCTCATGTGGGATCCGATCCTAGTTTATTTTTTTGCATTTTGGCAAAGCCTTTGCATACACAGGGAGAGGATTTTTTGAAAAAGCTAATGCAATTGGAGACAAAATTTATTATTAACTTTAACACACTTTACCCTAAGGGATTGAACCAGGAATTAAATGTTAATATGTTTTAATCCTTTGGTTTATACAAGTTATATAAAATGTTTCCATTTGACCAGATTATTTCTTCTTCTTTTTCTTTGTTGTGTTCACTTATATCTTTTTAAGGGATTTAATTAAATAAATGTATAATTAATGTATTAGCACATGATTAAGCAATTTGGAGGCTTTATAAAAAGTGGATGTATTGGTGTGGATTTTTATTCCTGCTGAAGGCTTGTTAGCCGAGGTACCAGGAAGCACCAATAAACTTGTTACAGCTGTTTGTCAGAGTTCGTGTGGATTGTGTTCTGGCTCTACATTCCAGTCCTTTTGGTTTTTATTTTACTGTATCAGTCAGGCCTATACCCTCCCTCCCTTCTTTTAAAACCACTCTTAAAGACTTCCTAGATAAAATCTGTCTCTGTTCTTGCTCAAATCCAGGATAAACTATATCCATAAATGTGAACAAATATATTTTCATCCCTTATTCTTCCTTACTCTCCCTTCTTCACTTACTTCCTTACTATCTAATTCTCTTCCCTGACTTTCTCTCTAAATATAACATAAACCTGTTTTCCCTCACCTCATATTGCAATTCTCATTTGTATTAGACTAACTTACCTTTACTTCTAATACAAACTGTCTAAAGTTTCTCTAAATAGTAAATGTTTGTTATATAACGTGCATCTATTTTTTTCCGATGTTTTTACATTATGTCTAACTTTTTATAATTATTTAAACTACAAATGTTTTTATTTTATTTGTCAATATTGTAAAATCATTGTTTTTAAAATGTTTTGCAATAATTCAGAGCTTTTCTCCCTAGGCCTCAGCTGAAAATGAGCTTCTACACAGCCTGACTTTTCCAGTAATCAAATCTCAATAAATAAATAAATAAATAAATAAATCCCTCTCTTTTTAACAGGTAGGTAAGAAAGTATCAGTGTCTTATTTTAACCTCATTACCCTGCATTTTATCTTAGATTGTATTGTTGCATGATCATAAATAGATATTGGATGTATGTTGAAGCATTCAATTAAACACACATGTTCCTGTGAAATATAATTTCTTTCTAGTCTGGCCCAGTTATTGTACCTTGGGGAAGAATATGTAAAATCTGTTCTTACTACTGAATATATTTATTCCATTGTTTTGAGCAAATAAAATAAAAGTGTGTTTTTTTTCTTTCTGAGCTGTTTAGTTTTGCATAAAAAAATTCTTCAGAAATCTACTCTTTTTTGTGTCCCTTCTAGGTCCTCCTGATACATCATCACTATTGCAAATCAAACTCTAGTCCTCACCTACAAATAATGTTTCCTGCTGAAAGCTGATTATTCCTCCTAACATTTTCTTAAGCTCTATAATAGCAGTTTTCAGTGGAATTGTAATTTTCCTCCCTTGCCAATAGTCCCTTACTACTGCAAATCAACCATTTTTGTCTTTTTTTCTCATCCATCACTACTGGAGCCCATCTAGCAGTTAGTATAAATACTCCCCTTTTCCTCTGTACTTGATATTCTGCCAAATATCCACTCTGAAATTCTCTATTTTTCAAATTTACCCGATCATTTCTTTCCAAATTTGTCATCTGCAGCATTGTTTTTGCACTAAGCATTTCTTAATATAATTCAATACTCTTACTTTTATATTTATACCTGTAAGCCCATTCACATTCCAGGATAATATGGACAGCATAGCCATCATGATAAAAAGCTAATGCATCCACCTATTATACAAGACAGCTTTTTTGAATGTGCATTTCCACCTTTTTCTGTTACATGCATATACTAATGTTTGGCAAGTTGATCTTTTATATAGTTGTTTCTTCTCACCTCCATTTCAACCTGTGTCACATTTTCAAGACTTTTTGTTTTAATGAAATCCTCAAACAAAAACTAAATACAAAACACCTCCATCCCCTATTAACTTGGAACAAATACACAAAAAATATGTATATCTTCAAAATATGAAGTTTAACCCACAAGAAGGGCACAACTGCCTCAAATTGACAGCTGCGCCTATACGCATTATCTAGCCTAAAATTTTGGTTAACCATGCTAAAGCTAATGTTACAGCCTCGGGTCCCACTTATACTGATTGCTGTCTCTTCTTTTCTTATCTCTCTTCCCCTCCTATTTTCATCATATCTTGATCTTTTTGCAGTACATTTTGGTTTATAGACAGTTACTGGGCATGTGGTCCAGTAGGCCACTGCGTAGCCCAGCTCAGTTTCTGAACTGCCGTACATGTCTGGTTAAGTGACTTACACAGAAAGCAAATGAAGGCTGAGGGAATTGAATGCTTTATCACAAAAAGACAGCTCATTAACAGCTCACACATTTAATCCTCTGCACTAATTTCCAGCCATTATTTTCTAATTTGTTAAGCAACAAAATGGCTAGAATGGTGTCTACCATGTTACATGATTTCACTGTATACTTAAGTTTTTTTAATTCTTAGAGTAACATTATGAAGACACAGAGTGCGCTTATATAAGAAGAACGTTCACTAAATAAATAATAACAATATGGTAATGATATAAAATAATATGGGAATGGGAATGGGTAGAATTCATAGACTGGCTAGTCAGCAGTGCAACTTGTGCTGCTCAGAAGTAACATGCATACCCATATGCCATACAAACACCTTAAAAGCAAACTTATATATCTAAGAGTCACTCACCCAAGCAGTTTAAACAACTGCTCGGGTGAGTGTCTTACAAACCCACACAACCTTTTATGTCCTTTTAATCCCCATACATATCTACATCTAAAAAAATATATATATTATATATATATATATATATATATATATATATATATATATATATATATATATATATATATATATATATATATATATGTATATATATATTTATATATATATATATATATATTATATTATATGGATCTACTTCACTTACCCGAAAAAACACATCGCTGACATTCACTACACCAAGACGAATACACCGACAAACAAGACCGACATCCAGAACACCGACATTCCGACCCGAAGTAAGTAACCGCTTGGCCATCCCGAAAAAAATAAAAATAAAAAAATAACACTAAACCCACCCATGTGGGAGACTTCACCCCCCACCCCCCCATGTGGGTGGGTATGCCACACACACACCCCTAACTAAATATACTAACTCCAAGATTGCACTATCGTGGATAAGGGTCAAAGTTCAACAAGATGGCCAAGCAGTTACTTTACTCGGGTCGGAATGTCAGTGTTCCGGATGTCGGTCTTCTGGTCTGTCGTTGTATTCATGCCAGTGAAGTGAATCTTGGCGATGTGTTTTTTCAAGTAAATGAAGTAGACCCATATTATATATATATATATATATATATATATATATATATATATATATATATATATATATATACACACACACACACACACACATATATATATATATATATATATATATATGTGTGTGTGTGTGTGTGTGTGTGTGTATGTATATGAACTAGAAAGCAATAGGTCTAGATGATCCAAGTCCATTCCCTTCACCCTCTATGATTAACTGCAGACTCATGTACCAGGCTCTAGCTCCTTCCATCTTCCCAGAATGCATTGCCCTCTTTAGATTCTCCAGATTTTTGAGAACATAGCTCCCAAGCTCTGCAATGGTTTAAATTTGAACTTCTATGACAACAAGCCTTCTTTCTTCTCTTGCCCTTTCAATGGGGAAAGGTGGGTGGATTCATTGAAGGCAGTGGGTTCCATTCATCTAGATGTATCATTATGATAATTGCATAACTTTTGGATCTAAGAAAATCTAGTAAATTCCCTTCAACTTCAAAGATTGGAACCAAAGCACAACACCCTGAGTGGTTAAGAAAGGATCTCAGGCACAATGATGGACCCAATGGAAAACACAGTCTGGACATCACATCCAACTTATAGTGTCTTGTGAAAGTCAAAGTCAAAGTGAACTTTATTGTCATTTAGACTCCACAAGGGTAACCTAAATGAAATTGTGTGTACCAGGCTCAATATGGAGATGACAATTACACACATACAAATTACATACAGCACATGCAACATACATAACATTAACTGTATGTTATACTATTTTACTACATACTACTATAAATTACTATGTGTACAGTTTTTTAGCAGCTGAGTGATGTTTGCACGCTGGTAGTTTTGCTGACAGGTGTTTTTTGACCAGTCTTTCAAAAGTTTTCATGACAGTAGACGTGAGGGCTACTGGTCTGTAATTATTTAGGCTTGAGGGAGTCGCTTTCTTTGGCAGTGGTATTACATTTTGTATTTTTGAAGCATTTCTTCCTTTATCTCTCTCTTCAGATTTGCCCTAGCCACCCTGAGATCTGACTTGTCATTTATTTTGAATGCCTAAATTTGCTCTCTCAGAAGCTCATATACTTTGCTTGTGAGCCAAGGTTTCTGATTGGATTGGCTCTTATTATGATGTTTTTGTCAGTCATCACATCATCTACACATTTGCAAATATATGCTGTTTCTGCATATTCATCCAAGCTGATCAGTTGTTGCAGCCTCCTTGAATATACTCAAGTTAGTGTTATCAAAACAGTCTTGGATTGCTTTGATTGCTCCATTTGGCCACACCTTCACTTGCTTCACAGTGGGTTTTTCTCTGACTAGTGCAGGTTTGTATGCTGGTACTAACATAATGGCAATCTGGTCAGAGTTGCCCAAGAGTGGATGTTGAACAGCTTTATATGCCATCTTTATGCTGCTGTAGACTTTGTCCAAGGTGTTATTACCCCTTGTTACAAAACACACATATTGATATTAGTGTGGTAGTACTGACTTCACATCTGCCTGGTTGAAATCTCCTGCAATAATGTTTGCAAAATCTGGGAGTTTATTCTGTAGCTCACATATTGAGTTATGCAGTGTATTTAGTGCTTCTTTAGTGTTTGCACTTGGTGGGATGTATCCCACTATGATGATGACACCAGTGAATTCTCTCAGAAGATAAAATGGTCTGCATCTAACTGCCAAAAATTCTACATTTTCAGAGCAGTGGCTGAGGGAAACCTCAAAATTTACTGCACCAGCTGTTGTTTACATATATGTAAACTCCTCCTCCTCGAGATTTCCGACTGAGTGCATGATCTCTGTCTGCTCGAAACAGTGTGAGCCCTTCTAGTTGCACTGCACTGTCACTGATATTACTTTGCAACCAGTTTTCTGTAAACATGAATACACACCTTTTCCTTTTGTTCCTCTTTCAGTGCGTTATGGAAGCTCTCTTTACCTGTTTTAGGCACTTTGAACCATGCTGTAATAAGATACTAAGGTTGTAGAGGGCAGAGATTGTTGTAGGCCACTCTGGCTCTGTAAACAACAGATCAGCCATAGAGCTGCATGATGATGACTTAAAACTGTATGGCTCATCAGTAGAGGAACTGAAAGCACAGTTGCAGGTTTTCAAAACTTTTTCAGATGATTTAAGAATGTAATTTGGTCTTAATCATGGTGCAAAAGCAACCTTTAAAGCAGGAAAACTGCAGCACCAGGAAAACATCAGCTTGGGACAAGAATGTGATATAAAAGAACTTGAGCAAGAGGGAGTGTATAAATATTTGGGAATTGACGAATGATCAACAATAAAACATGAACAAATGCGAATAAAACATAGTAAGGAATACTTTAGAAGACTTAAATTAATTCTGAAAACAGCGCTGACATCTAGGATCACAATCCAAGCTATAAACCAATTTGCTCTTCCTGTCCTAACTTACAGTTTTGGAGCAATTGACTGGCCACAAAACGTGTTCGATAGATTAGACAGGAAAACAAGAAGGATGCTTCATGCTCACCAAATGATTTATAAAAATCAGTGTATACCAAGATTATATATTCCCTGTTCCGAAGGAGGGTTGGGCCTCCTTGAAATTGATTACATGTATAGATCTGCAATCGAGGTACTCCACACATATCAGCTGACCTCACAAGACCCAAATGTAGTGAAAGTTTTGAAACATGATGAGAATAAATCTAAGATGACTTCTCTGCTTAATTTAGCAGAAGCATAGCATTAGACAGGAAAACAAGAAAGATGCTTCATGCTCACCAAATGATTTATAAAAATCAGTGTATACCAAGATTATATATTCCCTGTTCCGAAGGAGGGATGGGCCTCCTTGAAATTGATTACATGTACAGATCTACAATCGTGGTACTCCACACATATTTGCTGACCTCACAAGACCCAAATGTAGTGAAAGTTTTGAAACATGACGAGAATAAATCTAAGATAATTTCTCTGCTTAATTTAGCAACCAGAAATGGAAATCAAACCAGAAGTAGATAAAAATCAGGCAGCAACTGAATGTGTCAAAAAACAAAAGAAAGAATATAAGGTGAAGGACCATATGAGAAGGCAAGAAATGTGGAAAAAGCATAAAAATAGTTGCAAGTATAGAACACTTCTGTAAGAACCTCATGTTGATCAGGAACAAACACAGGAATGGGTAAGGAGAGGCAAATTCAAACCAAGAGATGAAAGGTTAATATTGGCAGCCCAAGACAGTGGACTACATATACGCTGGTTTACAAAGTCCATTGAACATGTGGGTGAAACAAACAAATGTAGGTTTTGTAAAACCAAACTGGAAACAGTCGCACTCCTAGGTACTGGTTGTGACATACTAATGGCAGAAGTACTGTATACTGAAAGGCATAATAATGTGGCGAGACTGTTACACTGGAGATTGTGCAAACATTATGGTACTGAAGTAGCTGAGAAACACTGGAAACATGAGCCACAAAGCATCATAGAAAATGATGAAGTTTATATCACATGGGATCACCCATTACCAACAGTTCAAAAGATAGATGCTAGAAAACTAGATATAGTGGTCCAAGAATGGAAGACAAAAGTAGCATTGATCATTGAAATTGCTAGACCCAGTGACTACAGTGTCTTACGTACAGAGAAGCACAAAGTCATAAAATATTAGGATCTGCAGACAGAAACAAGAACAATGTGGAAGACAGATACCCAGACAGTTCCAATAGTAGTTGGAGCATTGGGTACAATCGTATTTAGATATGTTACGACTCCATGTAACCCCGTACGAATTGCAGAAGGAGTTATTACTGGGCACATTGTGGGTGCTGCAAAGAGCACTTCTGGTTGACATCAAAGATTGAAACAATACTAATTTCATGAACCTTAATTGCACTTTGACTTAGGAATGGGGTCCATTCCCATCATAGTATTAGAAACCCAAACAATTTGGAGAAATTAAAAAACTGCATGACAAGCCTGATTCCCTGGTTTCTAGTAAGTTTTCTTTGCTATAAGTGACTATACTTTCAATTATATTATCAGAAACTGCTCCTTCCTGTTTTTTCCGAAGAAAAGAAGACAGATACTGCACATTTCTTGATCGAGCCAGCACAGCCGTTGCCACACAGGTTTCCACACACAAGTAGCTCCGTTTTGCAATTTTTTTGGTTGGCTCATATACCGGCATATGGGCCAATCAAAAATCGTTAAACATGGAGCTACTTGTTTTTACTGCACCACTAAAGGTGCTCTGCATTAAAGACACCCCTCCCCTTTTTTTTTGGTCTTCACTTAGTGTGAAGGACCTTTTTTTTTTTTTGGTCCCTACCTGCCGGATAAGAAATCTGGCATCCCTGGTTCTATGATAACTGCTGCAGATCTAACAGGGATGCTGGTTTGAAGGGAAGCAAAGCAGTGTAAAATTTAAGCTCTATGGAGGCAGGGGTCCCTTTAATGGAGGCTTAAAATGAAAGTTCCCTCTAAGCTTTACACACCTTAACAAAGCATAGGTGAAAACTTAATAATGCTGAAAGACACACCTTCAATGATGAAAAACTAAGGCATGAACCAAAGATATGAGACAAATAATCTGGAACAGCCAGAACAGGATACATAAAATGGTCTAAGGCCCTGGTGTTTGTCCATACTGTAAATCTATGCCACTTTTCATATTGTTTTCTTCAAACTGGGCTTTCATCCAGAGGTACGAATTTGGATAATCCTGTGAGTGTAAACTGTATCACTAGCCATCACTGGAAATTAAGAAACCAAGTGGTTAGTTTCATTGAGTGAACATCCTGGTGAGGCTTACCAGACTGGTTGACTGAAAAGTATTTTGAAGAGTGTCTGATAAACAGAGTTCCTCCAGTAGATGAAGCCATAGAAGAGGGAGCCAAACTTTCTGAAATGAAAAAAGAGAGCTATAAAATGACCTTATTCTGGATGACCCTGACAATCTGTAGGAAAGTAGAAGTGTCATAAAGCAGTGCTAATGGCCAGTTCTGGACTGCAGCATCCATTACACTGCTACCCTGGAAAAAGATGAAGGGAAAATAATCTGTTGCATTTTGAGTTGTCTGATGTTAGAGAAAGATCACAGCAATGTTTCCCCAATGCCAGAAGATTATCCATTCCATTAACAACTTTAGAGACCACTTGTGAAGCATAAGAAAACAGGGGCTGAGCCTGTTTGCCTGAAAACTGCATTGACACAGGATATGGGTTGCTATCATAAATCAGTTTAGCAACATAGATCATTCTCAATTGGAATATTCTACCAGAAAAGATTCAAATAGCTAGCAAACTCTCTTTTGAAAGCTCCTGAAAGGACATATCAATAGTAAATACAAGTGCAATTGTTATAGGGAACCAAACCAGATCTTGGGAATTGGGGCCTAAGGTAACCCATGCAGGAAAGCAGAAACAATCTTGTGAAGAAGATTTAGGACAGACAGGAAAAAGGGAAGATGAAACAATGACATCCAGCAAGGAGGTGGATGGATTCTGTGAGAGAAAACTTGTGTCAGTTAGGCATGACTGCTGAAGAATGTAAGAGAGTGGCACTTAATGGTGAAAGCTGATTTGTCACCCTGACCCTAGAAAACGGGGAAAAGAGGGTTCTGGTATAAATATATAAATAAACAGTGCTTTTATATAATGCAGTAAATTGTGGAAAGAAACTTCATGTAAAAGCACAACTGTAATAGTTTTTAAACTGCACTAATCAACTCTACCGCAATGAAATTTGTGGTAAAATTAACCTCAAAGGCCAAGGATAATCACAAAGATTTCTTCAGCTATGTACGCAACCTCAAAGGCAACACACAGCAATGTACCAAATTAATTGTAAATGGTGTCTCCTGTGTGGAGTCAGAAGATATAGCAATCCTCCTACCTGACAAATTTAACTCCAATTTACCAACTGCCCACCAGATACACTTCAGGAAATACCCAGATCCATAACTACCCCAAGTATTATTAGAGAGCACATGCTTAAGGAACTATCCAAGGCAAAGAACACTGCATCAATGGGTCCTGATAATACCCTAGGATGCCGCCTTAATAACATGAAACATGAACTATCTGGTCCACTAGAATCACTGATTAACCACAATCTCCAAACAAGCTTCATGCCCAACAAATGGAGGACTGCAACAGTTATCCTGCAACATAATGGAGGGCCAACCACAGATGTGGAGAATTATCAACCCATAAGCCCAACTAGCTTGATATGCAAACCTATGGACAGAATAATCATGGATATCCTAAATAGATAACCTACAAACACTGATCCCAAATCAGTTCAGGACTGTCAAGGGCAGGTCCTGCCTACCCAACCTGGTGGACTTTGAGAAGGTCTCCAAAGCAACAGACGATGATAAAATGGTATATTCTTAATAAACTCAGAAACAAAATGATACAAAATCAAACCAGTGGGCTTTCAGGACAAGAAAACAGTCAAACAAACTTTTATTGCACAAAACAGAACAGATAAGCACTTTCCTCCAGTTGTAGCATAGGACTTCATCAGAATCAAAAGTCTCTAAAGGCATAAATAGTACAGACAGCATATCTCTAACTGCATGGGTCCATCCTCATGCACGATATATCCTAGATCAAATACAAGAACTTTGCCCAGCTGCCTTGCTGAAAAATATACAGTTTGCCTTTTTACTTGATAGGGTCAGGGTTGATTCCTGCATAAATGTCTGAAAAGGGATGATGTGGGTCCTGTGAATGATACAACAGCTTCCCAGATACGCAGTCACTAATGTCATTGTATGCCATTTTACACTGACCTCTGCCCTGTTCTGCAAGGTGATGTGACATGTTTTATAAAAGAGTACCTGCACATTGGCCCACAGTACCTTTATAGAACAGGACCTACACACTTACCCACGGGTACCTTTATAAAACAGTACCTGCACACTGACCCACAATACCTTCATAAAAAACTACCTGCACACTGGTCCACAGTACCTTTATAAAACAGTACCTTCACACTGACCTACAGTACCTTTATAAAACAGTACCTGCACACTGACCCACAGTACCTTTATGAAACAGTACCTACACACTTACCAATGGTACCTTTATAAAACAGTACCTGCACAGTGGCCCACAATACCTTTACAAAACAATACCTGCACAATGGCCCACAGTAACTTTATAAAACAGTACCTGTACACTGGCCCACAGTACCTTTATAAAACAGTACCTGCACACTGGTCCACAGTACCTATATAAAACAGTACCTGCACCCTGACCACAGTACCTTTATAAAACAGTACCTGCACACTGGTCCAAAGTACCTTTATAAAACAGTACCTGCACACTGACCAAGGGTACCTTTATGAAAGATTACCTGCACACTGACCCACAGTACCTTTATAAAACAGTACCTGCACGCTGGTCCACAGTACTTTTATAAAAATGTACCTGCACACTGGTCCACAGAACCTTTATAAAACAGTACCTGCACACTGGCCCAAAATACGTTTTTAAAACAGTATCTGCACACTGACCCACAGTACCTTCATAAAACAGTACCTGCACACTGACCCACAGTACCTTTATAATAAAGTACCTACACACAGGTCCACAGTACTTTTATAAAACAGTACCTGCACACTGGCCCACAGAACCTTCAAAAAACACTCCCTGCACACTGGCCTGCAGTACCTTTATAAATCAGTACCTGCACATTGGCCAACAGTACCTATATAAAACAGTACCTGCACACTGACCCATGGTACCTTTATAAAACAGTACTTGCACACTGGTCCAAACTACCTTTATAAAACAGTACCAGCACACTGACCCACGGTACTTTATAAAATAGTACCTGCACACTGGCAAAGAGTACCTTTATAAAACACTAGCTGCACACTGGCCAAAAGTACCTTTATACAACAGTACCTGCACACTGGCCCACAGTACCTTTATAAAGCAGAACCTGTACATTGGCCCACAGTAACTTTATAAAAGAGTACCTGCACACTGACCCACAGTACCTTTATAAAACAGTACCTGCACACTGGCCCACTGTATCTTTAAAAAACAGTACCTGCACACTGACCAACAGTACCTTTATAAAACACTACCTGCACACTGGTCCACAGTACATTTATAAAACAGTACCTACATACTGACCCACAGTATCTTTATAAAAGAGTACCTGCACACTAACCCACAGTACCTTTATAAAACAGTACCTAAACATTGACCCACATAAACTTTATAAAACAGTACCTGCACACTGGCCCAAAGTACCTTTATAAAACCATACCTGCACACTGTCCCAAAGTACCTTAACAAAACAGTACCTGCACACTGACCCAAAGTACCTTTATAAAACAGTACCTGCACACTGACCCACAGAACCTTTATAAAACAGTACCTGCAAACTGACACACAGTGCATTTAAAAAACAGTTCGTGAACACTGGCCCACAGTACATTTATAAAACATTATGTGCACACTGACCCACAGTACCTTTAAAAAACAGTACCTTCACACTGACCTACAGTACCTTTATAAAACATTACCTGTACACTGAACCACAGTACCTTTATAAAACAGTAACTGCACACTGACCCATAGTACCTTTATAAAACAGTACCTGCACACTGACCCACAGTAACTTTATAAACAGTACATGTATACTGACTCACTGTACCTTTATAAAACAGTACCTGCACACTGACCCACAGAACCTTTACAAAATAGTACCTAAACAATGACCCACAGTACCTTTATAAAACAGTACCTACACACTGGCCCAGAGTACCTTTATAAAACATTACCTGCACACTGAACCACAGTACCTTTATAAAACAGTAACTGGACACTGACCCACAGTACCTTTATAAAACAGTACCTGCACACTGACCCACAGAACCTTTACAAAATAGTACCTACACAATGACCCACAGTACCTTTATAAAACAGTACCTACACACAGGGGCAAAGTACCTTTATAAAACGGTACCTGCACACTGGCCCAGAGTACCTTTATAAAACAGTACCTACCCACTGACCCACACTACCTTTATAAAACAGTACCTGCGCACTGTACCGTTATAAAACAGAACCTGCAAACTGGCCGACAGAAACTTTATAAAACAGTACCTGCACACTGACCCACAGTACCTTTATAAAACAGCACCTGCACATTGGCCCAGAGTACCTTTATAAAACAGTACCTACACACTGACCCACAGTACCTTTATAAGACAGTAACTGCACACTGGCCCAAAGTACCTTTATAAAACAGTACCTGCACACTGGTCCACAGTACCTTTATAAAGCAGTACCTGCACACTGACCCACAGTACTTTATAAAACAGTACCTGCACACTAGACCACAGTGCCTTTATAAAGAAGTACTTGCACACTGACCAACAGTACCTTTATAAAATAGCACCTGGACATTGGCCCACAGTACATTTATAAAACAGTACCTACACACTGACCCACAGTACCTTTATAAAAAAAGTACCTGCACACCGAACCACATTACCTTTATAAAACAGTACCTGCACACTGGCCCACAGTACCTTTATAAAACAGTACATGTACACGGGCCTACAGTACCTTAATAAAACAGTACCTGCACACTGGCCACAGTACCTTTACAAAAGAGTACCTGCACACTGGCCCAAAGTACCTTTATAAAACAGTACCTGCACACTGGCCCACAGTACCTTTATAAAACAGTACCTGCACACTGGCCCACAGTACCTTTATAAAACAGTACCTGCACACTGGCACACAGTACCTTTATAAAACAGTACCTGCACACTGGCCCAAAGTTCCGTTATAAAACAGTACCTCTACACTGGCCCAAAGTACCTTTATAAAACAGTATCTGGACACTGGCCCACAGTTCCTTTACAAGTACCCGCACACTGGCCCAAAGTACCTTTTTATAAAACAGTACCTGCACATTGGCCCAGAGTACCTTTATAAAACAGTACCTGCACACTGACCCACAGGGAGTACCTTTAAAAAACAGTACCTGCACAATGGCCCAAATTACCTTTATAAAACAGTACCTGCACACTGACAACAGAACCTTTATAAAACAGTACCTGCACACTGGCCCACAGTACCTTAATAAAACAGTACCTACACACTGATCCACAGTACCTTTATAAAACAGTACCTACACACTGACAACAGTACCTTTATAAAACAGTACCTGCACACTGACCCACGGTACCTTTATAAACAGTACCTACACACTGGCCCAAAGTACCTTTATAAAACAGTACCTACACACTGACAATGGTACCTTTATAAAACAGTACCTGCAGACTGACCCACAGTACCTTTATAAAACAGTACCTGCACACTGACCAACAGTACCTTTATAAAACAGTACCGACTCACAGACCCACAGTACCTTTATAAAACAGTACCTGCACACTGGCCCAAAGTACCTTTATAAAACAGTACCTGCACACTGGCCCAAAATGCCTTTATAAAACAGTACCCGCACACTGACCCACAGTACCTTTATAAAACAGTACCTGCACACTGACCCACAGTACCTTTATGAAGCAGTACCTACACACTGACCCACATTACCTTTATAAAACAGTACCTACTCACAGACCCACAGTACCTTTATAAGACAGTACCTGCACACTGGACCAAAGTACCTTTATAAAACAGTACCGACACACTGGCCCACAGAACCTTTATGAAACAGTACCTGCACACTGGTCCACAGTGCCTTTATAAAACAGTACCTGCACACTGACCCACGGTTCCTTTATAAAACAGTACCTGAATACTGACCCAGAGTACATTTATAAAGCAGTACCTGCACACTGGCCCACAGTACCTTTATAAAGCAGTACCTGCACACTGGCCAAAAGTATCTTTATAAAACAGTACCTGCACATTTCCCACAGTACCTTTATAAAACTGTACCTACACACTGGCCTACAGTACTTTTATAAAACAGTACCTGCACTCACACCCACAGTACCTTTATAAAACAGTACCTGCACACTGGCCCGCACTACCTTTATAAAACAGTACCTGCACTCACACCCACAGTACCTTTATAAAACAGTACCTGCACACTGGCCCGCACTACCTTTATATAACAGTACCTGCACACTGGCCAACAGTACCTTTATAAAACAGTACCTGCACACTGACCCATAGTACCTTTATAAAACAATACCTGCACACTGACCCACGGTAGCTTTATCAAACAGTACCTGCACTGGCCCAAAGTACATTTATAAAACAGTACCTGCACACTGGCCAACAGTACCTTTATAAAGGGGTACCTGTACACTGGCCCAAAGTACCTTTATTAAACAGTACCTTTACACTGATCCACAGTACCTTTATAAAGCAGTACCTGCACACTGACTCACAGTGCCTTTATAAAGCAGTACCTACACACTGGCCCAAAGTACCTTTATAAGACAATAACTGCACACTGGCCCAAAGTACCTTTATCAAAAGTACCTTCACATTGGCCAACAGTACCTTTATAAAACAGTACCTGCACACTGACCCACAGTACCGTTATAAAACAGTACCTGCACACTGGCCCACACTACCTTTATAAAATAGCACCTGGACATTGGCCCACAGTACATTTATAAAACAGTACCTACACAATGACCCACAGTACCTTTATAAAAAAGTACCTGCACACTGAACCACAGTACCTTTATAAAACAGTACCTGCACCCTGGCCCACACTACCTTTATAAAAGAGTACCTGTACACTGGCCCAAAGTACCTTTCAAAAACAGTACCTGCACACTGGCCCACAGTACCATTATAAAACAGTACCCGCACACTGGCCCAAAGTACCTTTATAAAGCAGTACCTGCACACTGGCCCAAAGTATCTTTATAAAACATTACCTGCACACTGGCCCAAAGTACCTTTATAAAACAGTACCTGTACACTGGCCCACAGTACCTTTATAAAACAGTACCTGCACACTGGCACACAGTACCTTTATAAAACAGTAACTGCACAAAGACCAAAAGGTCCGTTATAAAACAGTACCTCTACACTGGCCCACAGTACCTTTATAAAACAGTATATACACACTGGCCCACAGTACCTTTACAAAACAGTACCTGCACACTGGCCCACAGTCAGTACCTTTATAAAACAGAACTTGCACACTGATCCACAGTACCTTTATAAAACAGTACCTACATACTGGTCGACAGTACCTTTATAAAACAGTACCTGCACACTGGCCCACAGTACCTTTAAAAAACAGCACCTACACACTGACCTACAGTACCTTTATAAAACAGTACCTGCACACTGACCCACAGTAGCTTTATAAAAAAGTAACTGCACACTGACCCACAGCAACTTTATAAAACAGTACCTGCACACTGGCCCAAAGTACCTTTATAAAACAGTACCTGCACACTGGCCCACAGTACCATTATAAAACAGTACCTGCACACTGGCCCACAGTACATTTATAAAACAGTACCTGCACACTGACCCACAGTACCTTTACAAAACAGTACCTACACACTGACCCACAGTCAATATCCTTATAAAACAGTACCTGCAAATTGGCCCAGAGTACCTTTATAAAACAGTACCGTCACACTGACCCACAGGCAGTACCTTTATAAAACAGTACTTGCACACTGATCCACAGTACCTTTATAAAACAGTACCTACATACTGGTCCACAGTACCTTTATAAAACAGTACCTGCACACTGGCCCACAGTACCTTTAAAAAAACAGCACCTACACACTGACCCACAGTACCTTTATAAAACAGTACCTGCACACTGACCCACAGTAGCTTTATAAAAAAGTAACTGCACACTGACCCACAGCAACTTTATAAAACAGTACCTGCACACTGGCCCGAAGTACCTTTATAAAACAGTACCTGCACACTGGCCCACAGTACCATTATAAAACAGTACCTGCACACTGGCCCACAGTACCATTATAAAACAGTACCTGCACACTGGCCCACAGTACATTTATAAAACAGTACCTGCACACTGACCCACAGTACCTTTACAAAACAGTACCTAAACACTGACCCACAGTCAGTATCCTTATAAAACAGTACCTGCACACTGACCCACAGTACCTTTATAAAACAGTACCTACACACTGATCCACAGTACCTTTATAAAACAGTACCTACACACTGACAATGGTGTCTTTATAAAACAGTACCTGCACACTGACCCACGGTACCTTTATAAACAGTACCTACACACTGGCCCACAGTACCTTTATAAAACAGTACCTACACACTGACAATGGTACCTTTATAAAACAGTACCTGCAGACTGACCCACAGTACCTTTATAAAACAGTACCTGCATACTGACCCATGGTACCTTTATAAAACAGTACCTGCACACTGGTGCAAAGTACCTTTATAAAACAATACCTGCACACTGTCCCGCAGACCCTTTATAAAACAGTACCTGCACACTGAACCACAGTACCTTTATAAAACAGTACCTGCACACTGACCCACAGTACCTTTATAAAACAGTACCTACATACTGACCCAGAGTACATTTATAAAACAGTACTTGCACACTGGCCCAAAGTACCTTTATAAAACAATACCGGCACACTGTCCCACAGTACCTTTATAAAACAGTACCTGCACACTGACCCAAAATGCCTTTATAAAACAGTACCTGCACACTGACCCACAGTACCTTTATAAAACAGTACCTGCACACTGACCCACAGTACCTTTATGAAGCAGTACCTACACATTGACCCAGAGTACCTTTATAAAACAGTACCTACACACTGATCCACAGTACCTTTATAAGACAATACCTGCACACTGGCCAAAACTATCTTTATAAAACAGTACCTGCACACTGGCCCACAGTACCTTTATAAAACAGTACGTGTACACTGGTCCACAATACTTTTATAAAACAGTACCTACACACTGACCCACAGTACCTTTATAAAACAGTACTTGCACACTGGCACACTGTACTTTTATGAAACAGTACCTGCACACTGGCCCAAAGTACCATTATAAAACAGTACCGACACACTGGCCCACAGTACCTTTATGAAACAGTACCTGCACACTGGTCCACAGTGCCTTTATAAAACAGTACCTGCACACTGACCAACGGTTCCTTTATAAAACAGTACCTGAATACTGACCCAGAGAACCTTTATAAAGCAGCACCTGCACACTGGCCCACAGTACGTTTATAAAGCAGTACCTGCACACTGGCCGAAAATACCTTTATAAAAGAGTACATGCAGACTGGCCCACAGTACCTTTAAAAAACAGTACCTACACACTAGCCTACAGTACTTTTATAAAACAGTACCTGCACTCAGACCCACAGTACCTTTATAAAACAGTATCTGCACACTGGCCCGCACTACCTTTATAAAACAGTGACTGCATACTTGCCCACAGTAGCTTTACAAAACAGTACCTACACACTGACAACGGTACCTTTCTAAAACAGCACCTGCACATTGGCCCACAGTACCTTTATAAAGTAGTACCTACACATTGACCCACAGTACCTTACAAAACATTACCTGCACACTGATCCACAGTACCTTCATAAAACAGTACCTGCACATTGATAACACTACCTTTACAAAACAGTACCTGCACACTGACCCACGTTACCTTTATAAAGCTGTACCTGCACCCTGGCCCAAGGTACCTTTATATAACAGTACCTGCACAATGGCCAACAGTACCTTTATAAAACAGTACCTGCACACTGACCCACAGTAACTTTATAAAACAATACCTGCACACTGACCCATGGTAGCTTTATCAAACAGTACATGCACACTCACCCACAGAACATTTATAAAATAGTACCTGCACACTGGCCCATGGTACCTTTACAAAAGAGTACCTGCACACTGGCCCACAGTAACTTTATAAAACAGTACCTGCACTGGCCCAAAGTACCTTTATAAAACAGTACCTGCACACAGTCCCACAATAACATTATAAAGGAGTACCTGTACACTGGCCCAAAGTACCTTTATTAAACAGTACCTTTACACTTATCCACAGTACCTATATAAAGCAGTACCTGCACACTGACTCACAGTGCATTTTTAAAGCAGTACCTACACACTTGCCCAAAGTACCTTTATAAAACAGTACCTGCGCAGTGGTCCACAGTAACTTTATAAAACAGTACTTGCACAATGGCCCACAGTACATTTACAAAACAGTACCTGCACACTGACCCACGGTATCTTTATAAAACAGTACCTGCACAATGACCCACGGTACCTTTATAAAACAGTACCTGCACATTGGCCCACAGTACCTTTATAAAACAGTACCTTTACACTGATCCACACTACCTTTATAAAGCAGTACTTGCAGACTGACCCACAGTATCTTTATAAAGCAGCACCTGCACACTGGCACACAGTACCTTTATAATGCAGTACCTGCACTCTGTCCCAAAGTATCTTTATAAAACAGTACCTGCACAGTGGTCCACTGTACCTTTATAAAACAGTACCTTCACATTGACCTACAGTACCTTTATAAAACAGTACCTGCATACTGAACCACAGTACCATTACAAAACAGTACCTGCACACTGGCCCATAGTACCTTTATAAAACAGTACCTACACAATGACCCACCGTACGTTAAAAAATAGTACCTGCACACGGACCCACAGTACCTTTATCAGTACCTGCACACTGGCCCACAGTACCATTATAAAACAGTACCTGCACACTGGCCCACAGTACCTTTATAAAAGAATACCTGCACATTGACCCACAGTACCTTTATAAAAAGTACCTGTACACTGACCCACAGTACCTTTATAAAATAGTACCTGCACACTGACCCACAGTACCTTTATAAAACAGTACTTAGACAGTGGCCCACAGTACCTTTATAAAACAATACCTGCACACTGACCCACAGTACCTTTATAAAACAGTACCTACACACTGGCCCATAGTACCTTTACAAAACAATTACTACACACTGACTCACAGTACCATTATAAAATAGTACCTGTACACTGACCCACAGTACCTTTACAAAACAGTACCTGCACACTGACCCACAGTACCTTTATAAAGCAGTACCTACACACTGGCCCACAGTACATTTATAAAACAGTACCTGCACACTGACCCATGGTACCTTTCTAAAACTGTAGCTGCATACTGGCCCACAGTACCTTTATAAAACACTATCTGCACACTGGACCACAGTATCTTTATAAAACATTACCTGCAAACTGATAATGCTACCTTTACAAAACTGTACCTGCACACTGGCCCAAGGTACCTTTATAAAACAGTACCTGCACATTGGCCCACAGTACCTTTATAAAACAGTACCTGCACACTGACCTACAGTACCTTTATAAAACAGTACATGCACACTGACTAACAAAACCTTTAGGAAACAGTACCTGCACACTGGCCCACGGTACCTTTACAAAACAGTACCTGCACACTGGCCCACAGTAACTTAATAAAACAGTACTTGCACACTGGCCCAAAGTACCTTTATAAAAGATTACCTGCACACTGGCGAACAGTACCTTTATAAAGCAGTAACTGTACACTAGCCCAAAGTACCTTTATTAAACAGTACATTTACACTGATCCACAGTACTTTTATAAAGCAGTACCTGCACACTGACTCACAGTACCTTTATAAAGCAGTACCTACACATTGGCCCAAAGTACCTTTATAAAACAGTACCTGCAGAGTGGTCCACTGTACCTTTATAAAACAGTACACTCACACTGACCTACAGTACCTTTATAAAACAGTACCTGCACACTAACCCACAGCACCTTTATAAAACAGTACTTGCACACTGACCCACAGTACCTTTGCAAAACAGTACCTGCACACTGGCCCACAGTACCTTTATAAAACAGTAACTGCACACTGGCCAATAGTACCTTTACAAAACAGTACCTGCACACTGACTCACAGTACTTTTAAAAAAACAGTTTAGGCACACTGGCCCAAAGTACCTTTATAAAACAGTACCTGCACACTGACCCACAGTAACTTTATAAAACAGTACCTACATACTGACCTACTGTACCTTTATAAAACAGTACCTGCACACTGGCCCAAAGTACCTTTATAAAACAATACTTGCACACTGACCCACAGTACCTTTATAAAACAGTACCTGCACACTGACCCAAAGTACCTTTATAAAACAATACTTGCATACTGTCCCACAGTACCTTTAAAAAACAGTTCATGCACTCTGGCCCACAGTACCTTTATAAAACAGTACCTACATACTGACCCATGGTACCTTTATAAAACAGTACCTGCACACTGGCCCAAAGTACTTTTATAAAACAATACTTGCACACTGTCCCACAATACCTTTATAAAACAGTACCTGCACACTGACCAACAGTACCTTTATAAAACAGTACCTGCACACTGACCCACAGTACCTTTATAAAACAATACTTGCACACTGTCCCACAGTACCTTTATAAAACAGTACCTGCACACTGACCCACAGTACCTTTATAAAACAGTACCTGCATACTTATCCAAAGTGCCTTTATAAAACAATACCTGCACAGTGTCCCAAAGACCCTTTATAAAACAGTACCTGCACACTGACCCACAGTACCTTTATAAAACAGTACCTACTTACTGACCTACTGTACCTTTATAAAACAGTACCTGCACACTGGCCCAAAGTACCTTTATAAAACAATACTTGCACACTGACCCACAGTACCTTTATAAAACAGTACCTGCACACTGACCGAAAGTGCCTTTATAAAACAGTACCTGCACACTGACCCACAGTACCTTTATGAAACAGTACCTACACACTGACCCACAGTAACTTTATAAGACATTACCTGCACACTTGCCCAAATTATCTTTACAAAACAGTACCTGCACACTGTCCCACAGTACCTTTATGAAACAGTACCTGTACACTGGCCCACAGTACCTTTATAAAACAGTACCTATACAATGACCCACAGTACCTTTATAAAACAGTACTTGCACACTGGCCCACCATACTTTTATAAAACAGTACCTATACAATGACCCACAGTACCTTTAGAAAACAGTACCTGCACACTGACCCACAGTACCTTTATAAAACAATACTTGCACTCTGTCCCACAGTACCTTTATAAAACAGTACCTGCACACTGACCCACAGTACCTTTATAAAACAGTACCTGCACACTTATCCAAAGTGCCTTTATAAAACAATACCTGCACAGTGTCCCAAAGACCCTTTATAAAACAGTACCTGCACACTGACCCACAGTACCTTTATAAAACAGTACCTACTTATTGACCTACTGTACCTTTATAAAACAGTACCTGCACACTGGCCCAAAGTACCTTTATAAAACAATACTTGCACACTGACCCACAGTACCTTTATAAAACAGCACCTGCACACTGACCGAAAGTGCCTTTATAAAACAGTACCTGCACACTGACCCACAGTACCTTTATGAAACAGTACCTACACACTGACCCACAGTAACTTTATAAGACATTACCTGCACACTTGCCCAAATTATCTTTACAAAACAGTACCTGCACACTGTCCCACAGTACCTTTATAAAACAGTACCTGTACACTGGCCCACAGTACCTTTATAAAACAGTACCTATACAATGACCCACAGTACCTTTATAAAACAGTACTTGCACACTGACCCACAGTACTTTTATAAAACAGTACCTGCACACTTATCCAAAGTGCCTTTATAAAACAATACCTGCACAGTGTCCCAAAGACCCTTTATAAAACAGTACCTGCACACTGGCCCACAGTACCTTTATAAAACAGTACCTACATACTGACCTACTGTACCTTTATAAAACAGTACCTGCACACTGGCCCAAAGTACCTTTATAAAACAATACTTGCACACTGACCCACAGTACCTTTATAAAACAGTACCTGCACACTGACCCAAAGTGCCTTTATAAAACAGTACCTGCACACTGACCCACAGTACCTTTATGAAACAGTACCTACACACTGACCCACAGAACCTTTATAAAACAGTACCTACACACTGACCCACAGTAACTTTATAAGACATTACCTGCACACTTGCCCAAATTATCTTTACAAAACAGTACCTGCACACTGGCCCACAGTACCTTTATAAAACAGTACCTGTACACTGGCCCACAGTACCTTTATACAACAGTACCTATACAATGACCCACAGTACCTTTATAAAACAGTACTTGCACACTGGCCCACCGTACTTTTATAAAACAGTACCTATACAATGACCCACAGTACCTTTAGGAAACAGTACCTGCACACTGGTCCACAGTACCTTTATAAGACAGTACCTGCACACTGGCCCAAAGTACCTTTATAAAACTGTACCTGCACACTTACCCACATTACCTTTAGGAAACTGTACCTGCACACTGGTCCACAGTACCTTTATAAAACAGTGCCTGCACACTGGTCCACAGTACCTTTATAAAACAGTGCCTGCACACTGACCAACGGTACCTTTATAAAACAGTACCTGCACACTGGTCCACAGTACCTTTATAAAACAGTGCCTGCACACTGACCAACGGTACCTTTATAAAACAGTACTTGCACACTGGCCCACCGTACTTTTATAAAACAGTACCTATACAATGACCCACAGTACCTTTAGGAAACAGTACCTGCACACTGGTCCACAGTACCTTTATAAAACAGTACCTACACACTGGCCTGCAGTAATTTTATAAAACAGTACCTGCACTCACACCCACAGTACCTTTATAAAACAGTACCTGCACACTGGCCCGCAGTACCTTTATAAAACAGTACCTGCACACTGGCCCACAGTACCTTTACAAAACAGGACCTACACATTGACAACGGTATCTTTACAAAACAGCACCTGCACATTGGCCCACAGTACCTTTATAAAACAGTACCTACACATTGACCCACAGTACCTTTATAAAACATTGCCTGCACACTGATCCACAGTACCTTTATAAAACAGTACCTGCACACTGGTTCACAGTACCTTTATAAAACAGTGCCTGCACACTGGTCCACAGTACCTTTATAAAACAGTGCCTGCACACTGACCAACGGTACATTTATAAAACAGTACCTGCACACTGGCCCACAGTACCTTTATAAAGCAGTACCTGCACACTGGCCGAAAGTACCTTTATAAAACAGTACCTGCACACTGACCCACAGTACCTTTATAAAACAGTACCTACACACTGGCCTGCAGTAATTTTATAAAACAGTACCTGCACTCACACCCACAGTACCTTTATAAAACAGTACCTGCACACTGGCCCACAGTACCTTTATAAAACAGTACCTGCACACTGGCCCACAGTAGCTTTACAAAACAGGACCTACACATTGACAACGGTATCTTTACAAAACAGTACCTGCACATTGGCCCACAGTACCTTTATAAAACAGTACCTACACATTGACCCACAGTACCTTTATAAAACATTACCTGCACACTGATCCACAGTACCTTTATAAAACAGTAGCTACACACTGACAACGGTACCTTTATAAAACAGTACCTGCACACTGATCCACAGTAGATTTATAAAACACTACCTGCACACTCCCCCGTAGTACCTTTATAAAACAGTACCTGCACACTGACCCACGGTACATTTATAAAACAGTACCTGCACACTGGCCCACAGTACCTTTATAAAACCATACCTGCACACTGACCCACGGTACCTTTATAAAAGAGTACCTGCACGCTGACCCTCAGTACCTATATACAACAGTACCTGCACACTGACCCACGGTACCTTTATAAAAGAGTACCTGCACACTGGCCCACAGCACCTATATACAACAGTACCTGCACACTGGCCCACAGTACCTTTTTAAAACAGTACCTACACGCTGGCCCACAATACCTTTGTAACACAGTACCTGCACACTTACCCACGGTACCTTTATAAAACAGTACCTGCACCCTGGCCCACAGTACATTTATAAAACACTACCTACACACTGGCCCACAGTACCTTTGTAAAACAGTACCTGCATATTGACCCACAGTATGTTTACAAAACAGTAGCTGCACACTGGCCCACAGAACCTTTATAAAACAGTACCTGCACACTGACCCACAGAAACTTTATAAAACAGTACCTGCACACTGACCCACAGTAACTTTACAAAACAGTACCTGCACCCTGGCCCACAGTACCATTATAAAACAGCACCTGCACACTGGCCCACAGTACCTTTATAAAACAGTACATACACACTGATCCACAGTACCTTTACAAAACAGTACCTGCACACTGACCCATGGTACCTTTACAAAACAGTACCTGCACACTGACCCACTGAAACTTTATAAAACAGTACCTGCACACTGACCCACAGTACCTTTACAAAACAGTACCTGCACCTTGGCTCAAAGTACCTTTATAAAACAGTACCTGCACAGTGGTCCACTGTACCTTTATAAAACAGTACCTGCACACTACCCCACAGTACCTTTAAAAAACAGTACCTGCACACTGGTCCACTGTATCTTTATAAAACAGTACCTGCACACTGGCCCACAGTACCTTTACAAAACAGTACCTGCACACTGACCTACGGTACCTTTATAACACAGTGCCTGCATACTGACCCACAGTACCTTTAACACTGTAATGCGCTGAAGAACCAGCAGAACACCAGCAGCAGAGAGATGATAAGCCCACTAGCAGGTGTCTAATACCGCTGCCTAATGGGTTCCATCAGGCAGCACAGAGTAGCCTCAGAAAAGAGATAACCGTGTATCACTTAATTTATTTACTTACTGACATTTGATTACCAGGAAGGTCTGACAGGGTAGAAGCCCATTTTCAGCAGCGGCCCGGACAGAAAAGCTCCAAATTATTACAAAACGTTTGAAGAATAATAATTTTACAATCTTCAAAAATAACACAAAAATATCTGCAGTTTAAATAATTATAATAAATCAGAGATAATATAAAAACATCGGTTAAGAATCGATACAAGTTATATGACAATCATTTAATATTTAGTGAAATTTTAGTTTGTGGAGAAATTAAAGGTAAGTTAGTTTAATACAAACAGGAATTGCAATATGAAGTGAAGGAAAAACAGGCTTATGGTATATTTAGAGAGAAGTCGGGGAAGACAATTTGATAGAAGCAAGACAATAAGTGAAGAAGGGAGATTACAGAGTTATAAGGAATGAAAAGGTACTTGTTCACATTTAGGGATATAGTCCATCTTGGTTTTGAGCAAGAACTGAGACATATTTTAGACAGGAAGTCTTTCAGAGTGGTTTTGAAAGAAGGAAGGGGAGCCTTCCTTAAGGCTGCTTAACAGGTACCTGATGTTATTCACCTGTTCACAAAACATTGTCACAGTGGTGGGACTCACAGCACCACTAGCCTCTGCATGTTATGTTACAAGGACTTCATTACCATGTTTTCAGTGTGTAGGTTTCCTCGGAAACTGCACTATGAAGATTACAGTCACAAACCAGTGTGGCATGTATTAATTTTACTGCCAAGTTGCTAATGCTTTAAAAATAAATTACAATAAAAAACTGTGTTTTTTTGGCTGTGTGTGTGTGTGTGTGTGCACTTAAGTTAGAAGACATGCTAAACTATGCAAACCCAGCATGAACATTGGTACCGGATATCATATAGACTGAGCAAGTGCATGATTTATGGGTGGGTACCATGCATAACACAGAACTTGTGTGGCTCTGAAGGGATTCTAACACAAAATGCAGTGATCGGTTAGGTCCATAAGAATATCCCAATACACCACAAAAGAACTTTCTACTTATAGCCTTTACCTCATCTTAATTCTCTGTTTCGACTTGTCTTTTAAAACCCATTCAAATCAATTTAAATTAAGTCAGGCATTCATGGTGGATTTCAAATTGTATATGAACTGGCTAGACCCAGGCTTGCCATGTTCCCATTGGGAGAGGACGCTACACAGCAGATCTTTTCTAAATAAATCAGCTATTATTGTAAAACTCTGTCAGTGAAGAGGCGTAAATGAATTAGGATTGATTTTGAAATAAATTAGTGCAAGAGCCTGCCTGTTTTTTGCATTTGTAAAATACTACAAAATAAATGTTTTTACAATAATCAGAGACTAAAATGGACCCAGATATATTTATTTTTCCTTTCAACAAATCACTTTAAATGTGTTTTACAGCACAAAACTAATCTGTAAGTATTAATGTTACAGTGGTGTGGCCATGCAGACAGCTAACAAATGAAACTTGGTCATGATAAAGTGCTGTTTAATCCCAGCACCACTCAGACAGGAGACAGATCAGGAAGCCTATTATGGTCAAAGGCAAAGAGCTGTATCTTACTGCAGGGGTGGGAGAGTAAGGGTGAAAAGGTCAGTATACCATGGAAGGGAAAGTGCAATGGAACATAACATGAAAAACAATAAAGACAAAAAAAAATAATAATACAAACAGGAAGGGTTGTAGAACCTGAGGCATTGCCCACAGGACAGGAGAGAGAGGTAAGAAGAAATAGATACAGAGACAGTGGACAAAGTCAGTGTGTTAGGGAAACAGCTAAATGTAAGGAGATTATTAAAAATGAACAAGAATGTGTGAATAACAAAAAGAACTATTACTATCATGTTATTCATTTATTCACAGCAGACACTGCTGCAGGACTGGGTGTTGAGCTGGCATGCTGGCAGATGGCAGTACAGCGAGGCAAGAAAGGTATGGGGCATTAGCTAGGTGAACACTGTCATTCAGGAGATGAAGAAACCAAGATTTTCCAGTTGTCTTTACAGGTGACAGTTATCTTCAGTAAAAAGTAAGCATTACTATCTCAATATACTGGCAGATTCAGTATCCTGCCTGGATATGGAACATAGCTCCAAAGATCAATTTTCAGTAAGACCATAGCATGATAAAGCCAGTTTAAAGAGGGAAGAAACAGCGTACACAGACTGCAGTAGTAACTATATAAACAGAAACTAGAAAAGCCTATCATGCATAAGTCTTGAAAAACATGGCAGTAGGATATGAAACAAATGTATAAGTGTCTTGTGGGAATTGTTAGAGTATAAGTGGGGATGTCTTTACATAAGATGTATGATAACAAGAAAACACAATCTGAAGATTTGAAAGTGTTCAGCTCATGGCAGATGAGGAAGTGTTATTTCATAGAAGGAGTGGTGAATGCATCAGCATATGGTAGCATGACTAAAAGAGTGATAAAGCTGACGGATCAGTGAAGGAAATATGAGTCATTTTTTAGCAGGGACAGTGAAAATAGCTGATGTGTATTTTATCCAATGTATAGAAAAACAGGCAAGCTAGGAAGAGAAAAAGTACTGATCTGTCAGCAAAATATAAGTCCCTTTGTTACTATCCTTCACTGCTCAGTTCAATTTAAAGTACCTCTGGAAAAACATCAACAGTCTTAACAAAATGCATAAAGTTATGTTCAGTACGTGCTTGATGCAGAATCCCATAGGTGAATTCATATTTGGGATGCTATAATCTTTATAAAAATGCTATCTCGGATTCTGTGTTCTAGTCGACTCCAAGTAGTCCACAACTTGTTTATTCCTTGATTCCACCCTGTGGGCATCTGGTGTACAAGTAGACGCGCCCTACTTAGTCACAGCTGCTGTATTAAATCATTGCTAATACACTTTACAATGATATTACAGAACTTGCCAGTCACACTCCTGACATGGTGGCACCTTTGGAATAAAAAGCTCCTTGCTCAACAGTTTAACACAAATGCAAAGTCAGTCAATCACTCATTAATCAATAACAATAAACTAGTGACTAACTATGAAATGAAAATGGAGCAGTACGGTGAAAACTGTTCTGAAAACATAGTGCTGTATAAAGCACTTCCTCTGCATGTAAGTATCATCTGAAAGGGCTGCCAACTGCACTGCTAGATGCAAGGTCTTTGCCCAAAGCCCATAGGTACGGTACACAGTTTGGAGGCTTTACAAGTGAAACTACTCAATGTTTCTAGTAAATAAATATCTTCATTTACCATCAGAGGTATATTTGATACTTCTATCATAAATGCAGCCTGCTCCAGCACAGTTCTTAGTTTGAAGTGTCGGAAAATATTAACTTTTTCAGTATGAGTGTGTTTGTAAGCCAGCAAAGAGCAGAAAGACTGCCCCTAACAATATTAGAGTAAGATGTAGAAGGCAAAAAAGTACCCCAGGGCAATTTTAACCATTCTTAATACCACCATGAAATCTGCAGCCAACCCCTTCTCATTGGCATATGCACTGAATGGTTACCCTGATGTGTGTCAATATTATTCATATGCACAATGTGCTTACAGTTGATGAAATATTTGCTCACAGCTCTAGTTTAGGAGCTGGAGGAACCCCCTCACTCCAATGCAGCATAGGAAACATACTGTGACTGTACGTTTCCATAAGATAACTCTCAGTCAGGTGGTACAGTTGTTATGGCAACATAGCTATAGTTATACCATAGCCTGTTAGTCAGGAACAGGAAAATTAGTGTTTGCAACTGATTCAGCAGTATTCAAAGGTGGTTACTGCTATGATCCAGGTATGAAAGGACAGAAACACAGTACAGTGGCTAGGGTGTGGAAAAAGGGCCTGCTGGTAATTGAAAGTTACTTCTGTAAATTGTGCAGTCAGTTGAAACTGTCTGAACATTGCCATATATTTTTCATAATTCCAAAGACTAGGACTTAAAGACCAGTCATCATTTCAATGCCCCATATCTGTGACATGTGGAAAGGTATCAGGCAATCAAAGTACTTCATGCCAGAGCAGCAGTGTCCCATGAGGCACCGCTATAAGTTGTAGGTGTTGTGGGCATCCACCAGTTTAGTTGTAAACTGCCATGTAGGAAGACATTGTTAAGAATGGCAAACCATGTAAAGCACAGGGCTCATAGAGCTGATGTTCATCATATCCTGTGCTATCAGACAGTGAACTGGATGGTATTACTTGTAGACTGAAGACCGGTGGGGATGTTTCAAGAAAAGCAGCTGGGTTATTACTGTCGTGATTTTTAAAAGTATTCAAAAATCTGGTTGACTTGGCAACTTAAATCTATGAACAGCTGATGGCACAATTCCATGTGTAAAAAAGTTTGTAAACAACTCAATTCCATTCATGCATTTCTGTCAGCCTGCAGAACACGGAAAAATATGCCTTGTTATTCAATGTTATAAACAGCAAGTCCCTTATATATTAAACTACTTTTGGGCAGCTTGTATTTGATCTTTTCTAAGAAAATGGATGGTGCACCACAATTGCTTACATTTGTTTTTGAACTTGCTGTTTCCAAAAATGTACTGTGAAACACACACACAGGCACACACACACACACACACACACACACACACATATATATATATATATATATATATACATATATATATATATATATATATATATATATATATATATATATATAAGGGATATGTATTCCATTTAAGGCTAAATAGGTGGTAAAAAGTGCAGATGTTGGAGGCTTCCTGATTACATGGTACAGATGTCATGATTCCATTAATGAATATGTTAATATAACTTGCATTTCTACCTTTGACTGATATTGTTAGTGACTATGAAAATTTTAAATATTTCTTCCCTTTTACTGCACAGCCTTTTTATATACATGTATAACACACATTTATATATATATATATATATATATATATATATATATAGAGAGAGAGAGAGAGAGAGAGGTTTACTGGCAACTGGTATTAGAAGCCAATAGGTGGCCGGGTTTGAATGACATGGTCTCCCTAGCCCCAGTTTTAAAATTAAGAGCAGCGAAGTTATGAATTTCACACACATGGTTTGAAATATTGTTCAACAAGATTGATTTTACTTGATGTTTTTACATTCATTTATTCATTTTTAACATGCATTCATTTTTTTACATCCATCTGTTTATTTACTACAGGTTTTGAAAATGTGTTTTTAGATATTTAAAAGTGTTTTAAACAGGGAGAAGTTGTATTTATTATGCCTGTTTTTAAGATATGTTTAGAAAAGGGTTAAAATTTAATTCAATTTCACATGATTTTAAGTTTTGGCAGTGTGCAAAGGTATAAATGGGGAGGCGTTTGGATTGTCAGCATTTTTCTGATGAAGTTGGAGACGAAAGCTAACTGGTAGTAGTTTCAGCGTTATCATTGTGTGCTGTGTTGTGCTTTGCTTGCTGTGGAACACATTAAATGTTTTAATGTGGTTACGGCTTGCTGGTGCTTTTTTCCTGTTTATATATATATATATATATATATATATATATATATATATATATGCCTGTGCACCTATGTACAGTGGATATAAAAAGTGTACACACCCGTGTTAAAATGCCAGGTTTTTGCAATATAAAAAAATGACATCACAATAAATCATTTCAAAACTTTTCCCACCTTTAATGTGACCTATAACCTGTATAATTCAATTGAAAAACAAATATAAAAAATAAAAAACGTACAATAAGCTTGTTGCATAAGTGTGCATACCCTTAAACTAATACTTTGCTAAAACACCTTTTGATTTAATTACAGCATTCAGTCTTCTTGGGTAGGAGTCTATCAGCATGGCACATCTTGACTTGACAATATTTACCCACTCTTCCTTGCAAAAGCACTCTAAATTTGTCAGATTACGAGGGCATCTCTTGTGCATAGCCCTCTTCAGGTCACCCCACAGATTTTCTATTGGATTTAGGTCTGGGCTTTGGCTGAGCCATTCCAAAACATTAATTTTCTTCTGGTGAAGCCATTCTTTTGTTGATTTGGATGTATGCTTGATGTCATTGTCGTATTGAAAGGTGAAATTCCTCTTCATCCTCAGCTTTCCCGCAACGCCTGAAGGTTTTGGACCAAAAGTGACTGGTATTTGGAAATGTTCATAATTCCCTCCACCTTGACTAAAGCCCCAGTTCCAGCTGAAGAAAAGCAACCCCAAAGCATGATACTACCACCACCATGCTTGACATTGGGGATGGTGTTCTTTTTGTGATGTGAAGTGTTGTTTTTGCTCCCAACATACCTTTTGGAATCGTGGCGAAAAAGTTCAACCTTGGTCTCATCAGACCATAACAGAATTTTCCACATGCTTTTTGGAGACGTGATGTATTGATATGCAAATTTTAGCCATGTTTTTATGTGTAAGAAAAGGCTTCCGTCTTGCAACCCTACCCCAGAGGCCAGACATATGGAGAATACGGGAGATTGTTGTCACATGTAGTACACAGCCAGTACTGGCCAGAAATTCCTGCAGCTCCTTCAATGTTGCTGTAGGTCTCTTGGCAGCCTCCCTGACCAGTTTTTGTCTTGTCTTTTCATCAATTTTGGAGGGACGTTCAGTTCTTTGCAACGTCACTGTTGTCCCATATTTTCTCCACTTTTTGATGACTGTCTTCACTGTGTTCCATGGTATATCCAATGTTGCGGAAATTTTTTGTACCCTTCTCCTGACTGATACCTTTCAACAATTATCCCTTTGATGCTTTGTAAGCTCTAAGCGAACCATGGCTTTTGCTGTAGCAGGCAACTGAGTAAATGTCAGGAAAATCCTACTAGGACAGCTGAACTTTATTTGGGGTTAATCAGAGTCTATTTAATTAATGGTAGGGGTGTAGCCAAGAAGACTGAATGCTATAATTAAAGCAAAAGGTGCTTTAACAAAGTATTAGTTTAAGGATGTGTATACTTATGCAACCAGCTTATTGTACATTTTTTATTTTTTATATTTTTGTTTTTCAATTGAATTGTACAGGTTATAGGTCACATTAAAGGTGGGAAAAGTTTTGAAATGATTTATCGTGGTCTCATTGTTTTATATCACAAAAACCTGGCATTTTAACAGGAGTGTGTACACTTTTAATATCCACTGTATGTATTTATGTGTGTGTGTGTGTGTGTGTGTGTGTGTGTGTGTGTGTGTGTGTGTGTGTGTGTGTATATTTATATACCCACACACACACACACACACACACACACACACACACACACAATATAGTATAAATACCAAAATGTCCCAGTTGGAGGTGAATCATCAAAACTCAAATATTACTGCTCTCAACCTGCAGACAATGAATACAGGAAAAAAGGCCTTTGAAAAGCAGAACATCCAGCTATAAATCTGGACATCTAATTACCATTAAAATTGAATACGAAACAGCACATTTATCTTCCTGCTTCCAGAAGAAATGTGTGAAACTACTTGCAAACATGTTTAAAATCAAAGCTCATTAGCAAATAGAGTTTGAAATCTGTACACTTTAATGAACTGAATTGCAAAATTCTACCACACAATATCCTTTACTTTTGCTTCAGCAAAAGTGAGATGTATGATGTGTGTCCTGTTTCTTTAAATTATTGATGTCACTAGTATTTGGTCATGTAGTGTGATTTTCTGTGTACTAGAAAGCTTCCAAAATCACATATGATAATGGTGATTTAGAAAACTATATGAATGGGTAAATGAAGCCAGAAAATATAGACATGCCTCCAAAAAAGGGACATATGCAGGCGTAAATCAGACCTAAAAATAGGAATATTCCTCCAAAACAGGTACAGTGGAGAGATCTGGGTGTCACTAAATCACAATTTAAGTATGTATAGCTCTTGGATTATACCTAATATCTATACAAACTGTACAGCTTTTACTGACAACAGACCTGGCCCTAGGTAAAGAGGAGATGTGTTGACTCTGGTGAAAAAAATAACTTGTATCTCTTTCATTAATTTACAGCTAATTTACTGTAACCCCATGAACAATTCTGAGTACAACTGTATACTCAAACAATTACGTCTCTGGAGTCATACAAAACTGTATTGCTATAATCTATATTCTACCATCTGCCACAGTAGCTATTTGGAAGTGACTTTATAACAAATACTAACTAACTATAATGATTCCAAATTAATTATATGTGGTGAAATTCACCTCAATTGGAATATTTCTCCTTCACGTACATTAATAAGGCTCGTTAGTACCTGCTATCTATCCCTTCTAGTTAATGTCCTTCAAGCACATTAATAAGTCTCATTAGTACCTGCTATCTATCCCTGCTAGTTAATTAAGGTACTAGAGTAAGCCCTGCACATATCCTTCTGTTATCAATGTAGTTGCAATTAACGTACCTAAGATGTTTATACATAGTAAACATCTTGTGACCATTAACCTGTTACTTACTAATGCCCAATACAAACTGATAAATGTTCACATAAAAACAGTCCCAAATAACGTTGAATGCTTACTGATATAGAAGTGCAGCTAACTGACTGGTCAGACATTTACAGGTATACTGATCCTGCTGCAGCCTTATCAACATTCTGCAATAAACTAAACTAGTCTCATTAACAGAGACAATAGTTAAAGGTATCCATGTGTTATGGAGTACAGCTGACTTAAGAAAACCTAAAGCAACTGAAATAAGGCATGGAAAAAAAGGAAAAGGCATCTATAAAATTCTGCCACACTTCAGTATTATCTGGAGTTAAACACTCAAGAAAAGAGTCTCCAGTATTACAGCAACTGACAAACGACATACCCTAGAAATATCAAAAATTCTGGAACATCATAAAATCTCAAATATCAGGTATTGTATCCAAGCTAACATTTGATATGATTAATGCTATACTGAATAATTACTTCCTCTCTTACTTCAATGGCAAAGATACGTTTTCCACACACAATACAGTCAATCTCTTCTGTCCCTTTACATAAAACAGTTAACTGCCCTTTCTTCTACTTCAAAGTGCTATCTATCAAGAAAAGAACAGCACACCTAAGGTCAGTAGGTCAGTAAACTACACATAAACACTGATGTTCCACTTCTTCCAAAGTCCTAAACTCACATATTCACTTACAGTAAAGATAATATCTTTGAGATGTAAGCATGATTTTCTCATACGTTTGTTTAAAACTCCAATGTGCAACAATGCCTCAGATTTTAGACCAATCACAATCCTCTGTTTATCAGATAAATTACATATGTTAAATACTAGTTACTTTTAGTAGATAAGCAACATGGACTGCACTCTAAATATAGTACCTACACTACAATCGTCACTTTATCCTCTCAGATATACTGAAATATACAGAACAGATTACAGATTGAGGCAATTGTATAGATTTAACAAAGGCCATTGAATCAGGTCATCCTAAGTTTAATACTAGACAAACTAAATGACTGTGAATTCTCTGTCAAAATTACTTCACAGTTCAATTATCCACCTCACAGATCTTTCACAGTTGCTGATCAAAATGCTCAGATACAGGCTCAATCACTAATGCAGTTCCACAGGGATACATTTTATGCTCACTACTCTCTTCACTTCATATAAACAGTCTTGCATAGAACCTACAACCTAAGTATAACTATGTATGCAGATGAAATTGTACTAACAACTGGTCATAAATCATTAAATCATATAACTATTACTATGCAAAATGAAGTGCCTTTGATTTGGAATTAGAAGTCTACAAACATATTGACTGCTACTACAAACTAATCTACTTCTATGGTGCTTGGCATGAGCCAACATTTCATGTCTCTACATAACAGCTAATGTATGAGCCCTGTTACCTTTTACTAAACAACAAAGATATTTAGGAATTGTGCTGGATGATACTGTCTTCTTCCTCATCATTATCTTCATCATCAACTCCATTTTTTCACATTTCCTACATGGGTTGGGGTGCTGTATCTACTGCCGCCATCTCTCTCAATTCACTGCCACTCTCCTACCATCTTCAATAATTTACAAGCTATCGATGATACTTTGTTGACTAACCATTTATCAGAAATATAACTTCAGAAGTGAGTTGAAAGAAATGATAAAAAATATTTTTTTTGCAGGGGAGCAAGCCCCCACCCCCACACAGATATTATACATGGTAACTCCTCAGTTGCACTACAGTGGAGAAAAAGGAAAATATGCAAAGTGTACTGCCAGCTCACACAATGTAATATGTTGTGATGAAACTCACTGCAGTGTAACATTTCACAACGAGGATGCATGATGATACAATCAGTGATGATTCATGGGTATGCCCTTCGGCAGTCAAGGCTGACTTTTGAAGGTTTTCACTCACACAATCCATCCATTTCTTTACTGGACATCCTCATTTCCTCTTACCTCCTTGTCTTTCTCAAACGTGATTTGCTAAATCATCTTCTGTTTTCTTTCATATGTGCTCAAAGCACCAGTGTCTTCTCTCCTGTTTGATCTTTTTGGGGATTGGAGCTACTTTGGCTTCTGCTCTAATGTCACCATTTCTTTGTCTGTCCCACAGTGTGCATCCTACCATCCATCTCAGGCACTTCATCTCCATCACCTATAGCTTCCTCATCTGCTCTATCTTTACTGCCCAGGTTTCTGTACCATACAGTAGTATTGGTCGCACCACTGTATTATACACCTTACCTTTCAGCTTTTTTGACATTTTTCTGTCCCACGTGCCTGATACTCTGACCTGATGACTGCAGTCCCTCTCATTCTAGCTTTGACCTCCTCATTCAGACTTCCCTTTTTCTTAAGCACCAGTCCCAGACACCTGAAGCTGTTAACCTGTTCCACCATATTACTTTTATTTTAGTTTTCAGCTTCTTCTGATTTTCCCCATTTGATGCCATGACAACTGTTTTGTCTGTAATCAGTTTTATTCCATGAGCTTTCAGTTTTGTATTTCAGTCCTTTATCCTTTGCTAAAGTTATTGCTCAGAGTTTGCTTGTAATGTCACATCATCTGCATACAGCAGTTTGTTGATCTGTCCCCTCTGACCCATTTGTAATCTATCACCTGTATGAACAGCAGTGGGCTCAGAGCTGAACCCTGAGGCAGATCCACTCCAACTCCCACTGAGAACCTCTCTGTAAGTCTGTGGTATTAGATCCTTGTACACAGCCTGCACTAAATCTACCCCAACTCTGAGGGCATGGGGGAGGGGGGGCTTGTTCTCTTTAAAAACAACCAAGTTATGGTTAATTTTTGTGTAGAATGTTTCAAGCAATTGAGATTTATTCAAATGAGTTTTCAGTCATTTGTGGTAATTTATATCTGTTTTGGCCAAATGAGCATTCGATTAAATGGCTCATACTTTATATATATATATATATATATATATATATATATATATATATATATATATATACATATATATCTACATCTATATCTTTTCAGTCACAGAATAATTAAGCAATGGGTAAAGGCAGTGCAACCCACTCCTTCATAGACAGTGCAGGGGTATGCAGAGGGGTACATCTCTTCAAAATGTGTCTTTTTTTTATTTTGCTAATTTACTCCGACACTATTTAGTGTTTTCCAATGTTGTCTTTCAAATTCAGTAAATTTTTGTCTGCCCTGATAGTTACGAGATAAACCAGTCAAGATCAAAGCATAAAGAACACAGTGGGACTAAATGTGTTCAGTCAAGATTCTGTGGTCAACAGCGGGAATAAATGTGTTCAGTCAAGATTCTGTAATACACAGCACACATGGGACAAGTTTATTCAAGGATGCAGAAGTTATAAAGATTTAGATTATAGTGGATTTCATCAGTAGTAGATGAAAAAAATAACAGCCTTCACTTCACCTTTACAGGGTAAAAACTATGTAGCATTTGCATACACATCATTATAAAATCACTTTACATACACAAACTGGTTAGTGAGTTTTCTCTGAGATCAGTCAGTTATCTGATTGTAAAGCATACCATATTATAGTGTTAGTACCTGTCTTTGTCATTCTGGAGACTTTGCGTGCTCCCTTCTCTTTGCATGCAGTGACCTTTCCCATTTATGCCCACCATAGCAAAAGATACTGGCACAGATGGAGTGCAGCAGGAAGAAACTTCTCGCCCAAGCAGTTGTAAGAAAGTCCCAGGTATAAAGTGTATGTTTCTCCTCTTTCCTTAAGCGAGCGGTTCACAGGCTTTGAAGTTCCCTTTAGGGCTGCAGAATGTACAGCCTGGCCTAAGTCTTGGAGGATAATGGTTCTTTTCATGCAGGCATAATAGTAAATAGTAATGCAGGTGATCAGACTATTACCCACCTATGAATCGATGAACCCCTGTAAGTGGAGTATGGAACAGTGAAGACTGAAAAATAACATTTATTTCTTACAAGGTACTTGCACTTGCTGCTACCGAAAGTGCTAAGCATACAATCTAAATTAGATCAAGAAATGTTTTCATGGCAACCATCAGTAAGTGAAATAATTACTGCTGGGTCTGTTGCTCCAGCTTCACATTTAATAGTGCATAGATCAGCTGTCATGGGGTCTCCTAATCACATTACAGAGGGACTGATGCTCACTGTCTTTTGCAAACTGCAGACATCTGCAACACATTAGCACTTGCACCATTTCAGAAAGTATTGTCAGTGTTTCATGGCACCTCTCCAAACTCCAAACTACGTGTCTTTAAGTAAAGCATTCCTTAAAGTGAAAAAATGTGTAACATTACAATTCTAACCAACATCCCCCCAAAATTAGTCATGGGAGCATTCACATTTTCACACTTTAGGCGTAAAATAAATCTATGATTTTTTTTAAATGCAACATTTATATAGTTACTTCTAAATCAACATAAATGGCATTTAACAGCCATGTCTGCGTGGATCTGCACAGAAAGGAAAGGTTGCAATACCGGTGCTTGTGACAAACAGTAAAAGATTACTTCTTAGTACTTCCTTATGAGAAGGGAAGAGCAGGTGGAATGTGAGCCCGAGGTCATAATGTCACTAAGGTGGTCTGCAACCAGATCACACTGGAAAAGAAAGCAGCACACTCCTAGGCATATGTGTCACTAGGCTGCGAGTTGTAGTCACGATGAGTGGAAAGGTGCATTTCCAAAGGCTGGTCTTTGGCTGCAAGTCTGCAGTTAACTACTCTGTGAATGATATTGGGAGTACATTATTACTGCTGTGAACAATGACAATATGCATGAGCATGTATACATTCTTGTGTATAGATGCCAGGAGGAAGGTGCTCTCTTCCCAGTCACCACAAGAAGCAGCACGTTTCCCATCTGTGTCCCATGTCTTCTCAAAAACCATGAAGCTCACCTCACCTCCTGACTAGTACTCTGTGACATGTTTGGTTCCTGAACAGCTAATGACTTATCAAATGGCTGTCAAGCTCCACCGCCACTGTATCAGCAAAAAAGGTCTATCCATCAAACTCCATTAAAATGCAAGCAGATATGCAACACCCAAGGAAAAGCTTGTCCAAGGAGAAGGCAAATAAACAGTAATCACAAAATTGGAGTAAAGGGATTCAGAAGGCAATACATATGTCTTACAAACAAAAATAACCATCATCAGCTAAGTGGTAGACTGTGATAGCCAGGTCATCACTTCTTTTAGCAAAGATCATCATTTTCAATGTAAACCTTGCTCATGGAAATCATCAAAGAGTGGTTAGGGTATCAGGGACTGCCATCACCATGAAATGCCATACCTGGCTCTGCAGACAACTTCAAAGTGTTCTTTATTAATGCCCCCTTCAATACATTCTTACTTTTTGGATGCAAGTTTAAGAAAAAAATTCCTGAAGAATGAACTAGAAAGTAAGACACTGTCTGCCTTGGGTGTCACTTTGAGGCCTCTAAAAGATCCTTCTCCATGAACCAGAAAGGTGCCAAAGCACTCTGATTTAAGAAATCCCAGCATCCTGCCTATGATATCTCTTCAGATGGAGCAACCACAGAATAGGAGGCCCCATTAACAGATACCACCTCAGGGGCACAGGAGGTCTGCAGAAATAGGAATTCAGAGGTCCTTTCTCTAGGAAGCAACCTCAGCAGCCCTGAAGGGTTGCCAGACTCCTCCTCTAAGGAGGCAGTTGGGGCAGGTTGTCTTTTCATCCTAAAGCTTTTATGGCCATCATATAAGACAAATGGGTGAACAGCATAATAGCCAGGATGTGCCACATCACACATGCATTCAAATTAATACACCACAGGTGCCAGTATGATTCCATTATAGTCCACAAAGGTGTACGTGACCTAACATGCAACTCCCTGAACTATATGAAGAGAGACATTATATAACATTCAGACTCTGTGTCTCAGACTGCTATTAAACTAGCACTGAGCAGCATATTACCATCACCAAAGATGCCACAATAAGAGCAAAAATGACTGATTTCAACAAACGGCTGTCTTTCTGGTGTCATTCTAAGGAGATGCAATATTTGTCAGCTTGGGAGGACATAGTAAATAGACCACGTTGCTTTGGTAAGGATGGTCTACACCTTTCCCCTCTAGGCTTTTGAATACTGGCTAAAACTTTATCCACCTGCATATTGCCTTTTTCAGTCAATGTCAAATTGACAAACTTACCAACATAGCAAAATTAACTCAGCAGAACCTCAAGGTGTTACTGGTCAGTGCCAGGAGCCTAAATACAAAAATGCACTCCCTCCAAGCCCCCCTCCTCTTCAGAATATAGGCATCTGTGCTGTTACTGAGACATGGTTTAAAGCGGCAGAGTGTACCCTGGTAATGCAAGGTTTCAGTGCCTTCCACACCTTTAGATCAGTTTTTGCACATACAAGGGCTAAAGGTGAAGGTGTTTCAATATACATCAACAACAAGCATACCTCTAGGCTGGTCAAACAGAATGACATGCTGGAGTTCCTCTATGTGCAAATCACCATAGACAAAATTCCATACCACATTCTAGCCAGCTATAGGTTACCCTCCATGTCCCAAAAAGCTCACAATGCATACATGGAGCTACTGCAGACATTTACCATCCAAACTAACACACTACTCATGGGAGACTTAATTATTCATGTTTAGATTGGGAATCCTACACAGCCACAAATCTACAGGCACAGAGCTTTGTGGACTTTGTGCCCTCACTACACGCTCCAAAATACTGGACCCCATGCTCACAAATATAAGAGAATACTGCACTCCCCCCAAATGTCACATCTTCTCTGGTAAGGTACAACTATAAAGCTGGCTCCTTTTAAATCAAAATCAACTCCTTAATCCTATTAAAACCAGTAACAGTTAGGAACTATTCCAAGGCAAATTACCTGTTATTAAGTAATGTTTTTTTCAAAATTCAATGCCACTTCAAACCCTGAGAACACACCAGCCTATGCTGAATTGCTGTTAGAAACTCTATGCAACCATATCAATGGCTGCATAGAGGCTGCTGTACCTACCAGAAGTAAGCCTAGGACTAGCCCCAGAAACAAACTGCCCTGGTGGGATCAGAAACTAAACAGGATATGCAACACATGAAAAAAATTATGTCAAAAATGAGAAAGGCTAATTCCCATAAAGATAAAAACTGTCTCATCAAAGTAACTAGGCAACAAGAGGGCTAATTAGGTCAAGCAAGCCAACTCTGAGGTTATGATATCCTCTCAGAAGTTAGATAACCATAAAGCCTTCTACAGCTATGTCAGAATCCTCAAGGGCAACACACAGCAATGTACTGAACTGGTGGTTAATGGTGCCGCATTCACTGAGCCTGCCAATACAGTGAACCCATTAGCAGACAAATTCAGTTCTGACTTTACCCCCTCTCACCCCAACCATCCCCAAATAATACCCTCAAATGGGTTCCCTTCACATAGTCGACATTTCAGAATGTTGAAGACCATATGGCCGAGATCATATGTTCGACATTTGAAATGTCGACCATGCGATACCGTCATCTCCATACAGTGTGGAATGGAAAGATTTCCATCTTCCGCACTGTAGTCCAATATCGGAGTTGGTATATTTAAGTTCCTGGAGGTGTGGGGGGTGGAGCCCCCCTGCAAGGAGCGTGAAGGTAAGTTTTTGTTGTGTTTTTTTTTTTTTTTTATTCCATGGTCGACATTTCGAATGTCGATCATATGGTCTCAGCCATATGGTCTTCTACATTCTAAAATGTCGACCATCTGAAGTAGATCCCCTCAAACATAATCCCTCCAACTACAACTAGAGAGCATGTACTGGCTACACTCACTAAAGCCAAGAACACTGCTTCAGTGGGCCCCAATAACATCCCAACATGCCTCCTGAATAGTCTACAATATGACTTATCAGGACCCCTGGAGTCATTATTTAACTACAGTCTTAAAACAGACATTGTGCCATGTGAATACAGGACTGAAACAGTCAGTTCCCTTCATAAGGGAGGACCTTCAACAAATCCTGGAAACTACAGACCCATTAGTCTGTCTAGTCTTATTTGCAAAGACATGGAAAAATGATCATGGAAATTATCAACAAGGACACAGAAGACCTCCAGACAATGAATCCATCCCAGTTTGACTTTGTCAAAGGAAGGTCGTGCTTACTTAATCTGGTGGACTTTTTTGATAAGGTTACTAACGCAATGGATGAGGGGAAAACAGTGCACACTGCCTACCTAAGTCTGGCTAAGGCATTTGATACAATACCTCACTCAAGCACTGTCATCAAACTTACAGAATTAGGTATGGCGGTTAGAATCAGTGATGCCACCTCTACAAAGAGGTTGGTTACTAGTGGGGTCCCTTAGGGCTCTGTGGTATGCCCAGCCTTCTTTGGCATCTACTTCTCGGATGTCAAAGCCAATATCAAAGGCCTCTGACTAACCAAGTTCACAGATGACTGTAAATTGGGAGGAGTCACTGAATCCCCCAAGATAAGAATACCCTTCAGGAAGGTCTAATACAGACAAACACTTGGTGCCAACACCATGGCTTAAAACTCTATACCAAGAAATGCATTGTACTACCCTTTGGGAAGTCTGCCACCCTGGGTAACTATGTCATCAATAAAATACCCTTAAAAGTTGATTCGCTAGTCAAGGATCCAGGAACTCATGTAGATAGTAACCTAGGCTTTGACCAACATGTGTCCAAGGTAGTAGGAAAATCCTTCTACAATGTTCAACTTATAACCATGGGCATGGCATCTAGGTCCAGGGAGGTCATCATACCACTGTACTGAGCCCTCGTCATGCCCATCAGGGAGTATAATGTCCCCTTCGGTATGTAACTGATCAGACATATTCAGCAACTGGAATGTACACAAAGGTTCCTTACAAAAAGAATATAGAGAGTAAACACAATGTCCTCTGCTGATCACCTCAAAGCCCTGTCTCTTTACTCGGTACCATACAGACTTCTGAGAGGTGATCTTTGTCTGGCATTCAAAGCATCTCTGGACCCTGTTTTGATTAATCTTTTGCACATCCGCAAAACAAACAGCATCAGAACTACTAGATTAAAAGACCTAAATTTTGCTTGCCACATAAATACGACATGTTGGACAGACAGATATGTTTCTCAGAGAATTCCCATTCTGTGGAACAGGCTCCCCATCCATGTGAAGCAGAGTTCCTCCCTATCCTTATTTGAAGTACAACTTGGACCAATGGATGGTTAATCAGAAATTCACCCCTGGTAAGGCTCCTATGTCTCTGATGGACAAAGGCAGTCAGCAAATCACCTCCTATAACTCAAATATAAATCACATTTGTGGGTCACACTTTGATTGTGCTGCTAGGCTTTTAAAGACTCTAGTGGTCATTAGCCTAATATACTGCTGTGAACCTATGAACCAGCAGCCTCACGGAGAGGTAGGAAATGGCTGCACTTGAGACTTGAGTTGCTTCTGAGTTTCAGATGTGCCAGGCTTTCTGAAAATGTCTAGTGCTTGTTCAGGAAGATCTCTTTGGAAATGCGTAATGTGGGTCAGACAATTTAGCACCCTAAGGGCAAAGGTGCCTGAAGTGTACTCTTGCTTATCCAATCAGTCCACTGTCTGAGACTCCTTGCTGGGAAGAGGGAAAGACCTAAAGGCCTCAAAAAGTACTCCATGTCTGGGGATCTGGGACAGCTGGCCAGGAATGTGCCTTCTCTTGCACATACATTTTCATGGTGGGTCTGGAGAGGACTCATCTGAATTACCTGAAAACTCATGAACTCTGTCATGGAGAGCTTGTTTAAGGCCTTCAGATCTTCCCTGTCCATGGGAAAAGGAAGAATGGTGAGAAGGAAAGGTTGCAGATTGTATGGTGCCCAGGGGAGGAGATAACATCACTGGAGTAACCCCATCCTGCTTATATGAGCAGGTTGTAATCCTCTTAATGACCTCAAAAGTTGACCCTGAATTTGAAAGTGCCTGAGAGCTCTGTTTTGGCACAGAATCAATCCCACCAAAGAGGTGGACATCAACAATATCATGGATGGGAGACATGAATGCTGACAGGCCAGACTTCCCCAACATCATGATTGGAACCAACATCTCAAATGCTGAGGAACACAACACCAAAAATGGCACTGAACGAGTTGGCACCAAAATCTGTGCTGAAGATCTGGCATCAGTGCTGAGACACCATTGACTCCTATACCACTGTAGTCAAGTGAGTCAGATGCTTTGAAGTCAGCACCTATAAATATGACCCTGCCAGTGCTGATGTGGGTAGCTTTGGAAATGAAAAAGGCATCAATATGTGCACACATAAACCCTCACCTCCTCCTTTGCTTGTAATTTCTTGCTCTACTATTTCTCCATCCCTTGATCACTCTACTTCACCACCTTCATCTTTACCTTACTAATGTTGTGATGTTTTCATTCCTAATCTACTACATACAAGCACCTTCATTATATTGTCTTAAACAACTTACCCCAATTTCTTATGTAATATAACATGTATAAAGTTATATCTCATTTGTAGACTTATAGTATGCAACATATTCATGTTTCTAATTTTTGTATGCTTAAAATTTGTAACCAGTTATATCTTATTACTGTCTTTTTGTCTCATTGTTTATTTTATTTATTGTATATTCTTCTTTCTGTATTTGGAGCGTTTCTCCTTGGGTTTCCACTTAAAATGAGCTTTAGCTCAGTTGTACCAACCCGGTTAACAAATGTCAAATAAATAAATAAATAATAAATAAATAAATGTGCACCTTAGAAGGAGCTTGCTCAGGGGAGATGGAGAGCCTACCTGATCTGCCAAGATCAGATGACACCAATGTCAGTTAGAGCCTTTACAAAGCCCTCATCATCCTTACTCAGCCAAAGTCTGAGGAGATCTGGACTGACCTAGCAGAACTAAAAGAAGACATATAGAGGGGATGACAGGAGAGGAACCTGGACAGCTCTGTTTCAAAAGAGGGCTACTTGCCTTTCTTTCTTTCTTTTGGGGGAGTAGTCATATATAACAATGGTCTTAGTGCAGGAAGATCCTGGTACCAAAGTTAAGGATGACACTGAAGCAATCTGTGCCAAGGCTATTTGTATGGGGTCAGTCCAAGGAACTGTAGGTAAATGAGAATGATGAAATTCTTCAGGCTTTCCCTTCTTTTTCTCCTTATATTTCTCCTTCTGTCTTTTCTTTTGTCTTATCTTTATCTTTACCTAGGTCTTTGTCTTTTTTAGAAAAGAAAGGAGGTAAAACTCCTGAGGATGAGTTTATTCTTCCTCTCCTGAAGACAGTGAGGGCCAGAGCCCCTAAAAATATCACAGGTGGCCTGTAGATCCTCTAGCTTCAGGCACACCATACAAAGATTGTAGGTATCCTGGAGTGGCATTTTATGGCCACAGTGAACACACTTGTGAAACAACAAAATAATATCAGCAATGTCAAAGGCTAAAAGTAGGAAAAATCACAGCCAAAAACTGTATGTTGCACTCTATAACAGACAATGTGTGTGTGTGTGTGTGTGTGTGTGTGTGTGTGTGTGTGTGTGTGTGTGTGTGTGTGTGAGTATATATATATATATATATATATATATATATATATATACATAAATACACACACACACACACACACATATATATATACATATATATATATATATATATATATATATGGTTTACCGACATAATGTTGAATGCTAAATGGTTGAAACTGAATTGGTTGAACACACTATATTCAATGATCAAAATGTTGAAATAAAATTAGTCTAAACACACAATGTCGAAAGTATTGAATTTGCCCATTTCTGCACTGTAGTGCGATCTCGGAGTTGATATATTTAAGTGTGTGTGGGGGAGGTTTTGATCTCATTGCTTTTTCAATGAAATGACTGTTGACATTTTGATAAGTCAATGTTTTCGGTTGAGATGTTATTTATAAACCAAATAACTATTAGACATTATGAAATTCAACATTATGTCGGTAAACCATATATATATATATATATATATATATATATATATATATATATATATATATATATATATATATATATATATATATATTTTTTTTTATTTATTTATTTTTATTTATTTCCAGTTTGATAACCGGGGTGGTACACTGGGCTCAAGGAACCCGTTTTCAGTGGAGGCCCGGGGAGAAAAGCTCCAAAATTACAAAGATACAATAAAAAATACAATAAAAATACGATAAAAAGTATAATAAAATGCAGTTATGAATAAAACCTAGTATTATATAATATTTTAAACAAAAGTGTAAGATGATACAGTGAAATGTAGCAAAAATGCAGTGCAATAAGTGTAGTGTAGGAGACTTGAGGATAGTTCATAAAGAACATGCATGGTAAGGAAGATGGGTAGTGGAAAATATGCAGAGTAGTAGGAATAAATACCTAAAAGTGGAGGAAGGAGAGAGAAAGGCATTTGAGTAGTGAAGCAAGAGGCAATTGTTTATTAGAAAGAAGAACATATGTGAATAAAAAGCAATAGGGGGCAATAGAAGGGGGAAGGAGGGTAAAGTTAGGTGTTGGACACAATTTGTAGAATGTTAGAGTCATTAGTTAGTCAAATGTAATATAAGTTTAGAAGGAAAAAGTATATAGGGAGATAGAGTACAGAAAGAAGGCTATGTATAGTATTTACACTATATACATTAAAGGTTTATAAGTTATGTTAGATATATCAAGGGGAAGCTGTTGGGCAGAATAGCAAGGTGAAGAAGTATTTAATGAAGAACAAGTAGGAATGAGTTTATTAGGATTAGGGGGGCAGAGAGCAACTACATTTCCAATTATGGGAGAGATGAGAATGGAGCTGGGATTTGAAGAGGTCAAGGTTATTGGAGATTTTTAGTGAGGGGGGAAGAGAGTTCCATTTTTTTGCCAAGGAATAGGATAGCAGAGACTGGCCAGCAGGACGTTTTGGTTTGTGAATAGAAAGTTGATTTTGTTGTGCAGATCTTACAGGTCTGTGGGGAGTATAAGAAGGAAGGATGTATGCTAGAGCAGGGCATGCAGTAGGTTTAAAGATTAATTTGTCGGTTGTTGTGAGCTGGTGGTAATCGAGGTAGTTGGGAAGCTCTAGCCATTTTATCATGTGTAGGGAAGAGCAATGGTGGGAGGAGTGTTTAGATTTAGTAGCGAATTTGGAGATTTTGTTGTAGCAGATTTCTAGTTTTGAGGAGATGGAGGAAGCAAGGTTGGTTAGAAGAGGGGCACCGTATAGTAGTGATGGTAGTAAGTAGGTAGTGGCAAGAGTTTGCCTGGTAGAGGGAGATAGGAAGTGAGAGTTTCTGTATAGTAACCCAAGTTTTTGATGTTTTTTTTTATATTTAATTGGACATGAATATCGAATTTTTGGTGTTCGTCGATAGCAACACCGAGAAGTTTAGCGAAGGGGACAACTTCTATTAGGGAGTTGGCCTTACTGGTAATATTGAAAGATTGTTTGTCAAGGTGCAGGTTTTTAGAAGGAGAGAAAAGTAGGATTTTGGATTTATTAGCATTAAGGAAGAGGTGGTTTTGAAACATCCAGTTCGCACTGGCTGTAAAGGCAGATATATATATATATATATATATATATATATATATATATATATATATACATGAAAAGCAGAAAAAGGAAAGAGAGCTACTGACAGTAACTGCCTCATCCTCTGCACCTAGCCATTGGAGTAGAAAGGCAAGCATTTTATTTAAGGTAAAGAAAAGTAAGAAAACTATGAAAAAGAGTGACTGGAAAAAGATAAAGGGAGCTGAAAAAGAAGGATAATTCTGACATGTTATTTCAGTGCTACTTCGGTGATACTTGTTGCAGAAGTGTCAAGCGACATCTGAGGAAATTTAGGAGACAAGTACATTACATAAGCAGGGTAGGAGCTCAAGTACTTGATAAAATGATCAGCTGCCAAATCAGATCCACCTAATGGCAACTACCCGGACATTTGAAGTGAGTGGATATGATAATACAAAATCTTTTATTTGATTAGCAAATTTTAAAAATGTATACTTATAATTCATAAACCATCACTTATTACCAGCAGCTTTGTTCCAAAGAGTAATGACTCTGCCAGGAGCTCCCACCAAAATCTTGCCTTAAGAATACCAGGCAAAATTACTCAATGACCAACTGCAGAAAAATTAGGTATCACATCCCCTTTTTCCTGAAAGAAATCTCCTTAGTAAAAAACTATCGTGGTATATAAGTTGCACATTCACATTATTTCTACTGTTTCAAAACATTTTATATTTTGAACAAGAACAGACTAAAATTAAGACACTGGGGTAGACTTCCCTTTGTCCACATCAGCACACTATTCTGTCCTTCACACAACTTAGTTTGGTCACTTGTCTTGGTTAGGAAACAATGATTCTTAGCATCTCAGAGAATGCATGACTTCATCCCCATTGGAGGCTACCTTCACTGGTTGTGGAGGTAACAACATCATCCATCTGGATGAATTGGTAAAGAACAGTTGGCCATTTTAAGGTTTCTGAGGGCTTGCATCATCCCTCTGGATGACTTGGTAAAGGACAGTTGGCCATTTTAAGGTCTCTGAGGGCTTGCATCATCCATCTGGATGATTTGGTAATAGACAGTTGGCCATTTTAACGTCTCTGAGGGCTTGCATCAGCCATCTGGATGATTTGGTAATGGACAGTTGGCCATTTTAAGGTATCTGAGGGCTTGCATCAGCCATCTGGATGATTTGGTAATGGACAGTTGGCCATTTTAAGGTATCGGAGGGCTTGCATCAGCCATCTGGATGATTTGGCAATGGACAGTTGGCCATTTTAAGGTATCGGAGGGCTTGCATCAGCCATCTGGATGATTTGGTAATGGACAGTTGACCATTTTAAGGTATCTGAGGGCTTGCTTATTCATTCAACTACACAATGTCATCATCACCTTGGTGTTGCTGCTGTTCTTCTTTAGCAAGTGCCACTGGTACAGCTTGAAGATGGCTCTTCATCTCTTCCTCTTAAGGATACTCCCGTTATCTGTTTGAATGGCAGAATATTTTTGCCATGGTCCTTTCATAAGACCATAGGGAGTTACTAGGCTATTGACCCTGAGGCCCTTATAAGCCTAGCCAAGAGTTCAGCCCATGTTTAGACAAGTCAGCACCAATGCCCCTGTCCAGCAGAGACATGGGGAAACAATGCCTATGTGTGGAAAAAGCAACCCCTGCAGGGGGCACCCGTATTTGAACCAGCAACCTCTTGATCTGCAATCAAATGCTCTACCACTGAGCTATACTCCGATTCTGCTTTTCACTAAAGGAGTGGTTATGCATGACTCATTCCTTCTACTGAGTTTGTTTTCATTGTAGAAGCAGCATATCATCGTAGTCCTAGACATCAATGTTGATGCCCAGCCACCAAACTAATATCTTGGCTCATCTTCTGCACATTGTTACTTTCAGACAGCTCATACAAATCTACTGTAAAGGAAGCTATGATAACTATTCTGTTTGGTACAGCAAAATGCCATCCAGTTCCGAGAAAGGCACACTCACTGTGTACTAACCATGTAAGGATAGCTCACATGTTCCCCTCTTTTCTTAGGCATTTTTGAAAAAAAAAATTACAACATGAAGATCAACAAGTTACCAAAGACAATTTGCATTGTTTTCTCTAGTGACAGATAAAGCCCCATTCCCAGCTTCTTTGAGACATACTTGTCTGTAATGCCTGTAATTATTTGACCCACATATGCTCATAGTCTCTGTTACTACAATTACAGTAGTCTGTAAGTTCATAAATATATATATATATATATATATATATATATATATATATATATATATATATATATATATATATATAAATAATCAATAAAACTGGCAGACCATCTACAACTAGTTCTCCTTATCCATGAGCTTAAATCCAAAACCTCCTATTCAGAACTCTCCCGACCCAGTACAAAAATTAAATCTCCACCAAAAGCATTTACAGTAACTCATTTTTGGTTTGCTAGAACTGTTAGTGTTACACAGGCATTATGTCTGCTCTTCTGCTTTGCATTATGTTTTCTATAAAAAAGAAGCTATGTTCAACTTTTAGATGAGGATAATAGCAGTTGTACTAAATAAGGTAATCTAGAGATGTTTACTTCCAACCTAATAGTGCAATCTGTTTTCATCTATGTTTATTTCACATTTTCTTAATCTTTCTGGGATATATCATTCTGTATCTTAATTAATAAAAGAAAGGTGCATCATCTTGTATGGTTAATGACAACTTTTATCAATAAATAAGGTAGCTTACTGATGTTTAGTAGTATCATAGGACTACAATCAACTTTCATCTAAATTTACCCCTTATTTTCTTCATCTTTCTTGGGGTTTTGATTCTCTCTAATTAATAAAGGACAGCCACAATTTTTTTGCCTGCCTAGAGAGAATTTTTTATCAGGGACATCCAGACAGGCTAGAATTTAATCAAACATTTTGTTCCTGTTCAGTACGTCTTTTAGTTTTCCATTTTAAATAAAGTGTCTGTTGCTGTAACCTTGACATAATACTATGTATCTGACTCCTTATACCTATAAATAACACATCATGAAATTTCCCAAGCAGGACAACATGGTTATTATCCTGACTTAATCATTTAACAGACTATAGTCACCTAATCATTAAACTTACTAAGAAATACAATTCAGCCACAACCAGGGACTGACCCATAAGTCCAGTCAGGATATGTTTCTAAATCATTTTTATTTCCTCATTTATAGGTACGTATTACTGAAAACCAGCACAAACTTTTACTCAAGGAGATGTTAGGTGTATCAAAAATGTAAATGACATTTTACTTCATTTACATCCATGACCTTTGTGTCACATACATTCTACTAAAGTATTGTACAAAATTTCCATATGTATACATGTTCATAGTTGGGTAGTGCCTATGTCCCTTATGGACAGGGGCAATCTGTAAAATACTCAATGCATAGGCTCAAAGCCATGCCATCCTCTTGCCCCTAGGGACCATATATTGGGTAAAATTGGGTTATACTGACTAGGCTTCTAAGGGCCCTTAAGCTGTTAGCCTAGTAATCTCCTACGAACCCATTAGCACAACCACAACCAACACTTCTTGCTTCCTGTGATTGGTTATGCTCAGTAATGAAGACTTTTAAAAAGGAAAAGGGATAGATACAAACAGAAAGCATAACAATTTCAACGTTTTTAGCACTGAGTGTGAACATGAATTAGGAAATGTATTTTCAGTTTATGCGACCCCATCATACACTTAATCACCATCATTATTTATCTAGAATCCATCTTCAACACAGAAACCTATGGTGTTTTCCTGAAGTCATGCATATGTGAGTGTGTGTACTTCATAAAGAAACATATCACTTGTATTAAGGACCGTGTTAAAAAGGCCCTTTTTCTGTGACACACTACTAGTGCATTCAGGGACAGACTAGCCACAATGAAGAATAGACCTAATTACTTAATAATATGCATGTCTCTGAATTGCAGTTAACTACCATGAGTGCAGATCAACACTTTCTGTAATAGCTGACAGGTGGCAGTTGGCCACATAGTGTTAGCATAGGCACCATCACATTCACTCCACTACATGCACCACAAACACACACACACACACACACACACACACACACACACACACACTCACGATACCCTATTCCTATCCCTATATTGTCAGAATGTCCCAGATGTCTTCGTTTTCCTGCCCTCATAAATCATGGATGAATTCAGTCATCATTGGCATTCATTAAACGTTCACGCTTCCTTATCCTTTGTTAAACTGAGGATAGTACAAAAGCTGTTAGAGTAGCAACATTCTAAGTTTGTAGGCAGTCTAATTTAAATCTGTCCTTGATTTTGTCCTGTTTTGCACTATGAAGCTGAGAGGCATGCCTTGTGTTTCTTCCCCCACCCTGTAAGTCAAAAACTGTTGCAGGCATGACATAATAACCCAAATCCTTAAGATATATCTATATCCATATATGTTATATTGGGTCTATGTCAGAAGGTCACGTTTTCAGAAACTCAGAATTCATGTTTGAGACCAAAAGATCAAGTTTCCGAAAACTCGAACTTCAAAAAAAAAAAAAAAAAAAACCCCAAAATCTACCCTTTTTACATTTTTGCCCTGCAAATTATATATACCAACTCTGAGATCGCACTACAGTGGGGAAAAGAGTCAATTTTCCAGTCCTCACTGTACCATGATCTCCATTCAAAAGCTTCTGGTTTTCAAAAACTCACTCATATGGTCTCGACCATGTGAATTTCGAGTTTGTGGAAACTGGATCATCTGATAAGGACCTGTTATATTATATATAAAAGCCTTTCTGCACTAACTAGTCAGTGCAGTGGGTTGGCACATAAGTTTAGTACCAAGAGTGCAGGGTTCAACTCTCTTTGAGCTTCTTTGATGCATGCTATATAATGATATCTTTGGTCTCTAGTGGTAACCTGAACATTTTATTTATTTTTTAGTTAAGTGGTTTTAATGCATACTGCATACAGATTCCCTGCTGTCTAGTGTTCCCACCCATCCTCATTATGTCTGAGTGTCTTTAAGACACAAAAGGTTTTCCCTGGTGGCTACTGTTCCGCCAGACCCATGTGATTTAAGTATTGCCTAGTGGCTAGTGTTCCCTCCTGCTTCACATAGTTTATAGGTTGGTATAGGTAAGCAATAGGCTAGCTGCACTTGTGGGCCATTTCAAGCCTAGACAATTTCCCTGTCAAAGGTGAGAATCAAACTCTGTACCTTGTGATTTTGAGGTAAATACCTTGACCATTATACCAACCCACCAACCCCTATTCAGTTCAAGTATTCCTTGGTGGCTAGTGTTCCCTTCCCAGCCATGTAGTTTTTTAAGTATTCTCTTGTGGTTAGTTTTACCCCATTCCAATATTGCAGGCTTTACTCATAAGTCTAGGTGTGTGTGGAGGCATGACAGCTATCTCAAAATACGGATGCGCGCACACACACACACACACACACACACACACACACACACACACACACACACACACACACACACACACACACACACACACACACACACACACACACATTCTCAAATTCATTACAGACAGACAGACACACAGACACAAAATATACCCTCTGCACAGACATCCATTCACCAATATACATTCACACATCTACCAAACCTACCCCCTTACTAACTCCCCTACTGCTACCTCTCAGGTAAACACACACTCACATATGCATACACACCACATACTGTACACTCACACACACCCATCCCCTAACATTACCCAATCACTTTCCTAACTGTAATCACTCTTTGAAATAAACAGTATTTAATCTTTTTTTTTTCTTTACATGAGTCCCTGTGGAAGAAAACTGTCTTGTAGGAGGGATGAATGACTGGAGTAACAGCCTCTTGCCTTGGTTACCCAACAAAGAATCTCTTAGATTGCCTCCCAGCCCTAGAGAAGATAGTCCTCCCATGCCTGTATCATAGCACTGGAACAGCCAATAATGACACAGCCGACCCCCAGTTGCCAAAAGGCCTACACAAGAGGAAGCCTGTGAGGCTAAGTTAGTGGTCTGATGAACAAAGCATCGCCACTACAGGTCCACCCACTATAGGCTGAGGCATAGAATGAACCCATGGCAATAGTAAGGGCTTTTGGTAAGTGCTTTTTTCTTTCTAAGAACAGCCAGAGTGGAATCAGCAGAACCAGGGTAATATCTATACTGTTGTTGAGGAAAAAATGCCAAACGCTGTAAGCATTGCTGGAGCAAGTCGGTTGGAAGAAACGTTGTCACCTAGTGTACTTCCTGTCCCATCCCCTTCACAAAGTCAAAGCACAAGCAGGACTCAAATTCCTTGTCAGTACTCATTTTACCAAAATAAATACACTGACAGAAAAAGAAACATGGCAAACAGGTTGTCATAAAGTGAACATCACTATACTGTAAAAACACATCCCTGCCCATCCCAAAATAAATCTTTTAGTCACAAAAATAAATGTTTGTTTGAACTGAACATATATTTTCAATAAAGTACTGAAGAAATCTTCACACCGACTGTTGATTTCTCTCCTGAGACTAGACAATCAGCTGTCAGATTAAAGATGTGTGTTGGCGGGGGGACTAGGGCGTTATGAAGCAGAATGGTTGTTTTTTTTTTCTGGGCAAATACAACCACAATACCCTAAAGGTTACTCCAGCAGTGGGATGATAAACATCAACAATTATCAAAAGACAAGAATGAGATAACAATTATTAGCTATACGATAGAAAAGCACACACACACAGAAACACGACCAAGTAAAACAACCACCACGTACAAATTAACATATTTAATAGTAAAACTGGTAAGCGCTTTCACTATATAAAATAGCTTCTTCAAACCAAAAGTGAGAACATACAACACCCACATTTAAATAGAATTATATCACTACCTGTTACACAACTAACCAATCACATGAATCACATATTTAAAGCTACAGGTACCTGATTTCTATAAAAAATGAACCAAAAAGCATACTTCTAAGAGATATATAAAAAGGAAAAAAAATCTAAAAAATAAGATCATATAAGTGTGCAGAAATTACCTCACACCACACAATTATTTGGGTTTTCTTTGCTTGCTTTGCAACTACTATACATAAGTAGAAAAACAATAATAGCTAATGTCCAAAAATAATAAACCTGCAAGAGCAAATGTTTAACAAACAGCCAATGATAGAACAACTATAATATAGAAGTTTAACAAACAGCCGATGATGTGAACTTGGCCCACGCTCCTAGCTGGGAGAGAGGGAGGGAAGAGAGAGAAGAAATGTATTAACTAATTAATTAATTTATTTTTTTATTATTTTCAATTAATGATGCAGGAAAAAATCAGGAAGGAAATTTGGCTGAAAAAATACGGGAAATCTCATAAGCTGAGCTCTTCAGGTCACATCTGGTTTCTCAGGATGAAATCTGAGAGCTTCAGGGGTGGATAAGTGAATTATGGGAAAGAGGAAGGAAGGAAGGACCAAGAGAACTGGAGAAAGTGTGATTGTCAGTCAGATTCACTAGATGGTAGCTATAACACATCAAAGTGGAAGGATAGGATAACCTAAGATAGAGGATTAACATTAACCTGCAACAGTTAATGAACCACTGTTAAGAGACCAGAGCACTAGTCACCACATGACTAGTACTGACTGGCATTATTTAGCTGTGCGCTAACACTGACTAGCAACAGTTAGTGCAAGACCAGTACCTACCAGAACTAGTTAATTTAAAACTAGTATTGACCTACATCAGAGTAAGATTAGTTATGAAAAGTAGCAGTCAGTGCAGGATTTGTACTGACCAAAACAATGAAAGTGTAGGACTAATGCTGAGCTACACCAATCAGCGCAGGACTAGTACAGAGAAGCACCAGTTAATATTAACAACAGCATGGCACCACTTCCTTTAAGACTAGTAATAACCAGCATAAGTTAGTATACTATAATTGCTGTCCACAGCACCATTTACTGCAGGACTAATACAAACTATCATCAGTTAGTGCAGGACAAGTCCTGACTAGCCTGACATTACAGTAAGTATAGTACTGACCATTACCTACTACTGTATGAGAATAATAATGACCACACCGTTATATAATGTAGCATTAGTACTGACTACCACTGGTTAGTGCAGGACAAGTACTGACTAGCCTGACATTACAGTAAGAATAGTACTGACCATTACCTACTACTGTATGAGAATAATAATGACCACAGCATTATATAATGTAGCATTAGTAGTGACTACCACCGGTTAGTGCAGGACAAGTACTGACTAGCCTGACATTACAGTAAGTATAGTATTGACCATTACCTACTACTGTATGAGAATAATAATGACCACACCGTTATATAATGTAGCATTAGTACTGACTACCACTGGTTAGTGCAGGAGAAGTCCTGACTAGCCTGACATTACAGTAAGTATAGTACTGACCATTACCTACTACTGTATGAGAATAATAATGACCACAGCATTATATAATGTAGTATTTGTACTGACTACCACTGGTTAGTGCAGGACAAGTACTGACTAGCCTGACATTACAGTATGTATAGTACTGACCATTACCTACTACTGTATGAGAATAATAATGACCACAGCATTATATAATGTAGCATTAGTACTGACTACCACTGGTTAGTGCAGGACAAGTACTGACTAGCCTGAAATTACAGTAAGTATAGTACTGACCATTACCTACTACTGTATGAGAATAATAATGACCACAACCTTATATAATGTAGCATTAGTACTGACTACCACCGGTTAGTACAGGTCAAGTGCTGACTAGCCTGACATTACAGTATGTATAGTACTGACCATTACCTACTACTGTATGAGAATAATAATGACCACAGCATTATATAATGTAGCATTAGTACTGACTACCACCAGTTAGTACAGGTCAAGTGCTGACTAGCCTGACATTACAGTAAGAATACTACTGACCATTACCTACTACTGTATGAGAATAATAATGACCACAGCATTATATAATGTAGCATTAGTACTGACTACCACCGGTTAGTGCAGGACAAGTACTGACTAGCCTGACATTATAGTAAGTATAGTATTGACCATTACCTACTACTGTATGAGAATAATAATGACCACAGCGTTATACAATATAGCATTAGTACTGACTACCACTGGTTAGTGCAGGACAAGTACTGACTAGCCTGACATTACAGTATGTATAGTACTGACCATTACCTACTACTGTATGAGAATAATAATGACCACAGCATTATATAATGTAGCATTAGTACTGACTACCACTGGTTAGTGCAGGACAAGTACTGACTAGCCTGAAATTACAGTAAGTATAGTACTGACCATTACCTACTACTGTATGAGAATAATAATGACCACAACCTTATATAATGTAGCATTAGTACTGACTACCACCGGTTAGTACAGGTCAAGTGCTGACTAGCCTGACATTACAGTATGTATAGTACTGACCATTACCTACTACTGTATGAGAATAATAATGACCACAGCATTATATAATGTAGCATTAGTACTGACTACCACCGGTTAGTACAGGTCAAGTGCTGACTAGCCTGACATTACAGTATGTATAGTACTGACCATTACCTACTACTGTATGAGAATAATAATGACCACAGCATTATATAATGTAGCATTAGTACTGACTACCACCGGTTAGTGCAGGACAAGTACTGACTAGCCTGACATTACAGTAAGTATAGTATTGACCATTACCTACTACTGTATGAGAATAATAATGACCACAGCATTATATAATGTAGCATTAGTACTGACTACCACCGGTTAGTACAGGTCAAGTGCTGACTAGCCTGACATTACAGTAAGAATAGTACTGACCATTACCTACTACTGTATGAGAATAATAATGACCACAGCATTATATAATGTAGTATTTGTACTGACTACCACTGGTTAGTGCAGGACAAGTACTGACTAGCCTGACATTACAGTAAGTATAGTACTGACCATTACCTACTACTGTATGAGAATAATAATGACCACACCGTTATATAATGTAGCATTAGTACTGACTACCACCGGTTAGTACAGGTCAAGTGCTGACTAGCCTGAAATTACAGTATGTATAGTACTGACCATTACCTACTACTGTATGAGAATAATAATGACCACAGCATTATATAATGTAGCATTAGTACTGACTACCACCGGTTAGTACAGGTCAAGTGCTGACTAGCCTGACATTACAGTAAGAATAGTACTGACCATTACCTACTACTGTATGAGAATAATAATGACCACAGCATTATATAATGTAGCATTAGTAGTGACTACCACTGGTTAGTGCAAGACAAGTACTGACTAGCCTGACATTACAGTATGTATAGTACTGACCATTACCTACTACTGCATGATAATAATAATAATGACCACAGTGTTATATAATGTAGCATTAGTACTGACTACCACTGGTTAGTGCAGGACAAGTCCTGACTAGCCTGACATTACAGTAAGAATAGTACTGACCATTACCTACTACTGTATGAGAATAATAATGACCACAGCATCAGATAATGCAACATTAATGCTGACCATCATCAGTCAGTGTTGGACAAGTAATGACTTGTTTGACACTAGAACAGGAATAGTTCTACTGCATGAGGTTAATACTGGATACAGCATCAAATAATGTGGCATTAGTACTGACTAGCACTGTTTAATGTAAGACAAGTAGTTAGTGCTCGACTAGTGTTGACCATAGCATGAGGTAGTTATGACTTGCATCTGCTAGTTTATGGCTAGCACGGAGCAAAGCACCAGTTTCAATAAGACTAATACTGACCAGCATTGGTTAGTGTAGGAAAAGTATTCTTCAGACTACTAGCTAATATATGACTAATACTAACCAACCTCAGTTAGTACAGGACTAGTACTGATTAGCACCAAAGACTAAATCACTAATGGACAAATTTATCTTCAGCCGTGAAACAAAAAGGGCAATCTTCCATAGAATTACTTTATTTTTTCAAAGAAAGAAATAGACTGAAAAAGAATGTGTTTATGTAATTTAGCAGTAATGACATCAATGAACATGATGCAAAGCATTGCCTTCAGCAATTACGTCATGATGAAAGGGGATTATGGAATGGAGGGTGGGAAATTGAGATTTTATTTTTTTGAAAATGGAGAGAGAAAATGTGAAACATTTCCTATCATTATTCATGTGGCTGTTAACAGGGGAATTGTGATATATATATATATATATATATATATATATATATATATATATATATATATATATATATGAATGATCCGTGGTGGCGGTAGCGTTGTTGCCTCACAGCAAGAGGTTCTCCCGTTCGATTCTCGGCTGGAGTGTGGTGAGTGCCTTCTGTGTGGAGTCTGCATGTCCTCCCCGCGGTCGAATGGCGTTCCAAAAGGCATGCATGAATGGTTGGGCATCGAGCTGGCAACTCGGCACCGTAAAAATCTACTGCCAGTCATTAGCGGACCGGAGTTCCGCTGTGGCGACCCCTAACTGGGAAAAGCCGAAAGACAAACAAACAACATATATATCTATATATATATATATATATATATATATATATATATATATATAGGTCAACCGAAAGCATACTACTTTTGTGGTGTTTTAAATCATTTCATTAGTGGCTGTACAAGAGTAGGATGTAATCAGTGTGGGGAAGTGGGGCGTGTGATGAATGAGTGTAAAATGAGTGCAGGATATGTAATAATGAGGGTTTTGGTTTGATTGTGATAAAAGAAAACTGGAGAACATGAATATTGAAAGTATCAAGGGTGGTATAATGACTGAAGTTGAGGGGGGTAAAGATACACTAATTATTAAATAAGAAGGCATGTGAGAAGAGGAGGTGAGTAATACTGACAATTATCAAGGTGAATTAGTTGACACAAAGAGATAGAAAATGTAGGTGGGGAAGTTAAAAGTGATAGGTCTGATTTAGAACACAGAAATGTGAAACATGTCAGAAAAAAGGTTCTATAGAAGCTAGACTGAGAGTGAGGAAATTAAAATTTAAAACATTTCTCCAAAAATTAAAAAGAAAGGAAATTAATAATGTTAGAATTGTATTGGTTAATGTTAATTGCTAGATAAATAAAGTCAGAAGAATTGTCATTTTAGAGTGGTATAAAACATGAGGTTGAATTCATTTGTTTACAGGATACAGGATTTATTTCAGAAAATGACAGATTATACACTGAAGTGTTACAGAATGGGAAGGTAGTATGGAATTTGGTTAGAAAGAGATGTTCTGATATTGTGTCTATGTTTGCAGATGAAATAAAGTTATTAGATTGATTTATTACATTTGCTCGTAGAACAATTGTCATATATATTAGATTTAGATTGGTATTGGTTACTGGGAGTTTATGAGTTTGCTAATATAAAAGAGAGAGAAGAACAGTTTGCAAAAAAAAAAACTTTTGTGATGGCTAAAATAACTGTAACAGGGAATTTAATTGTGGATTAAGAAAGAATAGCAAAAAGGCAGGAATAGATATTAGAAATAACAGAAGTTATAAAATATATGCTGAGAGTGTGGTCTAATGATTTGTGGAAATTTAGAAGAGGTGATATGAAAACAGAAATGCATTATTTTTTATTGTCTGGTTCTATGATTGTGGTAGGAGAGGTGTAATGGCTAATTTTTTTATGGTTATCAAGCAATCTGATTAGAGAGCAGAAATAATTTGAAGTTACTATTGAAGGAAAAGGGATTAAAAGAGTGGTGTCTATTTTTATCAAGAATTGCTACAAAAGAACTGGATCATTTGTGGGTACACCATAGTTCAACGAGAGAATTTTGTTTGTCATGGTCAGAATGATGGATTTTATTTAAAAGGAAATATAAATTACAATTAGAATTGAAAAAAAAACAAGTGACATTTATTCTTATTTAAGAATGCATACTGAATTATTAAAAAATTAAAAAATCTCATTTTTTGGTCAATGAGGAAAAAATATTGAAAATAAAAAATAGATGTATTACTGTATAAACATTCTTTCTCTGAGAGGTAAAAAAGAGGAAGTATCAGCTTTTTGCTAAGATGATTAAGAATAAAGTAGGTATTATTAGGAAGATAAATAATGAACAGGGTATAATTATGAACAGACAGAAACAAATTTTGCTGGCTGCTGAACAGTATATAAAGAGTTATATGTAAGGAAAATATTGGAAAGATGAGTTGGGGCATTACAAAATTTTCTAAAGAAGCTTTATATAATTTGGGAAAAAGATTAATTTGGATGAATTAGATTTTGTGTTGACTAAAGTTAAAACAGAATCAGTAGTAGGCAAAGATGGCATGGGATATGAGGTGTTTACAAATTGAATATGTTAGCAGATGGAATTATTGTTGAATGTATTTAATGAGTGGTTAATAAAGGGTGAATTGTATGAGCAGGTCTGCAAGGTTATTGTTAAATTTATTTGGAAGAAGAAGGGAGAAAAATATGATATAACAAACTGGAGACCTACTCTATCCAATAAAACACATTATACGATGTTTATGAAAATATTGCAAGTAAGGTTTAATGGAACTTTGCAGGAGGGTTTGACAGAGGAATTGTTTGGTGTTAAAGGAAGATATAGTCAGAATGTATTAATAATATTGAGAAAACTAGTGGATGATATTATAAGCAGTGAAGGTGATCTCAGGTTAGTTGTAAAATATGTTAAAAGGGCTAATGACTGTGTGGAACATGATAGTTTATGTTATATTACTACGGAATATGGTTGGAGAGGTTAGGTCTTGAGTGTTAATCAATCTCTGTATAATAATATTACTATTATAATTTGGTTAATGGGTGGCTAAGTTCTGCTGCACTTTGAGAAGAGTAAGGCAAGGGTTTACCTTAAGTGGAATATTATTTTCTTGGGTTATGGATGCAAAAGTATGAAGGAGGGTTTTATATTAGGGGGTGTATGCATTCCAAATGTTACGTGTTATGCAGATAATATTATAATTATGGCTAAGACTGAAGATGGATGGATGCATAGAATGTTAAGTTGTGTGGAAAGGTTTTTGGTGGATGTTGGGTTAAAATTGAGTAAAGAAAAAAGTACGGGTTAGGTGGAGATGGACAGATATAAGGTGTTTGCCTTTCTTTGAATGAAGTCAGTTTACTGGGGATAAGCTCTGGAAAAATAGAGGTGGTTGACAAGCAGATGACTGGTGTTATAAATAAGATTCTAAGAATATGAACATTCTGAAAAGTTTTTAAGATGTCTTATAAAAAATAAAGTTTATTTGATCAATTCAGTTATTTTGAGTAAAACTAGTTATTAAGCAAGGGTATGTTTACTTCCTGGAAATATGAGGAAAGGCTCCCTTATACTCTATATTGTTTTGGGGGATCTAGGTTAAATCCTGTTAAGACAGGAGTATTATATATGAAAAGTAGTAAAGGTGGTTTAAGATTAATTAATCATTTTGTTTATGTTGCATCTTTGACTACGTATAAGGCTTTGTTTGATAAAGAAAGGAAACTTTTGGAGATTGCTACAATATGTTACATTTAAAGTGTACAGAATGGTGGAAATGTAAAGGATAAATAAAAAGAAAAAAGAGCATTAAAAATGGAGAAATAAAGGAATATGAAAATAAAATAAGGTTGTCGGATTTGGAGGTTAATCTGAAAGCCTCATGGAAAGTTTGGTACAATGATATTGTTAAAAACATGTTATGTGATTAATCCTTGATAAGGGATAAGTAGCAAAACTTCTAAAGCTGTCAAAGCAAGACAGAAGAGATTTAAAAATATTTTTGAGGTGCAAGATTTTCTGTGGAGGCTGAGTATAAATTGCCTGTAAAAGGGAACATGCCATGTAAGACCTTGTCATAAGTCTTTTTCCTAAGGAAGTAGAAACCTCTGAGCATGTTTTTTGAGGTTGTCAGAGGGGAAAAAAGTACAGGATAGTGTTTTTAAAGAGAGTTATTTTGGTGTGTTTTTAAAAATTGTGAAACTGAATATATGGTTATTAGCCCAGGGAAGGTGTAATATGGTATATAAAATGGATAGCATTTTATTTGGTGTTATTTGGAATATATAAAAAGCTTGGCTGAAGGAGATATTGTTTAACAAGGTTTGGAGTTTAATGTACTTAGTAAAACAAGATTTTGGTTGTGGCAACACGAATGTTGGAGATAAATAATCTCTCTTGTTAAATGTGAATTTTCAAATTTGCAAAGTTGTTATGCTTAATGGAAGTGTGTTTTATGGTGTATATGATATAAATAGTGTAAATGGTGTAAAAATTAAGGGCTCCTAATCTTTTCAATATGTACCATTGGATCTTTTCCAGCCACCTGAACTACCACCAATTCAAGCAGAATGGACCTTGGTTTATTGTCTCACCTGAAGGATGACTACAAATCCTTTAGTTTTATCAATTTTTGTAACAACTAGGTCCACAAGCAAGATTGGAGTTGGGAGATGAAAGAAAGATAATTTAGAAACCACAGACCCAGAGAGATAAAGCAAACCATTCCTGCCCATCCTGTCCAAGGTTTTAGTTTTCTTTATTAAGCATTGTGTGCAAAGGTATTGCTGTCATTAGGACCTATGCTTGGCTAAAAAGATCACATAGAAATCTGCTCTTGGGTGCTAAGTCAGGATGCCATTTCATTCTGTTTGGTGGCAAAAGATGTACAACCTCCTAGGTGCAGAAGGAATGATGCTTTTAAGCTATGAAATGGCATTATAAAAGGTGAGTTCCACCAGGGATATGATCTTTATTATTTCCAGATACCAGTTTAACAATTTTTGGGAATAAGGGAGAGGGATAAAAAAGGGCATCCCATAGTTGATAATTAGAGAATCTCTCCAAAGGCCTGGTGGGCAGCAAGACAGTTTATAGCAGACTTCATTAGTGTGAGTTTTGCCAGTGGAGGGAAGATATGCAAAAGACTTATAAGCTGTTGAGGTTTCATTATCATTGTCTGCATCTAAAACAAGAAAATCAGGATCCAAATGTCTTTCTTCTGATGAGTTGAGTAACAGCGAGGCATTTTCCTTATCACTAGCTCCAGCAAGGGGCAGCATGGGCTAACCAGAACAGCAAAGTGATGAGTGAATGGCATACAATTATCAAACATCAAGCAAGAAATCCACTGTAGCAGGTCTTCTCTCATGCAATCCATCCACCTATTTGCTGGATGCTCTTGTTTCCTCTTATCTTCTTCCAGTCTGTTCCAAATCTTCTTCACCAGGATGTCTTCTTTTTTTCTGCACATGTGCCCCAACGACTGTATTCTATTATCTTTTACCTTTTCTGTAATTGGAGCTACATTGGCACCTGCTCTTATATCCTGACTTCTTTGTCTGTCCCACAGTGTGCATCCAACCACCTGTCTCAGACACTTCATTTCCATCACCTCTAGTTTCCTCAACTGTTCTTCCTTTACTGCCCAGGTTTCTTTACCAGTACTGGTCATACCACTGTTTTGTACACCTTACTTTTCAGCTTCTTTAGCATTCATCTATAATATACTACACCTAACACTCTATGCTAGTTGGCTGCATCCCCTCTGATTCTAGCTTTGACCTCCTCATTCAGACTTCCCTTCTCCAATACCCCACCCAGACACGAAGCTGTTAACCTGCTCCACTATTTTCCCTTCTATCTCAATTCTCAGTTTCTTCTGAACTCCACCAATTGCTGCCATTACCACTGTCTTATCTGTACACAGTTTCATCCCATATGCCTTCAGTTTTGTATTCCATTCCCCTATCCTTTTGATGAAGTTCTTGCTCAGTCTTCCTGTAATGCCACATCATCTGTATACAGCAATTTTGTTGATCTATCCACTTCACCGTGTTTATTAATGTAGTCCATCACCAGTATGAACAGCACTGGGCTCAGAGAACCATGGTGTACACCCCCTCCCACTGGGAAGCCCTCTGTGAGACTGTGCACTGCTCATACTTGAGTCACTGGGTCCTTGTACATAGCCAACACTACTTCTACCAATGTTTCTGAGACTTCAAACCAAAGCAGGACTGCCCAAATCAGCTTTTTGGGACCTTGTCATATGCCCAGTTGGACTCTTTCCTCATCTCAATTCCAACACAAATAACACTAATACAAGCTTTACCCTCAAAACAGTTTCCACCACTTCAATCAAAAGCATGCTCTACAAACTAAAAACCTCATCAACAGCAGCCAACCTACTCCCCAGCTATTTCTTGAAACTCACAGCAGATGTTATTGCTATCCCAGTCTCCACTTTCATAAACAGATCAATTGTTGAAAACTATGTGCCCAAACTCTGGAAAATATCCTATGTTACACCCATACATAAAGGCGGGACCTCCACTGAACTTAATAACTACAGACCCATTGCTTTACTCTCCCCCCTGACCAAAATCCTAGAAAAATGCATCCATACCCAGATGCTAAACTATCTCCTAGACAGCAACATCCTGTCACCTACTCAGTATGGTTTCAGACCTGCCCATAGTACCACTACAGCCCTCCTCTGCTTCGCAGACACAGTAAACCATCTCAAAAATGAAGATCTACAGGTGTCAACTCTTTTTTTGGATATGTCCAAAGCATTTGACACAGTCTCACACCAAATCCTGCTAAACACACTAAACCAATATCATCTATCAAATTCCACTCTTACCTGGTTCCAAAGCTACTTAACTGACAGGTACCAAGCTGTGAAATGGGAAAATTCTCTCTCTCCTCAGCTGCACATAACTATAGGAGTCCCACAGGGTTCTATCTTAGGACCACTACTATTCACAGTCTTCACAAATGACCTCCATACCTCCACACAGCATGCATCTATAATTCAGTATGCATATGACACTACCTTAATCTGTGCTGCACAAAACATTCCCACCCTCCTGCAAACAACTCAACTAGCATTCTATGACATTGAAAACTACCTTACCAAAGCCCAACTTATCCTCAATCCAAAGAAAACTCAGCTTATGATTATAACCAGTTCTAACAAAAACACTAACAGTCAATTCACTATCTACTCCACAAATGCTACTCCAATTGCCCCAGTGGCACAGGCTAAGCCATTGGGAATAACCATAGACTCCCACCTAAAATTTGATAGTCATCTCAACTTAACTATTAAAAAAGTACATGCCAAATTGGGGTCACTCTACCGTATCAGACCATTTCTTACCAACAACACAAGATCAGCCATTGCTCGCTCCAAACTTCTATCCACCCTACTCTATGCATCTCCCATTCTGACTAATCTCAACAAAACTGAACTAAGCAAAATGGAAGCCTGCTATAAAAGAATTGCCCGCTTTGCTGCAAATTGCTCATATAGAACTCATCACTGTACTGGTTTGAGACAGCTCCACTGGCTTGAACTGCCCAACCTCCTAACCTACAATCAGCTCTGCCTCTGTCATTGTATCTATTACCTCCCCAATAAGTGTCCTGCCCACAAAAACCTAGTACAACATCACTCAGCCAAAAGACCTCTTAGATCATCAAACAAACTACTACTAGAAGTCACCAACAGCTACAATATCTTTGAAGATGTACTATATAGTAGTTCAGTGGCTAAAAAATAGAACTCTGTCCCTACTAGCATTCAAAACGCATCATCCAAAGCCTCCTTTAAAGACCTCATCAGGCAACATCTCAAGCAAAGTTGGCAGTGCCATGATTGCTCCCCAGGCTAGTGACAGCGGATAACATATACATACTAAATCTGGAGCACTTGATAACAGTTTTCAATCTTACTCACAAACACAGGCTAATCTACAACGTATGTACTGTACCTGTGTACTATGTATGTATTCTACCTATGTTCCAAATTTCAGCTATACACCACAAATCTATTAATTACCTTTATTTTTTAAAATTAATATGTTTTTGTTTGTTCTCTCCACTGTAACTGTTTATGTGCCAAATACCACTGCAAAGACATGTCTCTTGTAATTTGTGTGTATACTGATCATGTCTAAATAACTAAATGTGTATGTAATTTTTCTTTGTAGAGATTTTCTCCCCAGGCCTCTGCTGAAAAAGGGCCTTTTCGGCTCAGTCAGACACCCCCGGTTAACAAATGTAAAATAAATAATAAATAAAATAAATCTCTAGCTTCTTCTCAGCTATCTGTCTCATTGTAAACATTGGGTCAGTTATGCTGCATCCTGATCTGAATCCAAATGGCTCATCTCTCATCTTACTTTCTACTGCTTTGTGTATTTATTTATTAATCACCCTCTGTAGGGCTTTCATGCAATGTTACAGGAGTTTCATACATCTGGACTGGCCAAAGTTGTGAATGCCCCTTTCTTCTTGAACACTGGTACAAGTATGTTTATTCTTCAGTCTTCTGGACTAAGCCTTTCTCTCCACACTGCTGTGAGTACCCTTAAAAGCGACTTCTCCCCTATCTCACCCAGCATCTTTGTCATATCTGCTGTGACCTCATCTGAGCCTGCTACTTTCTGTGACTTCATTTTCTTTATTGCTGTTCTTACTTCTTCTTCGATGGGCTCCTCCTCTTTTGTAATCATAGGCTGTGCCTGGGGCAGTACAGCATCTGTGGGGTTTTCTTCATTCAGAAGCAGCTGGAGGTACTCCTTCCATCTGCCTTTGATGTCCTGTGGACTGGTGAGCAGGTTGTTGCTGGCATCCTTTATGAAGGGTGTCTGACTATATTCCTTATCGTTTATCTTTGCCTTGTAACCTGATATAGTTATATTCCTTATCGTTTATCTTTGCCTTGCAACCTGATATAGTTTCTTTTTGCCATCTACTAACTTACTTTCTATAAGCTGGTACCATGTTCTTTGCTATTGCAATTCCTTTCTTAGGTTCTTTGTTAGCCAACCAGTATTCCTTCCTAGTCTGGTCCATCTTTTCTCCCTCCCACTGTTTTCCTGCACTCTTTCTTTCTTTTGATGACTCCCAGGACTTCTGCACTACACCACAAGCTTTCCTTGTGTACCTCATTTTCATACCTGGCTCAGCCACATATCTGTTATATAGTCCTCACACATGCTGTTTTGAGGCACTCCACCTAATTCTTCTTCTTCCTGAGGTGCTAAAGCCCCGAGTAATTCCTGAACTGTTCTGCTTTCTCTCCAGGTCTTCAGCCTTGTTTCTGTTGATCTTAGAGCCATCTCTGAACACTGCCTGCAGATTGTGGCAACCAGTGGTTCATGCTGTGGGCCGACTATTTCGCCAGGGATGACTTTGCAGTCGCTGATTCTACCCCAGTGCCCTTTACTTACTAGAAGGAAGGCTACTTGAGTTGCATGTTGGCCACTCTTGTATGTGATCTTGTGACTGTTTCTCCTTCTGAACCATGTGTTGGCTACTATCACATCATTTCTCAGACAGAAGTCTAGAATGGCCTTGCCTTTTTTATTCCTGTTGCCCCACCTATGTGGACACAGGCAGTCCTCATATCCTGTTCTGTCTGTCCTGATATGTTCATTCAAGTCACCCATCATTAACACCAATTCATGTTGCCCTGCTTTACATAGTATGTCCTGCAACTGCTGTCTGAATGCACTCTTTTCCTCACTATCACAACCCTACTGTGGGGCATAGGCTGAGACTATGAATACTGCCCTATCAATAAACTGGAGTCTGATTCCACAAGTCTGATACTAACGCTGGTGACATCCCTCACTGTCTTCTGAAGCCTCTGTCTCACTACAATTCCATTTCTAAACTGTGCTCCTCCTGAGTAGTAGATGTTAGTTTCCAAGCCACGTAGTTTGCTGCACTGCCCTTCCATCTTGTCTCCTATTTACATAGGATGTCCACCCTCTTCCTTACCGTCATGTCATCCACTTCCAAACTGTATCTTGTCAGTGATCCTACACTGAGTGTAGCAATTCTTAAAGCATGTTTAGAAGGCTGACTTATTTTATGTCCGGCTTTCAGTCAATAGAGCTATCCCAGGTAACCCAAGCTGGGCAACTGGACACTGGCCAGCCAGCAACTTATTGACTCAGTGCTGCTGAGCTTTATGGTGGGCACACCCTTGCCAAAAGGGGCACATACATTCCTCCCACCATTAGTATGGGTCCCTGACATAGGTTAGAGTAGGCCTCTACTCATTTATTACTGGCAAATACCCATTCCTATTTGGCAACATTAGTTAACATGAATGAATCATCTAGAGCCATATTTTACAGCGTTGAAAGTCCAGCCCAGCCAGGCATGGAGTCTGTGAACCATGATCTCCTGTCATGAGGATACTGCACACCATAGATGTTGGGGATTGTCATTTACCCTGTACATTTTTGCAGGATATTGGACTGTTCCTCTCAAAATGTGTGGTTTTCTGGCAAATCACTGTGATGACTTGAGAAAGGCAATCATTAATTAATGAAAACCTGTGATTTTCAGGATTCCATATGATGAGTTATTTTTCGGTGAACTGACTAACAGTGTTAGACTGTCAGAGGAGTTGGGGTGACTCACATTGTGCCCTTTCAGCATATATCCTTACTGTATAGATTTTTGCCTCTTTTTTGTTTTTGGTCTGCTTCTTATCAAATTGCGAGTTTCTGACAAGTCTCTGGTGATTCATTGAGGGCTGAAGTCAGGAAATAAGGACAGACATTTTATTTCAGACTTCATACCCTTCAGAAATTTCATGTTAATCCAAAACCTTTTATTCTTCTTCATTCTTGCTCTAAGAGGTGAGAGTCATGCCTTCCAGACCTTGGCATTAGTTCCTTTAGGGGCTCAACCCCCCTTAAAAAAAAAAAAAAAAAAGGAAAATAAAAAAAGGAACTAAGTTACAGGACTTTGGATCCAGTGCTTAGGTTCAGAAGTTCCTAGCACCTCCTCCAGATCCCAAGTTCTCCTTGGATCTTACAGGCTTATTCTACCATCTTCATTGGACCCTAAATCACTGGATCCGACAGGTTGAAACTTTCAGTCCCTCAGATCAGCAGAGTTAAAAAAAAACTTTTTCAGAGGATCCTACCTTCCATTTTTTTTATCCGATTTGCTCAGCTAAATTCTCTCCTCGGATCATAAACTTACAATCAGGCAATATCAGGTTGCTCAAACAGTGTTGAGCTACTCTCAGATCCGGTGCCCTTGGATCTGAAACTGTTCGGCAAATTTGGCCTTCTTTGGATCTGAGGCATCGCTAGGATCCCCCGGTACCATTTTCTTTTTTTCTGGCTTTTAGCTTCATTTACAGAATGCTTTTTACTTTGAAATGTATTATAATGTAAACCCTGTTATTTTTGCTACTTTCTAAATTTATAAGCACAATATTTAGAATCTGTCTATATTATATGGCTTAGTTCCCCATCATATCAGATTTTATCGAGATTTATTGAGCTAAGAGGTTGAGAGGTATATGGTGCCTTAAATTTAAAACTCTCTGCCTTTAAGCTCTATAGGCAAGGTAAGCCTAAGATACAAGGGCTTTGGATTGGTTAATTCCCGTTTCTTCCTGCATCCATTCCATCCACTCAGGAACCTTCACCATGGAGACTATTTCTCTCCTTAGTGCTAAGGTTCTGGATCAAAACCTGCCCTCCTTCCCAGAATCTTCAACTAGACACAGGGAGAGAGATCTTTCTCTCCCTATTCATTTTGTCTCTCTCTCTCTCTCTCTCTTTTGTTTTTCAGTGGCTAGGACTTGCTTCATACTGTAGTGATTATTCTCTCTAGAATATTTCCAAGGGTTTTTCCCACTCAGAGCACAATGAGTGGGAGAGGACATTCCGACTCCTCCATTTGTCCACTCACAGAGGAAAGAAGCATTCTCCAAATTTGCTCAATAGCATCTGCTTCCTTTAGTCCCCTCTGGAGTGCGGCAGTCCCACTAGATGCTAAGGTGGCAATGTGTCAGTATAGGAGATGATGATCAATTCCCTTGGCCTTCTCTCCTCAGTATGTTCTGAATGATGAACAACTTTTTGGAATGGCCATACTTCCATAAATGTGCCCAATCTTGCCTTTCTCAGAAGTTAAGCAAGGTCGAGCATGATTAGTACTTGGATGGGAGACCATCTGGGAATGTTTATTCACACGAGTTCACCTTACATACTCCCACTCTGAAGTTGTTATGACCCGCACACTTCTCTAGGCCATATAAGGTTGTAAGGTAGAACTTCCATACTCCCCAAACTCACGTCTGTGCAGGATCTCAATATGCCTTCCAAACAGCTAATCCAGGTATTACCATTATGAGATATGTGTGCACGCAGTTGTATGATATCAAGGATCCAAGCGATTTCCCTTAACTCTTCTTTGTGGAGATTAATTTACTATTTTTCACTAATTCATTCTTCAACTCCAACACTTTGGCAGATGTCAAGAAGTCCTTTCCTCATCTGACTACTTTGCCATTCTTTTCAAAGACTTCAAAGAGTCTGATCCTCCAGATGAAGGCATTTCTACTAACTGGCCCTGACTCCACTGTTATCAAATATGCTTGCATGACATTAAGATACTTCGGTACTCCTTAAGGCATCTTTGTTTAATGCCCCTTTTGATAATTCTTCCTTGTGTATGGCATCAGTGAAAGATGCACTCACCTGTAGCTGGCAAACAGGGGGACATACCCCCAATACTACTGGATTCAAAACTTTCATCTCACCTTGATGTTCTTTCCAGCAAGACATTAACATTATGTTACTAGAAAGAGAGGGTCTGCAGACTTAGGATTCTAGATACTCTCTCTTTTATTACCTTATCAGCATCCTGACACATTGCCTGGATTATCCACCTATCCAGAACTTTGAGGGTCTTGGTTCCTTTCATCTGGATTCCTGGACTAATTCCATGAACAACACCTGCAGTTCCAAAATAAGGTTTCTACATTATTTTCTTTTTTTCATTCTACCTCCCATATCAAAAAAAAGGAGAAGAAAGGAAGAGAGGAAGACAAGACCAATTCTAAATCTAACTGTTCTAAATCAATATGTGAGGAGCTTATGTTCCAGATGTTTTACAGCTGAGTGCATCCTGATTCTTCTGTGCAAGGTGTAATGAATGTGTTCCATACACCTCCAGGATGCACATTACCACTTTAAAATAGATAGGTGCTCTAGAGTCATCTGCCTTTTTGACTGAGAGCTAGTCACTACCTTCTCAGATCTCCATCCTTTACTCTCATTGCAGCCTCCAAGGTGTTTACTAAGGCTGGCCAGTCGGGACAGCTCACACAAAACTGGAAAGATTCATACTGTCCTCATATATGAATGTTTGACTTCTCTCTGTCCCAGTCAAACATCAACTTCCACAAGCCAGGGTTTACTTGTTTTCTGTACATCCTCATTTTCTGTACATCCTCAAACCCATGAGTATCACCACAATATAGCAAAAATAAAATTGATTCCTTCCAGAGTCCAGTTTTTCATAGAAATGCAATTGAGTACTATGATTCATGTTAAGCCCTTCTTGATAAACCAGGTCTAGGACCTTCTGTTTTTCATATGTCACTTTGAAACTGTCGCTGTTACCTTTTAGTCAACATCAATTTCTTCTTTTTGCTAGCTCTTCTAGCTACATGTTTTCTTGCATATCTTTCAATACACTTTATGGCTCAATTATCTATTCCTTACCAGCCTCTATCTTCTCCTATAATATGCAACCAATTAGCTGTTTGTTGCTAGATTTTTCAGAGGATGTCTCCTCGAGCTAACCATTCTTTTTCATCCTTTATTTACTACAGTATCCTCGGATGCTCCCCTACTGTAAATTGGATGGTCCCCCCTCAGAGACCCAAATCTCTTGTCATTGCCCCAGACTCGAGCATGGTTCTTCTAATGTTGGTAGAATTTCAGAAAGGCTCTTGTATACCAACTTCCCTTCTTACACTGTCTTAAAGTTTCTGCTTAAAGCCAACAGGCTGAACACCTTAATTAAGTCACTGCCTATCCTGGCATCATAAGGTACACTTTTTATCTTTCTCTTTCTCTTTCTCTCTCCTTTCTGACCTCTCTGAATCATTCGCCAGAATTCTGGAGCTCGATTTAGATCTCCTATCTCGCTTGGTGGAGATCACAGACCTGACAAGGAAGAAAAGGCCAGATAAGGTATTGTGGACCCCAGCATGTAAGCAGGCATTTCAGAAGCTTAAAGAAACTATGTTAGCCAGTCCAGACTATAGCAAAGAATTTGTTGTGCAGGTGGATGCTTCAAATTATGGGGTGGGGGCTGTACTTAGCCAGATTTCTTCAGAAGGAGAAGAGCACCCAGTGGTTTATCTCAGTTGTAGGCTCCAACCCAGGGAGGAATGCTATGCAGCAGTAGAAAAGGAATGTCTAGCCATAGTGTGGGCACTACAAAAACTTCAGCCTTATCTGTATGGAAGAAAATTCACCGTGATGACAGATCACAGCCCTCTAACATGGTTAAACAGAGCCAGTCAGCAAAATGCCAAGTTGCTAAGATGGAGCCTGGGGTTGCAAGCATATCATATGTCAGTGTAGCAGAACCCATTGCTACCCCAGTTTTTTGCAAGTAATAGTCCCCATTAAACATAAAATAATTATTCATCAGGACTAATTCCAAAATGTCCACCAATGTCTCAATTTCCCTACCATCCACACCTTTGCTAGTAAGGAAATCCCTAACCAAAACTAAACCAGTTTCCTGAGGTATGATCGTATATAATTCCTTGACATCAACTGTCAAGAAGTCATAATCAGCTTGAAATTTCAAGCTATTCATACATGAAAGAAATGTCCAGGAATCACGACAAATATGCTGTTCCCCTTCCAGAAGTTTCTTTAACTTGGTATCCAAATACTTTGCACATCCAAATGTAAAGGACTGCCTACCATCCACAATGGGATGAATAGGAGGATTTTCCATATCCTTATGTATTTTTGGCAGTCCAAAAATTACAGGAGTAATGGGACTAGAAACAGACAAGTAATTCAATAAATCAATATCTATAGAAGCTTCTATAAATAAATCCCTAATAAACCCTTGAAATCGTTGACAAGCCCTATTGATCTCATTCCTGGACACTTTCTCATAAGCCTCACATGCTAGTAGTTTCTTCATGCGAGTGTTATAATCGTCCAAGGTCATAAATATAAGGCCACCCCCTTTTTAAAACCTGTATACCCTTAGTTCTTAACAAAGAAAGGGCATCCTTTTCACTAACAGTGGTGTTATGCAAAGAAGGGTTAGGTTTATAATTAGTTAACAGACACCATATATCATTTTCAAAAACTCTGTCAAATAACTGGATAGTAGTATTAAGAGGAGGATTAAATACACTAGCAACTCTAAGCTCACTTGTCAAATTACTGTTGTTACCAAACAATACATTTAGATTCAACTTGCGTGTAAACATTTTCAAATCTATTAAAGTTCTAGCCAGATCCGCCCGAGCCGAGCGAACAAAAGTAGACTCTATTTCCTACCTGGACATCGAACTAAGCAAGGATTTGGTTAATGAAAGATTTACCTCCAAGATTTTTAGAAAGGCCACTTATTCCATTGCTCTTTTGCACTGGTCTAGTGCTCATCCCTATCATCAAATGAAGGCTGTTGTAAAAGGGCAGTTTGTTAGGGCATCCAGAATGGTTACAGATAAGGCTGACTTCATTCTTGAATGTAATTTATTAACAGAGATGTTTGTGAAAAGGGGTTACCCACTCCCCTTTGTGAATGAAGTTTGTGCTGAGGTTAGTATTAAAAGAAAGAGAGGGTCTTTTAAACCCCTTTTGCATACTGCCTCACCATTTCAAGATGCCCCTGAACAGATTAATTTTTTGGAAGATGGTATGGGCACTTCTGTTTTAGGTGCGGGTGAATTGTCTCTTGAACCTAATTTGAGTGAGGATGTCCGATATAGTGGATTTATTACTACATTCTCACTTGATGCTGATGACGTCAGGTATATTATTAATAAGAATTGGTGTTTTCTGAGGGAGGACGCATTGATTAATAATAGGATTAGAGAGAAACCTGATGTCATTTTTAGGAAGGGTAGTAACCTAAAAAATGCCTTGGAAAGTAATCGTGGTATTAATATTCTTGGTGGTATGTCAAAATGTGGTTTTTGTAATTTTTGTAAATTTATTAAAGTTACTGATTCCTTTGAGATGTATGGGAGAGTATACCAGCTTAAGGACAGATATAACTGTTCATCTAAGAATGCTGTGTGCATGGCGGTATGTCAAACATGTCCTGCATTTTATATTGGAAGGACAGAAAGATGCCTGAAACAGCACATCTATGAGCATTTGTACAACATTAGGAAGCTGAATTTGAATAATGCCTTGGCTAGGCATGTAAATTAGTTTCCGTCACATGCACTTCTATTTTTTGTCATTGATCAAGTGTTGGATAAATATAATAGAGGTGGTCCTATAGCCCTGAAATTAGATAAAAGGGAACTGATTTGGCAATTGAAGTTTAATGCACATTCCCTTCCTGGGCTGAATGATAATTTATCTATAAAATGTATGTTAAAATTGAAATCCTGTTTTAGACGATTATTAATTCAATTTATAGATGTATTTTAGCTTGCTGTATACACTTTGATGTTTATGTACTGATTTTTATGTAGCATGAATAATTTTGTGTGTATGTTCCTTTAAGGACAATTTGAGTATGGAATTAATTGTTTAATTGGTCTTTTTGGAGGGATATTTAAATGATTTGTGTTTTTTAACTGTTGTCTGATGAAGTTTGCTTATGAAGCAAACAAAAGCACTAACCATAATTTCTGCTGTTTTGGTGTGTTTCTTTGTTTTTTTGTTTTTTTATCTAACTCAGCACTGCTTATGCTTTATGTATGTAAGAAGGATTATAGTACTGTGTTTTCTCTTAAGATTAGCTAAAGATTAGAAAGTTAGATTAAGTGTTTTTCTCTTGACATCATACCTGTCCTACTGTACTATTTTAAGTTTCTGTGTGATCTCTGAACTCTTAGATATCTCTGCGGTGTAGTAGTATTGTCTTGTGTTTTAATTATTTATTATTAAATATTTTAAAAACCTTTACCTGTGGCTGGTTTGTATAGAGAAGTAGGCTCTAGAGTGCATTGCATATTTATAGAGTTCATTGTAATAGGCCACTCTAAAATAAGCCTTAGACTGAATAGTCACATTACCAGTTGGATAATAATATTGCACAGTAATAATTGGACACCCTTTCAAGGGCCTTTGGGCAGCTAATAGTATTAGCTGGTAGTGGCAGAAATTACTACCGTATAGTCTGGGTAAAGCGGAACAGCTAGAGAATCTGTGTCAGCCTTTCCCAGGAGTGTCTGTGAAGTTGTATAATTACTTATCTCAAAGTGTGGGTCTGTGTCAGCTACCTGGGCAGGGACACGAAGAGTTAGCTTGCCAGCTAAGCTGAGATCTGGACCATATAGCTGTGCCAGTGGCGAGTCTTACTGGGAACCTGGTGAGCAAGGGAGCAACCAGCCCCAGACTGACTGTGATCTCTGTGTGCACCTAAGGGAAATTGTATTTTACTGTGTGTATTAGTTATCCTTTCCTCTTCTAGGAAACAACCTCCCTGGTGTTAGTGGTGAGGACTGAGGCTCCTTGATTGCTGGGCCAGGGCACGGTCATCACACCATCCACTCAGGAACCTTCACCATGGAGACCATTTCTCTCCTTGGTGCTAAGGTTCTGGATCGAAACCTGCCCTCCTTCCTAGAATCTTCAACTGGATACAGGGAGAGAGATCTTTCTCTCCCTAGTCGGTTTGTCTCTCTCTCTCTCTCTTTTGTTTTTCAGTGGCTAGGACTTGCTTCATACTGTAGTGATTATTCTCTCTAGAATATTTCCAAGGGGTATTTCCACTCGGAGCACAATGAGTGGGAGAGCACATTCCGACTCCTCCATTTGTCCTCTCACAGAGGAAAGAAGCATTCTCCAAATTTGTCCAATGGCATCTGCTTCCTTTAATCCCCTCTGGAGTGTGGCAGTCCCACTAGATGCTAAGGTGGCAATGTGTCAGTATAAGAGTTGATGATCAATTTCCTTGGCCTTCTCTCCTCAGTATGTTCAGAATAATGAACAACTTTTTGGTCTGGCCATACTTCCGTGAATGTGCCCAATCTTGTCTTTCTTGGAAGTTAAGCAGAGTCCAGCATGATTAGTACTTGGATGGGAGACCATCTGGGGATGTTTATTCACATGAGTTCACCTTACATACTCCCATGCTGAGGTTGTTATGACCCGCACATTTCTCTAGGCCATATAAGGTTGTAAGGCAGAACTTCCATACTCCCCAAACTCACGTCTGTGCAGGATCTCAATATGCCTTCCAAACAGCTAATCAAGGTATTACCATTATGAGAAATGTGTGCACGCAGCTGTATGATATCAGGGATCCAAGAGATTTCCCTTATGTCTTCTTTGTGGAGATTCATTAACTATTTTTCTCTAATTCATTCTTCAACTCCAACTCTTTGGCAGATGTCAAGAAGTCCTTTCCTCATCTGACTACTTTGCCATTCTTTTCAAAGACTTCAAAGAGTCTGATCCTCCAGATGAAGGCCTTTCTACTAACTGGCCCTGACTCCACTGTTATCAAATATGCTTGCATGACATTAAGATACTTCGGTACTCCTTAAGGCATATTTGTTTAGTGCCCCTTTTGATAATTCTTCCTTGTGTAGGGCATCAGTGAAAGATGCACTCACCTGTAGCTGGCAAACAGGGGGATATACCCTCAATACTGTTTGTCTTTTTGGCTTTTCCCAGTTAAGGGTCACCACAGCGGAACTCCAGTCCCCTTATGACTGGCAGTAGATTTTTTATGGTGCCGAGACATATCCTCAATATTATTGGATTCAAAACTTTCATCCCACCTTGATGTTCTTTCCAGCAAGACATTAACATTATGTTACTAGAAAGAGAGGGTCTGCAGACTTAGGATTCTAGATACTCCCTCTTTTATTACCTTATCAGCATCCTGACACATTGCCTGGATTATCCACCTATCCAGAACTTTGAGGGTCTTGGTTCCTTTCATCTGGATTCCTGGACTAATTCCATGAACAACACCTGCAGTTCCAAAATAAGGTTTCTACATTATTTTCTTTTTTTCATTATACCTCCCATATCAAAAAAAAAAGAAGAAGAAAGGAAGAGAGGAAGACAAGACCAATTCTAAATCTAACTGTTCTAAATCAATATGTGAGGAGCTTATGTTCCAGATGTTTTACAGCTGAGTGCATCCTGATTCTTCTGTGCAAGGTGTAATGAATGTGTTCCATACACCTCCAGGATGCACATTACCACTTTAAAATAGATAGGTGCTCTAGAGTCATCTGCCTTTTTGACTGAGAGCTAGTCACTACCTTCTCAGATCTCCATCCTTTACTCTCATTGCAGCCTCCAAGGTGTTTACTAAGGCTGGTCAGTCGGGACAGCTCACACAAAACTGGAAAGATTCATACTGTCCTCATATATGAATGTCTGACTTCTCTCTGTCCCAGTCAAACATCAACTCCTACAAGCCAGGGTTTACTTGTTTTCTGTACATCCTCATTTTCTGTACATCCTCAAACCCATGAGCATCACCAAAATATAGCAAAATTAAAAGTGATTCCTTGCAGAGTCCAGTTTTTCACAGAAATGCAACTGAGTACTATGATTCATGTTAAGCCCTTCTTGATAAACCAGGTCTAGGACCTTCTGTTTTTCAAATGTCACTTTAAGTGAAACTGTCACTGTTATCTTTCAGTCAACATCGGTTTCTTCTTTTTGCTAGCTCTTCTAGCTACATGTTTTCTTGCATATCTTTCAATACACTTTATGGCTCAATGATCTATTCCTTACCAGCCTCTATCTTCTCCTATAATATGCATCCAATTAGCTGTTTGTTGCTAGACTTTTCAGAGGATGTCTCTTCGAGCTAACCATTCTTTTTCATCCTTTATTTACTACAGTATCCTCGGATGCTCCCCTACTGTAAATTGGATGGTCCCCCCTCAGAGACCCAAATCTCTTGTCATTGCCCCAGACTCGAGCATGGTTCTTCTAATGTTGCTAGAATTTCAGAAAGGCTCTTGTATACCAACTTCCCTTCTTACACTGTCTTAAAGTTTCTGCTGAAGACCTTAACTAACTCACTGCCTATCCTGGCATCATAAAGTACACTTCTTATCTATCTCTCTTTCCCTCTCCCTCTCTCCTTTCTGACCTCTTTGAAACATTTGCCAGATTCTGGAGCTCGATTTGGATCTCCTATCTCGCTTGGTGGAGATCAAGTATCTCCTTTTCCATACCTTCTAACCAACTGAATGATTTCTCTAATTCACACGATAGTAATATGGCCCAGCCTTGCTTCCCTTGGTCATGGAGTTATTGGTTTCTCATAAGATTTTCTACTAAGAAGACCTATAGAAGCAAATGGAAAATGTTACCCATGTGGGCCTCCATTCAAAATGCTGGCCCTTTTTCTCAACAGACACTTTTGCCACCCTTCCCTTTCTTGCCAGTTTTTCAAAGGAGAAGATGAGTTTTTCCCTTCTACTAACTTTACTTAGCAAATATATTGATGTCTCCACTCTGCAGACCAAATTCATTTATTTGACAGATTTCCAGATTACGTCAAAGATTTTCAGACAGGAATTTTGCTGCTTAGACCTCCCAGCAAATATCCCTCTTCTCCTTTGTATCACAAGGTCACTCTTCAGGACTTGTCTCAAAAACCCTTTATTTGGTGAGCTATGGTCATAAGACAATTTATTATGGCTCTCACGTTACAATTTTCCTATATAACCTTGTTTATACTTCATAGAAACAACCAATACAGAAAGTCTGAACAATTGTTTATTTCCTTTCCTTATAACAATTTAGGTTAAATAGTATCCATAATTACTCTGCCCAAACAGACTTTTGACTGTGTTTTAATGCTTTATTACCAAAATAGTGTGGAACTGCCTCATCATCCCAGAGCCACTCTTCAGATTTATGGCTACTGCATCTATTTTTCCCAGACCTTCCATTAGTGTCATCGGTGCTGCAGTCACTTGATTAAGACTTAGCTTTGTGACACATTACAAGTTGGGCATTGTCTCCAGAAGCAGAGCTTCTTCTGGTTCAACAATACTCCAGCACATCTTTCCTGAGGACCTCCCAAGAGCTATATGCTTTGGGATTCTAACCCATCAGAGAGGAAAATGAAAATGACAACATCAGATAGAAAAGTTATGTACTTACCATAACGTTAGATCTGTGTTGTCCATTTTCATTCTTCTTCACCTTTCCCAACCAGTCATCAACCAACCTTGTCATTCTTAGAACGATGTAGGATGATATAGGAACCTTCATGTTTTTCCGGGTTGAACATTAATATTTCTTCATCTGTCCTGTCTTTACTAATCACTAGGCAGAAAGCAGCAAACTCAAGCTGAGAAGATAGGGATGCTGTAGTGCATTATGGGGAACAGGGAGGAGTTCGAGATTAGGATCCAGCACAGATCTAACGTTATGGTAATTACAAAACTTTTCTTTTATATATATATATGTATATATATATATATATATATATATATATATGTATATATGGGTCTACTTCATTTGCCTTAACTTCCAAATGACTGGCACCTATTTGACTGAAATTTCATTTGACTGACACCCATTTGACTGAAATTTCATTTGACTGACACTTCATTTGACTGACAAGTATTATTGTCAGTCTCCAGAGCACTATAAGGCAAGTAAATGGAATATGTCCCCTTCCCCACTGTAGTGCGACCCTGGAGTTAGAATATATAGTTGGGGGGTGTGGGGGGTGAAGCTCCCCACTTAATCTCATATTATATTGTTTGGGTTTGCTTTAATATTGCTTATTAAAACAAAAGTAAGTGGGGGGCTTCACCCCCACACCCCCCATTGTGGGGGGCTGTGCCCCCCACACCCACCCTAACTATATATTCTAACTCCAGGGTCGCACTACATTGGTAAGGGGACATATTCCATTTACTTGCCTTAGAGTGCTCTGGAGACTGCCAATAATACTTGTCAGTCAAATGAAGTGTCAGTCAAATGAAATTTCAGTCATTTGGTCTCAGTCAAATGGGTGTCAGTCAATTGGAAGTTAGGGCAAATGAAGTAGACCCATATATATACATGTATATATATATATATATATATATATATATATATATATATATATATATATATATCACAAAAACAGAAATAATTGTCCAGTAACCATAAAACCAGGGCACTAGAAGTACTTCTTAAGTAAGGAAGCCACACCAAAACTGTTCCAAGAAAGGCTTTTGTTCCTTTATTCACTTTCAACAAAACGGAACTTCAACAGATAAAAAATAACACATCATTTCCCCTTGTTGCAATACCCATAAGGTCATGTGGTCCACATACATTACTTAAAAATTCTTCATACTTTATACACAGTAATAACTCAATAATAAAAGCCTAATCATTGTACTTTAAAAAGTAAAAAAGTATATATATTGTTGCTAAAACCTATTACCTGGAACTTCCTAACCTTGTATTTTAATAATATTAATTGGTGTGCAATTCCCGCTGATATATTTATTTAAACTACAACCCCTATCCACAAACTGAAACCTAAGCACCAAACACCCACGCAATAAAGTATTCTTGCATTTATAGTCACTTTCAATAGTTGTGTTTATAATCTATGTTCTTAGTTTTCCTGTTTAATTCAAATATTTTCTGCTCTCAAATTAAGCAAACTACTAATTAATATTCTGTCATTTAAGCCAGGTTTCATGGTTGCATTCAATAATACCTGCCAAAAGGTCTCCCTATATTCAAGAAAATTTGACCAATTACCTCCTCTCCTGTTTTTTGACTTTCTCCAACACACAAAACCTATTTTTTTTTAAATCCTTACACACAACACTATGCCTGTATAAGGACTTAGTACCCTCCTGTTTTTCTAATAGCATAATTGTGTTGGTATACTCTCTTTCTCAGTTCATTTTCCGTTTTACCTATATAATAGGCCTTACATGTTTGACATAGGGCAACATATACAACCCCCTTTGTTACCTTTTATCATAATGACCCTATCATACCCTTCGATGGTCAAATTCTTGGTCTCGTACATAAATCTACATTCCCTACAACATCCACAAATACTCATCTTACCCAACATCATCCTATCCTCTTTGTTCTGACTTCTTTCAAAAAGGGTCTTAATATTGTGTCCCTTTCTGTACACTATGCTTGGGCTAGGGCCTAACTTGTCAATAAGACCAAAGGCACCAAACACTCCACTCCAATTTTTCTCCAATATTTTTTGAATTTCTGGTGAGTGCTCATCAAATGTTAAAGTACAACTAAACGAGCCCACTTGTGTAGTTTGTCCACCCATTGCTATATTAGGGCTTTTTAACAAGGGTGGATAACAATCCATCCTTCTATCAGTAACATACTTTTCCTATCCCTCAACCAGTGTTTTAGGGTACCCTCTAATGAATAACATCTCCTTCAAGATGACAATCTCTTCCACAAATTTTTCATATTCACTAGTTAATCTGGATACCCTTATCATTTGTCTTTTGATAAGGTTCCTCTTCTGCCAAAATGGGTGTTCACTGTCAAAATGTAACAAACTATTTGAGTATGTTGTTTTTCTGTAGATTGATGATTCATAACTCCTACTACCTATATTCTTATACAGGTGTACATCCAGATAGTTAACCACTTCCTTTCCCTTTGTACTTGTAAATGTTAAAAAATTAGTCGCATTGTTGGCATATTCGAGGAACTCATCTGCCTCCTCTTCACTCCCAATTCACAAAATCAAAATATCATCTAAAAATCTATAGTATCTGTAAATAAGAAGTTATGTTCTTACCATAACGTTCCATGTGAATTGTTCATCTCGCCTTTGTTCTTACACACAGGTTCGGAGCCGATCCTCGGCTCCAAGTCAGCCACATCACTAGCTCCGCATCTTCGAGAAAGCTCGAGGCACAGTAATATCCCATGATCCTCAGGTGCTAACCCTCAGATCTAGTTTGCTATACCAGAAGAATCCCTTTTAGAACTGTGTCTAGAACACTTATAAACAGATACTACACAGTGTCTGGAACCCTGCTGTCAAATAGAGGAGAAAAGATGCCATTACTAATGTACAATAATATGCTAACCATATCTAGAAAAGGCTGAAAAGGAATTCAGTTGAAACCGTTCTCCCAGATCGCAGGACGGGGGATGGAGGGGGGGAATGTAAGAACAAAGGCGAGATGAACAATTCACATGGAACGTTATGGTAAGAACATAACTTCTTAATGTGAAATTGTTCAATCTCGCCGTTTGTTCTTACACACGGGTAGCGTCCCTAGCTCCTTTTTCCCGGGTGGCTCAAGGGAGAACATTCCTGAGTACAGTGGAACCAAACGTCGCCCTGTCCCTGGAGCTTTTGTCTAGTTTATAGTGGGTGATAAAAGTATGTGATTTTGCCCAAGTTGCCGCTGCACAAATGGTATCTAAAGGCAAATGAGCGGTATGGGCTGAAGAGGCAGCGATCGCCCTTGTAGAATGAGCTCTGGGTTTGAAATGGAGTTGCTGTTTCGATTCACCATATACAAAATTTATGCAATCTGAGAGCCATTTGGATAAGGTAACCTTCGTTACTGCCTGTCCTTTCCTTTGGTCAGCATATGAGACAAATAGTTGATCTGACTTTCTGTACTCTTTTGTCCTATGTAAGTAAAATCTTAGTTGCCTGTGAACGTCCAACTTGTGCAATGTGTATTCTAACTTATTGGAATGGTTTTTAAAGAAGGTAAGTAGTTCGATAGATTGATTGATGTTCTGAATCGAACAAACCTTCAGAAGGAAGGACGGATTGGTGCGCAAGGTTACTCTATCTGGATGAAAAATCATGTACGGGGGTCGGATAGATAGAGCCTGTAGCTCTGAAACTCTCCTGGCGGAAGTGATGGCAACCAGAAAAAGTGTTTTCCATGACAGGAATTTTAACGAAGTTGTGGCTGCTGGTTCAAAAGGGGGCAACATGAGTTGTGACAGCATGAGATTAAGATTCCAAGGTGCTATTGGATTACGAAAGGGGGGATGGAGGTGAAAGGTACCTTTCATGAAGGCTTTACAAAGTCTGTGGGACATAAGAGAACCATCTTCACGGCCAATATGAAAATTGGATATAGCCACCAGTTGAACCCTTATAGTGGATGTTGATGCTCCTTCTTGAAAAAGTGTGGTAAGAAAATCTAGTACCTTGTGTACTGGAGCTCCGAATGGATCTATACCTTGTTTGGAGGCCCAGTGCGCAAAACGGTTCCATTTGCTGTTGTACAATTTCCTTGTAGATGGTTTGTGAGAAGATACAATAATTTGCTGTACTGCAGGGAATAGTAACTCCGACCTGGCTAAAATGGGAAGCAGAGCAGCCAAGCTGTCAGTTTGAGGGACTTGAGAAAGGTGTGAGGAACTCCTGACGAATGCGTCAACAGGTCTGGCTCCGGGTCCAGCATCCATGGTTCCTCCACTTGATGAGATTGAAGGAGGGGAAACCAGATTTGTCGAGGCCAGAATGGGGCTATTAGTATTATGGTCCTGTCTAGATGTTTGGCTTTCTGCAAAAACCTGGGAATTAGTGGAACAGGAGGAAATGCGTACAGGAGACTCGGGGGCCAATCGCATACCAGTGTGTCCCTGGGGACACCCCCTGGAGGGGGTAACAGGGCAAAGTAGCTTCTGCATTTGGCATTCAATGGGGATGCAAACAGGTCGCAGCAAGGCTGGCCCCATCTGCGGAAGATCTCTTCCGCCACTTGAGGTTTGAGGGACCACTCGTGAGGGAACAGTATGGCTCTGCTCAACCTGTCCGCGATTACGTTGGAAGTCCCCGGGATGTGCGTTGCTATCAGAGAGCATCCAGTGGACTTTGCCCATTGCCAAATTCTGAGGGCCTCTCTGCATAACGGGTAAGATCTGGTTCCCCCTTGCTTGTTTATGTACCAGACCACTGACATGTTGTCTGTCTGAACTGTCACTGTTCCCTGAGGTAAGGACTTGTGAAAGTGTTACAATGCTAGAAACACTGCCCTCAGCTCTAGAACATTGATGTGCAGATTGTACTCCAAATTGGACCATTGACCTTGGACTGTTTGTCCCTGAAAGAATCCCCCCCACCCTATCAGGGAAGCATCCGTGGTTAGAGTTGCTACCGGACTGGGTAATACAAACGGTCATCCTAGTGTTAGCTCTTGACTGTGTATCCACCACAAGAGATCCTTCTTGCAAGAATTCGTGATCAAGATTTCGTGAGACAGTGGAGGTTGTCGATACGACCACTGGGCGAATAGCATCCATTGAAGAATCCTCATGTCCATCCTGCCTAAAGGAACTACAATAAGGGAGGCTGCCATCAAGCCTAGCACTCTTAATATTTGTCGTGCAGGGACTCTCTTGCTGTGTAGAAGGAGCGAAATTTGCTGCCTGAGGTCTGATACTCTTGGTGGGGGGAGAGTAACTTGAGCCAGGGAAGTGTCTAGCTGTGCTCCTATAAATAAGATATGCTGTGACGGCGATAAGACAGATTTTCCAAAATTCACCGTTATGCCTAGTGAAGAGCAAAGACTGATGGTGTAATCCCTGGCTTGTAGAAGGCGATACTCGGTGGTGGCGGATAGGAGCCAGTCGTCTAGATAAGGAAACACCCGGAATCCCCTTTGTCTCAAGTGAGACGCTACTACTGCCATGCATTTGGTGAACACCCTGGGGTCTGAGGTGAGACCAAAGGGCAGAGCGCAAAACTGGAAATGACTGGCTCCCAGCCGGAAGCGCAGGTGATCTCTGGACACCATGGCCATCTTGATATGGTAGTATGCCTCTTTGAGATCTATAGAGCACATCCAGTCGCCCTTCTGCAGAAAAGGGAGGATTGACTGTAGCATGCCCATCCGGAACTTTTCCTTTTTCACAAAGGCATTTAACTTGCTGAGGTCTAAAATTGGCCTCCAGTCCCCTGTTTTCTTTGGAACTAAAAAGAACCTTGAGTAAGTTCCGGATCCTATTTGGTCCACCGGGACTGGTTGGATGACTCTGTTTTCGAGCAACCTTCCTATCTCTATGGTTGCCTGGTCTCGCAGACTGGGTGGAACGTCTGGGAGTTTTTTGGAGTTGGGTGGCATTTTGATGAAGGGAATGTTGTAGCCTCTGGTAACTATGCTTTTTACCCAGGAATCTGATGTAAGATTTAGCCAGGCCTCTGGGTATAAAGCCAAGTGACCCCCGACTGCCTCCAGAGTAGGACAGTCGGGCCTGCACTCAGGAGTGCTGGAAGGGCTTTCCAGAGAAAGTCTCTCTGTCACCCTGATTTTGCGGACCCCCTCTGCCGGCTGGGTGGCGTCTTCCGTTTCTTCCCCCTCCTCTGCCTCTGGAGGGGGCGTCACTTTGGGTGTGCTGAAAAGATCCCTGAGTCTTTCGGAACCACATTTTTCCTCCTCGTTGCCCTTTAGGGTAGGGTCTAGATGGGACGGAAAAACGGACCCCTACAGCAGGCAGGGTCTTCCCTTCTTGTTCACACCTCATGAGAGTCTCCTTTACTTTGGGCCCAAACAAGGAATCACCATCAAAGGGGGCGTTGGCAAAGGAAGACTTAAAGGCTTCCGCAAAGGAGCATAAGCGCAACCAGGATTGTCTTCTCAGGGCGATCGCTGAAGCTGCCGCTCTACTCGACCCTTCGGATGCGTATGAAATCAGCCCCATGGACGAGTTGACTATGGAATTTAGGGTGTTAAGTTGCGCTGTCACTTTCTCGGCGACAGCAGCATCTGTGTGTCCCTGGAGAGTATCTCCCAGTTCCTTAATGAGATCTCTCTGTAAACGCATGAAATGCGTAAGGTAGTTGAGCGATCGGATGGAAAAAGTCGCCGAACTAAATATGCGCTTCCCATATCTGTCCATTGTCCTAGAATCCTTATTAGGAGGATGGACAGAGGAAGATGATTCAGACATCTCTTTCTTAGTGGCCGCCGCCACCACCATAGTATCTACGGGAACTCCTTTTGTAAGATAAGATTTATCCTGGGGGGCCGTCATGTATTTATTTGGTTTACGAGGGACTGGTTCCACTGTATCGGGTGTTTCCCAAGCCCTCCGAGCTATTAGATCCACGAGATCGTCAAAGGCGGAGTCACCCAGGAGGTAGAAGGTTGAGTCCCAAATGCCTTCAGTAAGACCGATTCATCCACAGAAGGGGTAAGGGTTTGCCAGTCCCCCCTTTGTTTCAGGATTTCCAAAATGTCTGCAAATGAGACATCCTCAGAGGGGGACCGTGGGGACCCTTCTGTTTCATCTAAATCGGTATCATGTGAGAGAGATTCCTGGGGAGAATCTATATGCCTCTCTCTGCACAGTCATTTCCTCGAACATCCTCAGCGGGAGCTTCTAGGGATGCATCTGAGGAACCAGAGTCACCCTGTGGGACTTCTGAGGCATTGGGTCTAAGGCACAGAAGGGAAGGGACGAAGATACTGATGAAGTATGTGTCTGATCAGACAAGACCTTCCTCATGCTGTCAAAGGCACCAGTGCCCCGTCCCGAAGATCCCACCCGATCCAAAGAAGGAGGTCCGACACTGAGGACAGATCCGAACTGATCTGAGCCGAGGCACCGAGGGAAGAGTCGGAACCGATATCTCGGTTCGACTATCCCCGAACCCAGGAAAGATCTTCTGCTCCGAGACCTCCGGCTGGTTCGAGTCGAGGTCAACAGAGCTGATAGCACTACTGGAGGCGCGCACCGAGGGCTCTACAATCATCGGTTCTTCGACTCCTAACTCCGATGACTCGACGGGTCTCGGAGGAGGAAGTGTTGAGGGAACAGGAATGGCCTCGAAGCCAAACCAGCTGGGATGAAACCTCGATTAATTTGGACAAAGCCGAGTTCTCCATAAGCTTCTGTACCACTCGGTCCACATCGGAGTCGGAAAGGGGCCTCAAGAATGGGTAAGACCTGAGCCTCGCAGAGATAAACTCGACACCCAGCAATCAAGTCATAGGAGCTGGTGTCCGAATCTGAAAAGAGGTGCAAGACTTAGAAACCTGTTCAGCCTTGTCCAGGGCCTCCTGAAATTTGGGTTTAAGCAACCCTCTGTCAATCAACTTGACCCTCCCACTAAAGGAATGACAAATGGAACAGTCTTCCTGCAAGTGGAGAGGGCCAAGACAGTAGGATGAGTGGTTGTCAGTAATGGACATCTTCTGTCGACTGACACCTTTGAAACCAGATTTGGTCTTTTCTGACATTTTTAAACAAAAGGAAAAATCCAAGAAAAAGCACAGCACACTTAAGAAAAATATATAATACAATTTAAATGTAATATATATATAAAATGTAAAACACACAGCACACTATGATATATATATATATATATATATATATATATATATATATATATATATATATATATATATATATATATATATATATATATTTGTATAGAATAGAAAAGGAAAAAGTTAAAGGCAAAAACTTAAATACTGTCAATCCTGACAGAAAAAGCCTGAAGGCCTTCACTAAGAATTTTAAAAGTAACTAAACTAACTAAACTAGTCTAAATAACAACTATATTATAATACTTATTAAACACTAAAAAGAATGAGTATAAATCTGTCAGAAGAGAAGTATATAATAAGAAAAATAGAAAAACTTTTACTGGCCCGAGCCTCTCAATGCGATCTGCTGCTAGCGGCAAACTAGATCTGTGGGTTAGCACCTGAGGATCATGGGATATTACTGTGCCTCGAAGCCAAGATGGAGCTAGTGATGCCAAGGATCGGCTCTGAACCCGTGTGTAAGAACAAACGGCAAGATTGAACAATTTCACATTATTGGTTTTAAACCTCGATTCCAACACAAATTTGGTCTCCTAATACCATAGAACAATATTTGCAAAGACAGGAGCTGCTATAGCTCCCATCGCCACTCCTCGTGTCTGTTTAAAATATTCACCCTGAAACCAAACAAAATTATTACTAAGTACCAATTCCATAAGGGTTGATAGTACATAAACTGAGTCACTAGAATACCAATTACCCTCCCTAAGCGCATTCTGAAACATTTCCATACCTTCCTCGTGGGGGATACTCAAATACAAATCCTTAACATCAATACTTAAAAAAATCACTTGCTCATTGAATTCAACCTCTGCCAAACTCCTCAACAGGTGCCATGAATCTTTCAACACGTGATCTTTCCCCTGAAAAAAATGTTTTAAATAAAAATCAACCATCTTAGCTAAGGGCTCAGTTTTACTTCCTCTCCTTGCCACTATTGGTCTCATTGGTGGATCTGTGACAGATTTCTGGATCTTGGGAATCCCAAAAAAAGAGGGAACCTTTGGATGCTCCACTTTCAAAAATGTTATTTCTTCCTCTGTAAAACTGTATTCCTGGAAAAGTTCCTCCAAAATGAGGTCCAATCTCCTATTAAAAATATTATTAATTTCATTCAGGGAAGCTGGACTAAAAAATTCACTCTTGTTTAAATACCTTAACATTCTACTAGCATACTCAAATTGATCCATTATAACAACCCCACCCCCTTTGTCGGGTTTCATAACCCTAATGTGATGGTTCTTCATTAATTCCCTCAATACACAGTCTTCATCTTTAGTTAAATTATCACACCCGTGTTTTCCATGCTTACTTAATAAATTCCTAATTTCCATTTTAGTTAATTTTTCAAAAATGGCAAGAGGGGGAAGCAAAGTGGGGTTGTATTTACTCCTCCTAGACAGGGAACTATTTATATGCTTGTTGTCAGTGTCTTCACCCTTAATCATTCTTTTCCAACAATATTTTCAAATTAATTAATCTAGAAAACAACTTAATGTCTAAAATGGTATCCACCCCATAATTCTGCCCTTTGGGAACAAAAGTGAACCCTTTTGACAGTAGTTCTCCATGGTGTATTTCCAACACCTCATTGGTGTAATTGTATATCTTAAGCCCCCTATATTCACTAACTTTAACATTACTTTCATCTGCCTCTGAAGTACCCATTGTCACATCAAACTGACCAGTTTCACTAGGCACACACATATTAGCTCCAACTAATACCATCCCTGAACTTTCAAATAAATACGGTACATTTTTACAATCATTTTGAGCCATAAAATCATCATGCACTGCTCGTTGTACATTACCAACAATTTCAACATCATCATAACATTCAACCCCATCAATCCCCACAAGAATGTTATTTACCGGGCCTTCCACAACAACACAATTTATACAGCGCACAGGGTTGCTAGCTGTATGTATTTTAAAAAAGTCATTGGCAGTCATTACCGTTCCACATTCAAATGGCTCACTTACTGCTGGTGGTATCGTGGGGGACCCCCTTGCCATCTGCCCCAACCCCACTGCTGAGCTTGATACCCCTCACAGTTCTGGTCTTTGTTTCTCGGTGTCCACTGGCCATTTTTGCTCTTCAGCCTTGCTGAACGTTCTTGAAAATCCTGCCCACAATTGGAGTTAACATTGGACTCTCTAAACACTTCTCTGTCATTGTCCTCTTCTCCAAATGGTAAATGCGTGTTATGTTCTTCCACCTCTGCAAACGAAACCCTTGGCTGTACATTAGTCCTAGGAGAGGGATATGCCTTCTTGTGTTTATAATCTTCTTCATCCCTCTTAAGTTTTTTACCTTTCCTGGCCTTAATGATTTTTTCATGCTGCTCCACTCTTCCGAAGATGCTATGGTACAGTCCTTCATTACAACTGAACACCTCGTGTTCAGTAATCTCTTTTTGTAGTTGTAAAATTTCCTCATTAAGCACCATCAACTACCAGGTTGTTCAGGAAATTCCACATCCTCAAACCCTTAGGCACACGACGCATCTTGATGCAGTCTTCAAAAAACGCAATATCCAATTGTAGTCCCCTATATTTCTTCAGGGTTTTCTCCAAACAGTAATTTTTTTGTTTTAAATCATCTGCAGGTTCTGGTTCTGTAACCACACCGTCTTGGGAATTAACCGTTGGCTTCAGGTCCTTGTTAAGCCAACTCAGGAAGTCACTGTTATTAATCAAAGGATTTGGTATCGGCAAATGTATTTCCTCTTGAGGCTTCCTACTCCTACCATTTTCACCAATAGGGGGATCTCCTTCCATCAATGCCTTCGAATAGGATATGCCTCCATCAGACGTTCCACCACTACGCAAACAAATATTTCCACTCGTTCCTTTCGACCTCTCGTTCTTGTTGGTAAAATCCTTCATATTATCACATACCAAGCCCACCTTAGCATTGGTTTCATTTATCAATGCTAATAACTGACTTAGAGTAACTTCTTCCTCGTGCTGCATACCTTTCCTTTCCGCCAGCCAGAAGCACAGTCAATGTATTTTAAAAAAAATGCGGGATTGCACAAGTCCAAACGCACAGGTGCACTCTTCTTACCCGAAACCTTCTTCATGCCGACAGCCAGTTCACAAAACCACAAAAACAGAAAAATTGTCCAGTAACCATAAAACCGAGGCACTAGAAGTACTTCTTAAGTAAGGAAGCCACACCAAAACAGTTCCAAGAAAGGCTGTATGAGCGCTTTCGTTCCTTTATTTGCTTTAAACAAAACGGAACTTCATCACATACAAAATAACACATCATTTCCCCTTGTTTAAATACCCATAAGGTCATGTGGTCCACAGACATTACTTAAACATTTTTCATACTTTATACATAGTAGTAACTCAATAATAAAAACCTAATCATTGTACTTTAAACAGTAAAAAAGTATATATATTGTTGCTAAAACCTATTACCTGGAACTTCTTAACCTTGTATTTTAATAATATTAATTGATGTGCAATTCCTCAGATATATTTATTTAAACTAAAACCCTATACAGCATTTATAGTCACTTTCAATGGTTGTATCTATGTTCTTATGTTGTTATAATAGATCAATTTGAGTATACTAGTAGACTGTTAAGGTATTTAAACAACAGTGAATTTTTTAGTCCAGCTTCCCTGAATGAAATTAATATTTTTAATAGGAGATTGGACCTCATTTTGGAGGACCTTTTCCAGGAATACAGTTTTACAGAGGAAGAAATAACATTTTTGAAATTGGAACATCCAAAGGTTCCCTCTTTTTTTGGAATTCCCAAGATCCACAAATCTGTCACAGATCCACCAATGAGACCAATAGTGGCAGGGAGAGGAAGTAAAACTGAGCCCTCAGCTAAGATGGTTGATTTTTATTTTAAAAAATTTTTTGAGGGGAAAGATCACCTGTTGAAAGATTTATGGCACCTGTTGAGGAGTTTGGCAGAGGTTGAATTCAACGAGCAAGTGATTTTTTTTAAGTATTGATGTTAAGGATTTGTATTTGAGTATCTCCCACGAGGAAGGTATGGAAATGTTCAGGAATGCACTTAGGTAGGGTACTAGGTATTCTAGTGACTCAGTTTATGTACTATCAACCCTTATGGAATTGGTACTTAGTAATCATTTTGTTTGGTTTCAGGGAGAATATTTTAAACAGACCCGAGGAGTGGCAATGGGAGCTAGCAGCTCCTATCTTTGCAAATATTGTCCTATGGTATTGGGAGACCAAATTTGTGTTGGAATCAAGGTTTAAAACCAATATTTACAGATACTATCGATTTTTAGATGATATTTTCATTTTGTGGTTTGGGAGTGAGGAGGAGGCAGATGAGTTCCTCGAATATGCCAACAATACGACTAATTTTTTAACATTTACAAGTACAAAGGGAAAGGAAGTGGTTAACTATCTGGATGTACACCTGTATAAGAATATAGGTAGTAGGAGTTATGAGTCATCAATCTACAGAAAACGAACATACTCAAATAGTTTGTTACATTTTGACAGTGAACACCCATTTTGGCAGAAGAGGAACCTTATCAAAGGACAAATGATAAGTGAATCCAGATTAACTAGTGAATATGAAAAATTTGTGGAAGAGATTGGCATCTTGAAGGAGATGTTATTCATTAGAGGGTACCCTAAAACACTGGTTGAGGGATAGGAAAAGTATGTTACTGATAGAAGGATGGATTGTTATCCACCCTTGTTAAAAAGCCCTAATGCAGCAGTGGGTGGACAAAATACACAAGTGAGCTTGTTTAGTTGTACTTTAACATTTGATGAGCACTCACCAGAAATTCGAAAAATATTGGAGAAAAATTGGAGTGGAGTGTTTGGTGCCATTGGTCTTATTGACAAGTTAGGCCCTAGCCCAAGCATAGTGTACAGAAAGGGACACAATATTAAGACCCTTTTTGAAAGAAGTCAGAACAAAGAGGATAGGATGATGTTGGGTAAGATGAGTATTTGCGGATGTTGTAGGGAATACAGATTTATGTACGAGACCAAGAATTTGACCATTGAAGGGTATGATAGGGTCATTACGATAAAAGGTAACTACAACTGTAGGACAACGGGGCTTGTATATGTTGCCCTATGTCAAACATGTAAGGCCTATTATATAGGTAAAACGGAAAATGAACTGAGAAAAAGAGTATACCAACACAATTATGCTATTAAAAAACAGGAGAGTACTAATGCCTTATACAGGCATAGTGTTGTGTGTAAGGATTTAAAAAAAATTAGGTTTTGTGTGTTGGAGAAGGTAAAAAAACAGGAGAGAGGAGGTAATTGGTCAAATTTTTTTGACTATAGGGAGACCTTTTGGCAGGTATTATTGAATGCAACCATGAAACCTGGCTTAAATGACAGAATATTAATTAGTAGTTTGCTTAATTTGAGAGCAGAAAATATTTGAATTAAATGGGAAAACTAAGAACATAGATTATAAACACAACTATTGAAAGTGACTATAAATGCAAGAATACTTTATTGCGTGGGTGGTTGGTGCTTAGGTTTCAGTTTGTGAATAGGGGTTGTAGTTTAAATAAATATATCAGCGGGAATTGCACATCAATTAATATTATTAAAATAGAAGGTTAGGAAGTTCCAGGTAATAGGTTTTAGCAACAATATATATATATATATATATATACTTTTTTACTGTTTAAAGTACAATGATTAGGCTTTTATTACTGAGTTATTACTGTGTATAAAGTATGAAGAATTTTTAAGTAATGTCTGTGGACCACATGACCTTATGGGTATTTAAGCAAGGGGAAATGATGTGTTATTTTGTATCTGATGAAGTTCCGTTTTGTTGAAAGCGAATAACGGAATGAAAGCGCTCATACAGCCTTTCTTGGAACAGTTTTGGTGTGGCTTCCATAGTGCCTTGGTTTTATTTATATATATATATATATATATATATATATATATATATATATATATATATATTTATATATACATTTTTTAGTATTGAGAGAATTAAACATTTAACTGCTCCATGTGATTAATCAAGATGGTCTTTTGGCATTCTGACTCCCAGATTACTAAATAAGAGCAGCAAGCCGATATGTCTGTACATTACACTTTTTTTGGTGTACTTACTTCATTCTGTCAGTCTTACATTGCATGGTGCCAATGTTTTTATATTTGTTCACCATGCCTGTCATGTAATGTCTGGCATTTCAGAGCACAGGATTAAGGATGTGAGCTGAACTTCGTCATGTAGTCCTGCATTTGATTCCTGTAGACTTCATTTATTTGTGGTGTGATTTTGAACAAGTCATTTAACCAGACAGTGGTCTCTAAATAAGAGTCTGTTGTGTGTGTTTACCTAGTTAACAAATGAATAAAACCTCATGTATATATGTATGTATTGATTTACACTCTGTTAGTAGTTTAATGCTACTGGTACAGCCTATTTACAATGGGGCTCCAGGAAGAAAATCTTAAGGTAAAAGGTATAATAAATATATTCAATATCATTCAATGAAGCACTGAAACATACATGTACCTAAAAAAAGAGGAAAAAGGAAATATGTAATTTAAGCAGTCAATATATGCATAATGCAAAAATTAAGAGACATGAAAGAAAAAAACACCAGTAATCAGAACATCATATAAAACATCTTAATAAATAAAAGTAAAAGTAAAATGTAGGATACCGACATAGTCTGCCTCTGTGATCATATATTATAAGCAAATTTTAACATCAGGTGGAACAGTATAGTCAGCTACTGTTTAAACAGAAGCCTTCCTGTCAGTAAAGCACCTAACAACAGGAACAGATTCAGCCATCTTTCTTCAATGTGCAAGCTTTGACCAAAACTTTAGTTTAACTATAATCACAGAAGGACATTGAAAACTATCATTTACACAGAAAACCAAACTTTGTGCTGTTTCATCAGTCATGTCACGTGACTTTCAGGAATGAAGGCACTTAGTAGAGGTATTTTGAGGCAGCAGAGAGGGATTACATTTCAAATGGAATCATTTTATTGGAGTACTGACATAGAGAAGGATGTATGTGTTGGAGTTGGAGGAGGGATATCGCTAACAGCCCTGGGACCTTGGGGTGCCACCAGTGAAATTAGAGCCACAGTAGCACATGAAAGTGAAAACAAACAATGTTTTAAATAGAAGTACTAGCATAAAATATGGGCACAAAGTCTCAGCAAAACAGCAAGGCTTATTTATACGGTGTGTAGTATAAATATGCCTTCTGTTCATTTACAAACGTAATTTTTAATAAACAGTATTCACCTGCCATGTAGTAAAACATCATTAATATCTCAACAAATTATACACTGTTTGCTTGCAATCCTACTTTCTTTTATTAAAATTTCTCTTCATCTTCTTCTTGCAAACTATTCCTTTTTCTCCAAATCTTTTCCAAGATCTGCTAGGTACTTTCTCTTACCCCTTCTGTCTGTATTTTGCAACTATGGTTTAGTTCTTTAGAGGATAGGGAAGGGCCCCATTGAAGTCTTGGCTAAAACATGATAGTATAGCAAGGAATATCACTGAAGGCTGCAACAGAATTAAATAATCCATACACCACTGAGCCCAGTGATACTGCTGCAAGTAAAACTTAATTGCTGTTAGTTTGTATTTGCACCAGTTATTTTAAACGGTAAATGTTTCTCATAACTGAAAGTCAATGCAGTAAGGTCAAGGTTTACAAGTGCTTTTTTATTTATTCATTTGTTCACTGCGGAAATAGTCAGATTTAAGGGACACTTTTCAATAAGTCATGACCTTGACTAAAGGCATTAATAGAATTCTCAGATGAATCCAGTACATTTTAAAAAAATAAATGTTTCCTTTTATTTGTTTTTATCTGGGTAAACCCACCAAGTACACGTAGCTGTTTTCAGAAGAGATGCTACAGCACTATCTGCATAAATGATTTGTTCCATCACAAGGTAGGAAAACAAGAGACTGATGGCACTGACTGTTGAATTACAGGGTTAAGCATGTTAACATCCCGTAGCTTTAATCCTCCATGTTGAACTGCCAGAATGCACCACACGAGTGTAAATATTATTTACCCTGTATGATTGTGCTGAAAACAATACTGTCCTTAAAAATGAAGCTGTTAACTATAAGCGTATGCAATGGAGCTTTCTCCCTGGAGCTGGTCAGCAAAGACAATAAATAAAATAAATATAGGGGTCACTGTTTATGATATAATAATGCTCATGCCAGTATAGTAGTTCTCTACGGATATAGTTAATATATATAATCTGTAAAGTAATAAAGTCACTCTACAAATTAACAAGGTTAATAAGCCTAGACAGAAGTACTTGCTTGATTTTCAGATTATATACGTTCATATGTATGTTAATGGTTACATCTCTTATGAGTGAATGTTTTTCCAATCTGTGAATAAGGGTAACGTTCATATGAGCAAATGTTCTTTAGTACAGAGTTTTTAGTGGCAGCATATTGTATGTGATTGTGTTGCAGTGGGGTAAGGGAATTTGCCCTTTCCTCATTGTTGTGTGATCTCTAAGTTGGTATATAGCATTACCAGGGAGTATGTGAGGTGCAGTGGGGCTTGCCCCCCTGAAAAAAATAGTTTTAGTGTTGTTTATTTTCCATCATTTTAGATCCCCTCTAAAATGATTGCTGTTTTTATGTATGCCTTACAAGACTGTTCCAGGTTTGATGAGACAATCATGTTAATATACATGCACACATGAATGGGTATAGAAAAGTATAACAAAGTATGATAGATTGGAATGGGTTAGGAAAATGGTCTACAGTCTGACAGTTGATAATTAGTGAGGAACGCTGTGAGCAGACAGCACACCACCAAATATGAAATTTTGGAGAGAAAGACAGGAAGGCTTTATGATGGTTACATTCTGTAGTAATTAGAAACCTTTAATTTATCATCAGAGTCTTTGCAATAACCCAGCTAGAACAGTAAGGCCAGTAGTGACTCAGGCGGGTATGGAAGTGACAGCTCGTACCCCTGCTACTGGCTCATGTGATAAATATCTGTACATTCTGTTATTACCCAAATAACTAATATTATGCTAACACATTACAGCATCAGTGGTCTGTACAATTCTGCTGACGCCTTGCAAAGATTGCTGTCTGCACACTTTATAAGTTCAGCCTAAGCTTGACTAAAGGCCAGCATTTCATGACTTAAAATTACAATATGGCATCAAACAAAATCTTAGCTCAACAAGAGGAATGAATCCCAAGCATCCATTGTGAAAGTTCAAATATTTTAACAGCAGATCAAAGAAAGATGACTTTCCAGAAATGCTGTTATATCATATAAGAAATCCTGAATGTCACTCTAAAGCATAAATGTTATTTCATAGAATAGCAAGGATTGTTCTTCCCTGGTATCTGTGACAGCAGATTTGATCTGACCTGTACTTACAGGACATAATGTAAAATGTTATATGGGAATTGGATAGGAAAGGCTGTGCCCCCCCCCCATTCTCATTTTAATGTCATTATTCTTACAGTGTGTTCATACTAGTACAGGACTGAGAAAAGTTAAGTCAAAGAAGTTCATTTCAGACGTAGTAATTTCCCAAATGTCTCAGCAGGTTCATGGTTTGCCTACTGCTTTAGTAAAAGATTCCTGATGTTGTTACTCTTTGCAACATAGAAGAGTTTGTGAAGCACACAGCGTCCGCTGTCATCATGTTTACAGTTTTCCATTAATATAATTTGCTTCTTAGAAGACAGCAGGGCTTCCACAATAATACTGAATAATAGGGATAGGAGGACCTGTGCACGTCTACAAGGTCAAAATGCTTTTTCAGAAACTAAACAGTGAGGGTGGAGAGGGCCAGGTGTGCGAGATGTTAATCTTGATTCATGCAACTTTAATTGCACAGCCGTCTACTGGGTTTTTGTAGACAGTGGAGAAATTGCAGGATTGCACCTCTTAAAAAAGAAAGAAAACACATGCTGTTTGCTTTAGACATGGACAGGAGACTTAATCCTGCTGTTATATTACATCTGCTCAGAAGGTTTATAAACGAGACAATAAGTCTCGGGCATAATTAAGGTTCACCATGCATTTACCTGCTTCCGCTTTGTTAAGACCAGTTGAGTTCACATTTGTAACTTCTGCGCAATTCTGTATTATGATATAGATATGGAATGTATTTCTAGGTACAACTCTTCTAAGGACATGTCAACCAAAATATTTAATTGTACCGTGAGATATTATGTTACCCAGTATCAAAATGGTATCAATAGGCTATTGTTCAATACACATTTTAACGAAATACTAATTATTTGACTTTGTGATATGGTGCTGTTGTTAAGACCAAATGTTTACAAGAGTTTCCTGTGGACTACATGAAAAAAAAATTTAATTGTTTTATTATGTCCATCAAAGTGGCCACAAAGTGTACCATCATGTAAGTCTCACAAGTTTTTCCATGATTAGTCTAAACTATATTATTTATTTATTTATGTGTTTACCAGGAAAGTCCAACTGGGTAATACCCAGTTTCAGCTGAGGCCCAGGAAGAAAAGTTCTATTTGCTTACATTGCATTATACTAAGTTCCAGTCAAACACAGAGTAGTTACATTTCTATTTACATTTATTCAGAAACAGTAGTTACATTTCCTTTTACGTTTACACACAAACAGTAGTTACATTTATTATTACAGAGGTGGAAGTTACTAAAGAGAAAGCACACATGCAGCTTACTGGATTGTACAGGTAGAGTTATGTATAAAAACTGTTTTATCATGTCAGTATGAAGTTGAGAATATTATATTTAAGGAGAGAGAATATTTGAATAGTATTGTACAGTGAAAAACTTTTAACCCTCTTATAAGCATGTACAGGACCAGGATTGGTTAAGATGTTGTTTAAGCAGTGGTTTAAAACTACAGAGTTTGTCAGAGAGTTTTATTTCTATGGGGATACTATTCCAGAGTTTAACAATACACTGGGAGTAAAGCAAGTCTCCTGCAAAATTATTTGACTTATTTATAAGTAATAAGAATTTGTTACTAGAAAGGAGGTCCCTTGCTGGACAGTAGGTCTGTAATACGTTATGTAATGCAGGGCATTTTTCTGGATGATGAATGAGTTGGTGTGCTGTAGTCGTTGTGAATATGTTAGACAGTTGTGCAGTTCAAGCCAATTTAATTGCTTTAAGCTAAGACAATAGTGGGTCCTATGAGGGAGACTGTTGGCAAATTTAGCTATTTTACTGTAGCAAGAGGCAAAATAGCTAAATTTGCCAACAGTCTCCCTCATAAGACCCACCATTGTCTTAGCTTAAAGCAATTAAATTGGCTTGAACTGCACAAGGCACCTGAAGCTGCAGTGGTGTAGCGGTAGCGTTGTCGCCTCACAGCAAGAGGTTCTCCCGTTCGATTCTCGGCTGGAGCGCCTTCTGTGTGGAGTCTGCATGTCCTCCCTGCGGTCGAGTGGCATTTGAAAGACATATGTGAATGGGTGTGCCTTCGTTGAAGGTTGGGTGTTGTGCTGGCACCTCAGCACCATAAAAATCGACTGCCAATCATTAGCGGATCGGAGTTCTGCTGTGGCGACCCCTAACCGGGAAAAGCTAAAAGAAAAAAACTGTAGCAAGAGGCAAGTTTCTTTCTTTGAGTATTGTTTAAGTTTTTTTAGGATAGGAGCGGGGTATAAGAGAGACATCATTAAGAAGGTGGTGGTGGCTAAAGTTTTTCTTGCAGTACCAGTAAGGAATCCATTGATACTATAAAGGGAGCATTGTTTCTGGTGTGTAGATTTAATGGTGTGCAATATATGCTGGTCATATTTGAGATTGCCATCTATTATACCACCTGGAAGTTTACTGTGAGTTACAGTTTCAATGACAATATGATATTGACTTTATGGTAGAAGATTGCTTTTGATTTTACCATCTTTTTGAGGTGAAAAGCATTAACTTAGTTTTCTTGAGGGTGAGTAGCAGTTTTGATTCTTTGAGCCAGGTTTCTACAGAGGGGAATGATTTTTGGGTAATGTCTAGGGGCTTATTTATTGCTGAGGCTGCACATATTAATGTTGACTCATCTGCATACTGAACTAAACTAGCATGGTGAGTGGAGGTGTGGAGGTCATTAATAAATATATTAAATAGTACAGAACCCACGATAGAACACTGAGGGGCACCTAGTAGTAACTGGTTGAAAGGATGAGTAGGTTTGTTACCATTTAACGGCTTGTTGCCTTTCAGACTGGTACCTAAGAAACCACAACAAGGAGTATTATGAATGTCCTGTTGAAGAGAGTTGAATGCGGAGTTGCTGGTGGCAGACAGTATCAAATCCCTTTGACAAGTCTAAGAACATGGTGGACACATGCAGACCATCATTTCTATGTCTGTTTATTATACTGGCAAAATGTAGGAGAGCAGTAGTGGTGTTGTGCTGGGGCCTAAAGCCATGTTGTGTTTCTGACAGCAGGTTATTTGAGGTTAGGTATTGCATCAGCTGCATATGGATGCATTTTTCTAATATTTTGGAGAGGGTGGACAGAATCACTATTGGTCTGCAGCTATTAAACTCTGTAGATGTGCCGCCTTTGTGCAGTGGTATGATGTAGGATTTTTTTCCACAGTGATAAGATATATCTTTCTGCTGTGGGCCTATTAATTAGTATGGACACAGGGAAGGCAGCTGTTTTTAGGTAATCTGATGGTAGCTGGTCTATGACTACAGAAGCAGCTTTTAGTTTAAGCAGCAACTTTCTCGAGTGAGGTAGGTACTGGACTAAAACTGAAAAGTTGCGGGTGGTTTTGATTGGACAGGGGTGGAGTGAGGGGGCAGATGTGTTAATGTCTAGGAGAGATAATACTGATTGCATAAAGTAGGAATTAAACTATGTGGGGACAGAGTCTGTCGTATTATCTGTTTGTGGATAAAGTCTGTCGTATTGTCTGTTTTTGGAGAGGGACTAGTGGTCTGGCCAGGGTGGAGTAGTTTATTTCGTAATGCCCAAAAATGTTTTGAGTTGTTTATATGCTTGTCTTGTAGGTTAGTTTGCTTATCCTGTTTGACATGGAGTTTTGCAAGGTTTCTAAGATGTCTAAATTGCTGGAGGGCATTTTGAGTTCTATTTTTATGGCAGTTTTTCCAGGCTTTATCCCTTTTTATCATGATTTTTTTGTCTCCTTTGTCAGCCATGGTGCGGGGTTGGACTTTAAGCTTTTATTATGTACTGGTGCTAGACTACTTAAGATCTGTAACAATACATTATTAAAGTGCTCTACAACAGTAACTAGCGACATTGTTCTAAGTACATTCCAATTATATTTTTTAATTTTTCATTGAAAATATATTTGCTGAAATTGGTTGTATTTTGTATTTGATAACAGATAATATGTTTATCTAAGTTATGGTGAGTTCTAATAGCATATGTTGGTTATGTGGTAACTTCTGCTGACAGGCAGCCTACATCAAGATGGTGACATCCACCCTAACCCAAGCCCAACAAACATCCCCACTTTTACAATTCCTTGTACCACTCACCCCACCCTAACAACCCAAACCTGTCTCTCTAATTCCTTACTTTTAGGTCATCTCAGTATCTGCAGTATAAATAATAAAACTGCCCATCTCCACGCCCTCCTTGATACTCATTACTGCCCATCTCCACGCCCTCCTTGATACTCATTCCTTTCATATCCTCTGCCTCACAGAAACCTGGTTAAAACCTGGAACTAAAGACAATGAAATAATCCCCCCAGGTTACAACATATTGAGACTCGTCCGCATAAAACGTAGGGGTGGGGGAGTAGCACTACTGTCTAAATCCACGCTAAAGATCTTCTCCATATCTTATAACCCACCTCAGGATAGTAAGGCTGAAGTTCTTATCTCCCGACTTCAACTTAACCCTTCCAAAGCCCTGTACATTATCTGCATCTACTTACCCCCGGTAATAATAGTACTACAACAGAAGACATTCTAAGCTGGGTATCAACTACTTACCCACAAGAAACTATTATACTATGTGACTTTAATACTGACTGGAAATGTGTAAACACAGATAATCCTTCATCACATATTAATCTTCATGGCTTTAGTCAAACTATTACCATCACCACTAGACTTAACAAACCTAACAACAGAGTATCTTAGATTGGATACTTATTAATAAACAACAACAAATTTACAAGGTAGGAACTCTACCAGATGACTTAAGTGATCATATGTTAACTTACATTATAAGACAAAACAATGACATCCCTAAAACCCCCACTTACAAGATCTCTCGAACCAACAAACATTTTAACCCTGTATTATTCCAAAAAGAACTTAATGCCTGTAACTGGAACCCACTAAAAACTCTCCCTCTTGAGCAGGCTGTTAAATATTTCACCTCTAAATTCTTAACTCTTCTTGATAAGCATGCTCCTAAAGGTTCTATCAGAATGAAGTCCAAACCAGCCCCCTGGCTTTCAAAAGAAATTAGACAACTCGTATTGCTTAAGAATAAATCTTGGGCCAAGTGGAGAGTATCCAAAAATATCTCAGAGCAACAAACATTTAGACAGCTAAGGAATATTACAAAAAAGCTATACTCACAAAAAAAACTGCTATTGTAGACTACAGCAATCTCACCATAACAATCCACAAAAGTTCTGGTCTAGCTTAAATAGACTCTTACACCTAGGGCACTCTAGCACACCACCCCCTCTAGAGGCTGATAATAATACCTCCCTTCAAACTGCCAATGCCTTCAATACCTTCTTCACAGACACCATAAAATCTCTAGCCTGTCAACTTCCCACAAACAATTCTAATCTCCCAACCTTTTTACCTGATACTCTCCCAACATTCCAAATACAACCCATCGCTACCTCGTACATCCAAAAACTTATCCATAAACATAAGCCATGTACCCCCTCTGCTGACCAAATACCATCTGAATACCTGCAAAAAGCAGCTAAAGCAGTTGCTTATCCTGTATCCATCCTTATAAACAGAACCATAAATGAAGGAACAATCCCTGATATCTGGAAAGTCTCCCACATTATCCCCCTACATAAAGACGGAAACTCCAATGAGTATTCCAACTACAGGCCTATAGCTCTCTTATCACCCTTAGCAAAAGTTATGGAAAAATGCATTCACCATCAACTAATTAACCACTTAACCAAACATAATATACTAGCTAACTGTCAGCATGGCTTCAGGCCATTTCATAGTACCACCACAGTCCTCCTATCTTTCACTGACTCCATCAATAAAAACAGTAATAACAACATCCTCTTATCAGCACTCTTTATTGATCTGTCAAAAGCCTTTGACATGGTCAACCACCCCCTGCTCCTAAAAACTCTTGAATCCCTTGCTCTAAACACCAAGGATGTTCTCTGGTTTAAGTCCTAGCTTACCAATAGGCAACAAGCAGTCCTCTGGGAGAATAAACTATCTTCCAACCTGCCAGTCTCCCTCGGAGTCCCTCAGGGCTCCATTCTAGGTCCACTTCTATTCTCATTATTTATCAACGACCTTTACTTAGCAATCCCTCAAGCTACTTGCATACAATATGCATATGATTCCATGCTCATATGTTCTGCCAACTCCACATCTGAACTACAATCCCTCACCCAGACCGTATTTAACTCAGTCGAGGCATGGTTCTTAAAATGTTGCCTCCTTTTGAATGCCAAAAAAACAAGCTCTTACTCTTCACACCTAACAGTAAGTCACCCCCGATCAATTTCTCTATCAAATCAAATAATGGCATCATTATAACCCCCAACTCTACCACCAAACTATTAGGAGTCTTAACTGACAATAACCTTACATTTGATAATCATATAAATAACACAATAAAAACTGTAAATAGAAAATTGGGCTCCCTATATAGAATAAAATAAGAAGTTATGTACCTACCATAACGTTCCATGTTAGTTGTCTTCTCTGATGGGTTCGAGCTGATCCTCGGCTCCTAAGCTCGAGAGTCACTTTTACCAGCTCGAGGCAGCCCCATATCCCATGATGCAAGGCGGTAAGTACCCAGATCTCGTTTGATGACAAAGGGCAATAGCACCAAGCATAAAATACTTCCAAAAGGAAGAAAGAAAAAACTTACAGATGGAAGAAGGACCAGGTCTGAATGGTCTTCAGCATAACAGTTTCTTATAACAAGGTCTGTCCAGGCCAGGGACTAACATGGAGCGTTATGGTAGGTACATAACTTCTTAATGTTTGTCAATCTCCATTCTTGCTTGATGGGACGTCCTAGCACCTCTATCCTGGGTGGCTCAATGGAACAAACTCTTGAGGACTGTAGAGCCAAAACTGGCTCTGTCCCTGGAGGCCAAGTCCAATTTGTAATGGGAAACAAAAGTGGCCCAAGTAATAGTGTCTAAAGGAAGTCTAGCTTGAAAAGCTGTAGAAGTAGCTAAGCTCCTAGTTGAATGTGCTTTAGGTTTTGAGCACAGCTGTTTCCCCTGAGCAGATAAATTTCAGAGATGACAAGAAAGCCATCTAGATAAAGTCACTTTAGAAACAGGAAGGCCTTTTTATTATCCATAGGAAACAAAAAGTTGATCAGATTTTCAAAATTTTTTTGTTCTGTCCAAATAATATCTAAGTTGACAGTGGACATCAAGATAATGTAGCTTTTGTTCAGCTCTATCTGAATAGTTAGGGAAAAATACAGGGAGATCAATGGATTGATTCAAATTGTTCTTCAAAAAGGTTGGGTTAGTTCTCAAAGATACTCTGTCTTTGTGAAAAACCAAATAGGGGTCGAACCGAAAGAGCATGGAGTTCAGTCCTGGCGATGTAATAGCCACTAGGAATAAAGTTTTCCAAGAAAGATATTTCACAAGAAGCAGCTGGCTCGAAGGGGGAAGAATCAAGGATGTCAGCACTAAATTTAGATCCCACTGAGGAGGAGGATTCTGATTGGAGGTTTTAGTAGGAAAATTCCTTTCAAGAAGGCCCTGCAGAGCCTATGGGACATAATATTATGATCTGCTATCCCGACATGAAAATTGGAAATAGCAGCCAATTGAACTCTGACTGTGGAAGAAGAGGAGCCTGCATGAAAAATCTCTGCTAAGAAGTCCAGGACTGCCTGAACAGGGGCAGTAAAAGGATCAATATTCTTGGCCTTAGCCCAATAAGAGAAACGTTTCCATTTGCTTGTATAAATCCTCCTGGTAGAGGATTTCTATGATGTCTCTAACTGGGTTAGAGATCAAAGGAAGCCTGGCTAAGGAAGGAAGTGGAGCAACCATGCTGTGAGGTTGAGAGAAGGGATTGACCGGTGCAGCTGACCCGATTGGTGTATCAGAAGATCTGGCACTGGGTCCAGATGCCACGGCTGCACCAAAAGGTGATGATGGAGGAACGGGAACCAAACTTGTCGAGGCCAGTAAGGGGCAATGAGAATCAATTTGGCTCTCAAAGCGGTAGCTTTCTGGATAACCTGAGGGATCAGAGGAAATGGAGGAAGGCATAAAGAAGTCCCTGGGGCCAATCCTGGGTCAGAGCGTCTCTGGGGGATGGCCTGATAGAGGGAAGAGGCTGAAGAAGTCTGGACATTTGCTGTTTTGGGGAGTAGCAAAAGATCGCAACATGGGCGACCCCATTCCAGAAAAATCTCTTCCGCTATAGATTGCTTGAGAGACCACTCGTGAGGCATGAGAATAGCTCTGCTCAATCTGTCCGCTACAATGTTGGTTTTCCCAGGGATATGCGTTGCTACCAGAAACCGATGAGAGGAGATCGTCCATTGCCATAGTCTGGCTTCTCGACACAAGGGGTAGGACTTGGTTCCGCCCTGTTTGTTGATATACCAAACTACAGACATGTTGTCTGTGTGGACTGCAATTGTCCGGGAAGAAAGTCGTTGAGGGATTGCAACGTAAAAGCACTGCTCTCATCTCCAGGACATTTATGTGCAGATGGTACGCTGCCACGTCCCATGAACCATCCTGCCCTGATAACCCGATCAGGAGGCATCCGTGGTGACAGTGGCTATCGGGATGGGGGTACAAAGTACCTGCCTTGGTGAACCTGAGGAGATGTGATCCACCAAGCAAGATGCTCTTTGCATGTCTGTGTCACCAGAATCTGGTGGGTTGCTGGTATGACCATTGTGTGAACAGCATCCACTGAAGAAGGCGCATGTAGAATCGAGCCAGGGAAGAAGAGTAATGGCAGCCATGAGACCTAATACCTTTAGAACCATTCTGGCCTGTACTTTCTTGTTGGCCAGAATGATCCTGACATGACTCTGAATGTCTGAAACTCTTTGATCTGTAAGGGTAGCTGACATCGAACAGTGTTTAAGTTTCGCCTATGAAGGTAATAGACTGGCAGGGCGATAAGGATGACTTTTGAAGTTGATTGAGATGCCCAAATGAGAACAAAGGTTTATTGTGTAATCCCTGGCTTGTATAAGCTGATGCCTGGTGGTGGCTGACAGGAGCCAGTCGTTGAGATGAACACCTGGAATCCTTGACGTCTCAGGTGAGCCGTGACCACTGCCATGCATTTGGTGAACACTCTGGGGCTGTAGTGAGACCAAAGGGCAGGGCTCTGAACTGGAAATGACTGGACCCCAGGCGGAGAAATCTCCTGGGCGTCTGTGAATTTTGATGTGATAGTATGCATCCTGAAGATCTATTGAGCACATCCAGTTGTCCTTCTGTAAGAAGGGCAGAATTGAAGTGACCATTGAATCTTGTCTTCCTGACAGACTTGTTGAGTCTGCTGAGATCCAATATTGGTCTCCAGTCTCCCGTCTTTTGGGGACCAAAAGAACCTTGGCTCTGAATGGTCTATTGTAACTGGCTGAATGGCTCTTTTGCAGTAGCTTTGAGACTTCTAACTATGCAATTTCCCTTAGACCGGTGGTACATCTGGAAGGGAATTTGAGGGAAGGACTTTCCTCGAAAGGAATTATGTAACCCTTGGATATGATCGTCTGTACCCATCTGTTTTGAGTTACGGAATGCCTGGCTTCTAGGTACAGTGATAATCTTCCCGACTGCCTCCAAGGAGGGACAGCCAACATCTCAGGGATGCTGAAAGGGCTTGTCAGAGAGAGGCTCTCTGTTTCCCTGGTTTTGGACCCCTCTGCCTCTAGAGCGTCTGTTGTTCCCCTCTGCCTCTAGGGGTAAACTGACCACGTGAATCCGGAACCACATTTTCCCACCTTTCTGTCCTTTGGGATAAGGTCTAGAAGGGGTGGAAAACGGACTCCAACAGCAGAAAGAGTCTTGCCGTCCTGTTCGCACCTGGACAAGGTTTCCATCACCTGAGGGCCAAACAAAGCTGACCCAACAAAGGGAGAATTTGTGAAGGAAAGGGATCCATAAAATCACATAGCCGCATCCAGGCTTGGCGTCTAAGAGCCACACCTGTACCTCGGCTCTACTTCCATCCGCAGCATAAGATATTAGCATGGAGGAGTTTGCAATGGAATTGAGGGTTCCTAGCGCAATTTTTCTTGAGCCCCTGCAGCTGTAGGATCCTGAACTACTTCACCCAGCTCCTTAAGGATATCCCTTTGGAGTCTGGTGACGTGACATAGGTAATTCAGATAGCAAAGGTCGCTGAGGAAAACATCCGCTACCGTACCTAGCACGGTCCATGGTCCTAGAGTCCTTATTAGGAGGATGGACGGGCACGGAAGGATCTGCAAGTTCCTTTTGGTGGCAGCCACCACCATGGCATCAGCGGGGACACCCTTAGTGAGGAATTGCTTGTCACAGGGCAGTGATAAATTTTGAAGGCCTCCTAGGGACTGGCTCTACAGAGTCAGGAGCTGCCATGCTTCGTGCAATAACCTGCATAAGGTCAGGCGGAGACACCCAGGAGGTGGACGGCCGAGATCCAAACGCCTCTAGGTACACTGACTCATCCTCAGAGGGATTGTTGGTGGGCCAGTTTCCTCTGTTTAAGGAGTTCTAGGATGTCTGAGAAGGAGACATCCTCAGAGGGGATCTAGGGGATCCCTCTGACTCATCAAAGTCAGTATCAGTGACAGACAGTCTACATGTTTCCTCTTACAAGTCCTCTTCCTAGGAGGATCTCCCGAAACATCAGGAGAATCCTCGGAAGGGGAAATGGGGAAACCTGAGGCGGAGGATCTCTGGGTCCGGGAGCAAGAGAAGTGGCAGAGATGTCAACAGGTACTATAGAGGGAGAGCTACAACAGACTGCTGACTGATACCAGTGGCCAGCACACTCTTCATCACCTCCCCTCCCAGGCAGGTCCGAGAGAACCCGTTCGAAGAGCTAGGAACTCCAGGGACCACCGAAGGGAAGCCTCCGAGGCAGATGTCGGAGCCGAGCTCACCAAGGCCGAGGCTCCAAGTGGGACAAGGGTCCGATGCCACTCACCCCTCGGAGGAGACCATGGAAGCCCAACCACCGAATCCCTCTAAGGAAGGTCTCAAGAGGAGATAAGAGTAGAGGCTGAAGGAACAGAAGGGGTATCCGTCCTCCAGCCGTAGCAGTAACCATTCCCAAAGACTCCAACTCCAAGCTCTGGGGTAGAGTTGAAGGAGGAACTGTAACGGGTGTGGACCAACAGTCGTCTGTTGAGACGGACTATGTAACATTTGGGCCAGTACCTGTGACTTAAGTAATCTACTGACCACTCTCTCTAGGTCATGATCTGACAGTCTGGATGACCTTGAAGATGGCTCCGATGGCTCTGTTCGAAAGAAGGGCTCAAGGAAGGAGACCTCGACCTCTTCCTGGAATGAGCCATCGGAACCGACGATACTATAGATCCGACAGATGGGTGTGCACCGATAGCCATGCCAGAATCGCTCCAGCCGGATCTCGACTGAACGAAGTCGGGAGCCGAGGCCGCAGGCTTAGACACAGAAGCCTGGGCCTTGGAAGATTTAGCTGATTTTGATGGAGCGACTTGGCGGAGAGCCCTCCCCCTAAGTATCAGCTTGTTGCGTCTTTCCTGCAGGACTCTCTGGCTGAAGGAATGACAACAGAGTCCTGCAGGTGAAGAGGCCCCAGGCATACAGGCAAGAAGTGTGACCGTCTGTCAGAGACATCTTCTGACAGCACGAGTCACACTTCTTAAAACCTGAGACCCTCTCCTTTGACATGGTGCTTCACAAAACACACACACACACCAGTCAAAAATTTAAATTAAAGAAAATACCAAAAAGGTATTCCTAAAAACAAACACACACACCCTAACAGGGAGGGGATGGGATGGGTAAAGTTTGACTAAAAATATTAAAAGAGACAGGGAATTTTCTGTCAGGAAATCTAAATAATTAACTTATAACTAACAATAAAAGTTTTTAACAAAAAAGGGGCTTTAATATCAATAAAGTGAATCACTTACCAGGAGCTGGTAAAGGAGGACCTCATAAGATCTGGGTACTTACGCCTTGCATCATGGGATATGGGGCTGCCTCGAGCTGGTAAAAGTGACTCTCGAGCTTAGCAAGTGACCCATCAAGCAAGAATGAAGGCGAGATTGACAACTTAACATCCCTTCTTAACAACAACAGCCAGAACTACAATTGCCCACTCCCATCTAATCTCTACTTTTCTTTATGCTTCCCCCATATATACTAACCTAAAGAAAAATAATCTCACTAAAATAACTCCTATAATAATATTGCCAGGTTTGCCACTGGGAACCCATTTAGAACTCACCACTGTCAGAACCTACAGCAGCTTGACTGGCTTGAACTAAAAAACATTTTGATACTTTCCCAACTTAACATTGTTCATAGGATATTCTACCAACCTAACAACACACCGCTACTCTCCAACCTTATTACCCCCTATGCAAACCTCAATTCCTTACGCTCTTCCACTAAACTACTGGCTAGCACTACCACGTCTAATAACTTAGCAGGTGACTCCTTATTTTCTAATACCGCTGGAAAATATTGGAACCTGTTGCCATCAGATCTAACTGTACTTCCCTCCTTCCCACTCTTTAAGCAAAGGCTGAAACAACATCTTAAAGCACACTGGTTATGCCCATGCTGTTACCCTGACTAATTGTCTGCTTTCTCTTTTGCCATTTAATCTATACTGCCTCCCCTCACCATTTAATACTGCTTACCCCTGGGTAGTAGTTACTGTCTTAAATTATTGTTACAAATAGGAGATGAATTAAACTGTGAACATATTGTAAATGACCTCACATATCTTAATGTAAGAGTGTCTTATTCCTTTTAAGTTTTGTGTTTCACAATTAGCATACTTCTCTTTAGCTAAGGCTCTCTGATTATTTTTAACTTCATTTATTCTTTATATTTGTGTATGTAATTCTTTTTGAATATTGTGTTGCTCAAATAGTATGACTTTATAACTACTGCTCTCTCATTATTTTTATCATAATTTTTTTTTCTTATGTTTGTACATTATAAATGGTGGTGCAGTGGTAGTGTTGTTGCCTCACAGCAAGAGGTTCTCCTGTTCGATTCTCGGCTGGAGTGCGGGGAGTGCCTTCTGTGTGGAGTCTGCATGTCCTCCCCGTGGTTGGGTGGGCGTTCGAAAGACATGCGTAAATGGGCGTGCCTTCGTTGAAGGTTGAACGTCGAGCTGGCACCTCGGCGTTCATGAAAATCTACTGCCAATCATTAGTGGACCGGAGTTCCGCTGTGGTGACCCCTAACCAGGAAAAGCCAAAAGACAACAACATAAACTTTTGAATGTTACTGTGGAGCTTTTCTCCCCAGGCCTCTGCTGAAAATGGAAATATATCCATTTGGACCAGCCCGGTTAACAAATGTAAAATAAATAAAATAAATAAATCTGTCAGTTTGTCTGATTTTTTAAGTATCCAATTTAATGCTCCTTGAAGGAATTTTGCCAAGGCACTAGAGGCACAAATTGATTTTTTTGGATCTGTGGTGATTGCATTTTTTTTCCCCTATTTGCTCTTTTGTGGTCCATTTGGTGGTTTTTGTAATGTTGAGTAGCTCCCTGAAGTTTTATTGATTCTAGTAGGTATGGTTATTAACTGTCTGAAGTTGTACAAGTTTATGGATTCAGTAGGGATATTGGAATTTATGAGTTGCTAGTCTATATTTAAATCTCCAGGTATTATAGTTTCATGGTTAATTTGCTTGGATATCCAATATAGGATGTTTTCAGCAGTATCAATGTTATTCCCTCGTTGTATATAAATTGCTGTTAAACATATAGTTTTCCCATTGTTGATATTTAGGAGTGTTGTTAGTAGTTTAGCATTGTTATATTTGGGTGTTTCCTGTGGAAGTAAGGTAATGGTTGGGGAATGTTTATAAATGATTGCTACACCATCTGCACTCTTGTTTTTTCTGTTGTGCCTGAGGGTATTATATCCCGGGCTGATCTCTTGTTTTTTCTGTCGTGCCTGAGGGTATTATATCCCAGGCTGGTCTCTTGTTTTTTCTGTCGTGCCTGAGGGTATTATATCCCGGGCTGATCTCTTGTTTTTTCTGTCGTGCCTGAGGGTATTATATCCCGGGCTGATCTCTTGTTTTTTCTGTCGTGCCTGAAGGTATTATATCCCGGGCTGATCTCTTGTTTTTTCTGTCATGCCTGAGGGTATTATATCCCGGGCTGATCTCTTGTTTTTTCTGTCGTGCCTGAGGGTATTATATCCCGGGCTGATCTCTTGTTTTTTCTGTCGTGCCTGAGGGTATTATATCCCCGGCTGATCTCTTGTTTTTTCTGTCATGCCTGAGGGTATTATATCCCAGGCTGATCTCTTGTTTTTTCTGTCGTGCCTGAGGGTATTATATCCCTGGCTGATCTCTTGTTTTTTCTGTCGTGCCTGAGGGTATTATATCCCGGGCTGATTTCTTGTTTTTTCTGTCGTGCCTGAGGGTATTATATCCCGGGCTGATCTCTTGTTTTTTCTGTCGTGCCTGAGGGTATTATATCCCGGGCTGATCTCTTGTTTTTTCTGTCGTGCCTGAGGGTATTATATCCCGGGCTGATCTCTTGTTTTTTCTGTCGTGCCTGAGGGTATTATATCCCGGGCTGATCTCTTGTTTTTTCTGTCGTGCCTGAGGGTATTATATCCCGGGCTGATCTCTTGTTTTTTCTGTCGTGCCTGTGGGTATTATATCCCGGGCTGATCTCTTGTTTTTTCTGTCGTGCCTGAGGGTATTATATTCCGGGCTGATCTCTTGTTTTTTCTGTCGTGCCTGAGGGTATTATATCCCGGGCTGATCTCTTGTTTTTTCTGTTGTGCCTGAGGGTATTAAATCCCGGGCTGATCTTTTGTTTTTTCTGTCATGCCTGAGGGTATTATATCCCGGGCTGATCTCTTGTTTTTTATGTCGTGCCTGAGGGTATTATATCCTGGGCTGATCTCTTGTTTTTTCTGTCATGCCTGAGGGTATTATGTCCTGGGCTGATCTCTTGTTTTTTCTGTCATGCCTGAGGGTATTATATCCCGGGCTGATCTCTTGTTTTTTCTGTCGTGCCTGAGGGTATTATATCCTGGACTGATCTCTTGTTTTTTCTGTCATGCCTGAGGGTATTATATCCCGGGCCGATCTCTTGTTTTTTCTGTCATGCCTGGGGGTATTATATCCCGGGCTGATCTCTTGTTTTTTCTGTCGTGCCTGAGGGTATTATATCCCAGGCTGATCTCTTGTTTTTTCTGTTGTGCCTGAGGGTATTATATCCCGGGCTGATCTCTTGTTTTTTCTGTCGTGCCTGGGGGTATTATATCCCAGGCTGATCTCTTGTTTTTTCTGTCGTGCCTGGGGGTATTATATCCTGGGGTGTTCTCATTATTCTTTATTTCTTTTTTTAACCAGGTTTCACTAGCTATTATGCTTTAACCATTTCTTGCTGCTCCAAATGCTGCACTCTAATCAATGGTATAGAATATCTTTGAGTGGGATAACTTTTGACTTTCAGAAAGCGTACACCCAAGTCCCCTTTTGTTGCTGTACAGTGTATCATTTTGATTATTTTATTTCTGACACTAGTTTTGAAGTTGAAGTGTGAAGACTACTTTTGTTTTAAAATGAAACAGCTGTAAATATATGCAAAAACATTCAAAGTGATTATATTAACACCTGCCTAGCACACAGCTAGTCAGAATACTATTAAATTGATGTACTATGCACAGTTTCTCAAGGCTGCTGTCTGCCCATACTGTGTCCTATACACTACACATTTGTAGGCCTTGCACATCAGGGGTTACAGAAATGCTTCTCTCTGCTTCTGTTTTCTAACACAATTCCGGGCAAATATTATGCAGAGAACCTAGATAATGCAGCATTTTGTTCTTGGGAAGCACTGTGTTTTCTCTTGCAGTGCATATTTATACTTTGATATTGGAGATTACGAAGAAATGCCATTACTTAATGCATCTTTGAGTATGTATATTTTTTATAACAACATATTGGGAAACCACTGCTAAACCCCAACTACGGATGCAGCTTTCTTACAAAATGTTCTACTGTAATGCCAAGAATCGTTGCTACTGTGGGTTATTCTGACTCATTATAGCAAAGCCTATAACTGACACTACATATATATTCATTCTAGTATAGCTCGCAGCACTGCTTATTCAAGGCACCAAAGTAGAACTGTTACTGTTGCACATGTTCCTTGTGTACAAGTCCATTCTGAAGTTCCAAACAGCTTGCTCTTCATTTTCATAGTCTGGAAATTTTACCACTTCTGTGCCCAGTGTGATAGTGGATCTTTCATTCAGAAAATCCAATAAACGATCAGGGAGGAAGTATACAAAATGCATGAGCCAAACCTTTCAAATGGTGTGAGGTACAATTCCAGTAATACTGCAGTGCCCTCAATGACCCTTGAGCTTTCGTTTAAGATGTGCTTTGAATCTCTCTGATACCTGAAAAAGCATCTCATAGTATTTTATATTTTGTGCAAATTTTCTCAAAAATGTATGATTTTTGATAGTGATATTTTGCAAGCGGTGAGAGCTATGCAGTAGAGTGTATTAATGTGAGTTTTGATAAATACCACCATCTGAGTATTTCTTCTTATGAAGCACTGTCAACTTCAGATGAATGTTATGTCACCATTCTATACACCTCAGATTCTTTGCAGAAATGTCATCTATTTTACTCTATGTTACATTGCTGTGTGACCATTATCTGTGACAACTAGAACTTACAAAGGAGAGCGCTTTTGTGGGTAGCTTTATGTAATTTACAACCAAATTTCTAAGCTGATCAACTAGCTCTTTAATGTGGCAGTGAATTTCTTCACATGTCCATTAATTATTTGGAAATCTGCTACTGTGATGCATAGTTCTTGACTGAAGTGGGATAAAAGTTGGATATATTACCTTCATGGATTTTCCATAGATCTTAACTTTTAGTTATGTACTCACCATAACTTCAGATGTTTGGGATCCATCTCGCCTACATTCTGAATGATGGGTTCGGAGCCGATCCCTCGGCTCCGACGCTTATGCCAAAGAGCGAAGTCTCTTATTGGCTGAGCTTACTATATCCCAGGATGCACCACTGCCAGTCCCCCAGATCTAGTTTGTCCGCATACATGCACACATGCATACCCTGCTTATATAACATCGTCAGATGAAACAAGATAAAACAGTGAAGCTCAAAACCGTTCCATCTCTTCTGATCTGCAAGGCAGGGGAAGGCGGGTGGGTATCAGGAATGTGCGAGATGGATCCCAAACATCTGAAGTTATGGTGAGTACATAACTAAAAGATGTTATGTGATCCTATCTCGCCTACATTCTGAATGATGGGACAGCGTCCTAGCACCTGAATCCTGGGTGGCTCACAGGAAAACACTCCTGAGTACCGTGGAACCAAACGATGCTCGTCCTTTAGATGCCACATCCAATTTGTAGTGGGAAATGAAAGTGTGGGTTGGACCAAGTAGCCGCACAAATTTCGATATAGCGAGCTTGGAATGAAAGGCTATAGAAGTAGCCATAGCTCTGGTAGAATGAGCTTTGATAGATGATGTAAGTTGTTTATTAGAAGAAGAATCGGCCTGTGTTATGCACTCTCTGATCCATTTTGAGATTGTAGCTTGTGATGGTTTGGCCCAATTTATTATCTGAGAAGGACACAAACAACTGGTCTGACTTACGAAGTTGCTGAGTCCTGTCTAAATAAAAACGTAATTGCCTGTGAACATCCAATTTATGGAGAGTGTATTCTGCTTCATTAGAGAATTTCGGAAAGAAAACTGGTAGTTCTAGAGATTGTTGAAGACAGAAACTAGAGCAGACCTTTGGAACAAAGGATGGATTAGGCCTGAGTGATACTCTATCTTTGTGGAAAATCAAATACGGTGGTTTAATAGACAGGGCTTGAAGCTCTGAGACTCTTCTTGCAAGTAATAGCCACTAAGAATGCCGTTTTCCAAGACAGATATTTTAATCCATGTAGCAGCCGGTTCAAAGGGGGATGTTAATGCAAGCACCAAATCAAGATCCCACGGAGGTGCAGGATGAAAAACTGGTGGTCTTAACAGACTCGCACCTTTAATGAATGTTTTGCATAGTCTGCTGCTCATCAAAGGAGGATCCGTGGATTCATGGAACTTAGAGATAGCAGCTAGTTGAACTTTAATAGTTGAGACAGAAGATCCCTGATTAAACAGGGATGTTAAGAATTTCAAAACCTCTGGGACAGGAGCAGTGATAGGGTCTAAGCCCTTGAGTTGAGCCCAGATAGCAAACCTCTTCCACTTACTGAGGTACAATTTGTTAGTGGTGGGTTTGTGGGCGAAGATAAAATGTGAACAACTTCCGGGTCTAGTGTGTGACTTCTAACTAAGGTTGGAAGTGGAGGAGCCAAGCTGTCAATTTCAGAGATTGAAGGGACTGATGCCAATGTCCCGACTGATGGATTAGCAAATCCGGGATCAGGTCTAAGGTCCACGGATCGTCCACTGCATTCTTTTCAGGTAAGGAAACCATATCTGACGAGGCCAGTATGGGGCAATCAGAATCATTGAAGACCCCAGTTGAGAAGCTTTTTGAATAACTTTGGGAAGGAGTGGAATTGGAGGAAAGGCATAAAGTAGCCCTGTTGGCCAAGGTTGTGCTAGAGCATCCATGGCTGGTACTTCCTGATGTGGAATCAAGGAGAAGAACCTTTGGCACTTGGTGTTTTGTGGAGTTGCAAATAGGTGTCCCCATCTCTTGAAAATCTGGGCTGCTACTGTGCGGTTTAGAGACCATTCGTGAGGAGAGAGAATTGTCCTGCTTAATTTGTCCGCCAATACATTTGACTTTCCGGGATGTGGGTCGCTACCAAGAAGCGGTTGGTAGCTACAGCCCATTCCCACACTCTCATGGCCTCTCTGCAAAGGGGATACGATCTGGTCCCTCCTTGTTTGTTCAGATACCAAACCACCGACATGTTGTCTGTGTGTATGGCGATGATGCCTTGAGGAAGAAACTTGTGTAAGGCCTGTAGGGATAGAAGTACAGCCCTCATCTCCAACACGTTGATGTGGAGAAGAGCTTCGTCCGGAAGCCAGGAGCCCTGAACTAGCCTGCCCAGACAATGCCCCCCCCACCCTATCTGGGAGGCATCTGTCGTCAGGGTAACCACTGGAGGGAGAACAAAGGGTTTTCCCTGATCCAAGTTGGATGTTTGAAGCCACCATGAAGGTCCCTTTGCATACTTCCGTAATCATGATGTGGTGATTGAGGGAAGATCCTGAAAGGACCATTGAGTTGACAAGAGCCACTGAAGAATCCTCATGTGTAACCTTGCTAGAGGAACTAAAAGTACCGTGGCAGACATTGAGCCTAGAACCTGTAGGACCATCCTGGCTGGGGCTTTGGATCTCGAGATCAGAGCTTGAACTTGGCCCTGTAAAGTTTGGATCCTTTCGGCAGGAAGAAAGACGCATCAATCTTGAGTCTATCTCTGCTCCTATGAACTTTATGCGTTGAGAGGGCAGCAAGACAGACTTTGACCAATTGAATGTAATCCCCAGGGTAACACCCAGGGAGATGGTGGCTTTGAGGTTGTCCATTAGTAGATGCCTGGTGGTGGCAGTCAGGAGCCAGTCATCCAGATAGGGAAACACTTGGAATCCAAGACTTCTCAGGTGAGCCGTCACTACTGCCAAACACTTGGTGAACACCCTGGGGGCTGTGGTGAGACCAAAGGGCAGAGCGCAAAATTGGTAATGACTGACTCCCAGGCTGAGATACCTTCTGGACGCCTGATGTATCGGTATGTGATAATAGGCATCGTTGAGGTCTATGGAGCACATCCAAACATCCTTCTCCAACAATGGGAGAATGGATTGTAACGTGACCATTCGGAATTTGGATTTCGTGGATTGGTTCAGTCTGCTGAGATCCAATATTGGTCTCAGGTCCCCTGTCTTTTTGGCACTAAAAGAACCTGGAGTAATTTCCTGATCCGATCTGGTCTGTGGGGACCGGTTGGATGACTCCTTTTTCTAGCAGCTTTAAAGCTTCTGCGGCTGCCATTTCCCTTTGACTGGGTGGTGGGTCCGGGATTCTTTTGGACGGTGGGGTGAATGTGAATGGGATGGTGTAACCTCCGGCAATGATCCGAAGCACCCATCTGTCCTGAGTGATTGACTCCCAGGCTTTTAGGTGCTTGGCAAGCGACACCCGACTGGCTCCGGAGCAGCACAGCCGGGCAATCCCTCATGGCGTGTGGGAGGCTGAAGAGCCACGAAAGGACTCGCGGTCTCCAGAATTGCGGGGCCCTCTGCCGCCTCTGGGGCGTCTCCCTGAAAAATTTCCCGCCCTCTGCCTCTGGACGGGAATCTTCCTGCTGTTGGGAGAAAAACTTGCGAGATTTTGAACCACATTTTCCCCTCCTTTGGCCTTGGGGTAAGGCCGAAGGGAGTGGAATAACGGCCCCTACGGCAGATAACGTTTTCCCTCTTGCTCACAGCGGGTAAGGGTGTCTTTCACCTTGGGTCCAAACAATGAGGACCCATCAAAGGGAGCGTCGGCGAAGGAAGACTTGAAGGCCTCCGAACTGACACAAGCGGAGCCAGGCTTGTCACGAGAGCCACGCCTGTGCCTGCCGCTCTACCGGCCGCATAGGAAATGAGCCTCATGGACGAGTTAGCAATTGATGTAAGGATAGCCAACTGAGAGCTAACGGACTGGGCTAGCTGCTCAGGTAGGTTACCTGAGAGGGAATCTGACAACTCCTTGACCAGATCCCTCTGAAGCCTGGTAAAATGTGCCAAATAATTCAGAGACCTTAAGGTAAAGGCCGCTGAAGTCAGGGTGCGCTTCCCATACCTATCCATACTCCTAGACTCCTTATTAGGAGGATGGATGGACGTTGAAGCCTCTGCCACGTCCTGTTGTGTAGCAGATGCCACCACCATGGCATCTACAGCCACGCCTTTAGTAAGGAACTCCTTCTCGGGGGGAGCAGATAAAAATTTGTTTGGACGAGAAGGGACTGGTTCCACGGTATCCGGATGTTCCCACGCCCTTCGACAAACTAAATCCAGAAGCTCGTCGAAGGGCGGAGACACCCAGGAGGCGGAGGGCTGAGCCCCAAAGGCCTTGAGGAGCACTGATTCGTCCGCAGAGGGGGGTTTGGATATCCAGCCGCCTCGTTGTTTGAGGATCTCTAAGATGTCTGCAAAAGAGACATCATCCGAGGGCGACTTAGGGGACCCCTCCGCATCATCCATATCAGTGTCCGATGTAATAGACTCGGGGAGTCCACGTGCTTCCTCTTGCGATCTCTTCCTTGGGGTTCCTCTGAAGACAACTCGAAGAACCCTCAGGAGGAGGAACCCCACTGGGGTAACCTCAGGCCTCGGGGCTCCGCTGGCTACAGACAGGGAACTGCCAAAGACCCAGTCTCCACGCCCAGGAAGGTGCTGGTAAAACCGGAGAGATGGCGAAGAGGATTTGGCCAAGGCACTCCTCATGGCCCTGAAAGCCGGACCCCAGAATCCTGGGAGTGTCCGGTCTCGAGCCATGATGGTAGACGGAAGTCCAAGCACCGAGAGGGAGGCTCGGAACCGAAAGCATAGGTCCCAAACATCACCCTCGGGTCCAGCCGAAGAAGTCCGCGTGCCAAACTCGGACCCGAGGCCGGGTTGGAGTAAGGGTCGGAGCCGACCCTGAGATCTCCACCGGCTCCAAGAGCACCTGCTCCGGAGCCGAAGCAGTCGGAGGAGGAATGGCAATGGGGTGGGTCATGGTCATCGGCTCCGAAGCCAACTGGGTCGGAACGAAACAAATTTTGGAAGACTGGGGACTGGAAAAGTCTTTGGAGCACCCTGTCTATATCAGAATCCGACATTCTCGAAGACCGAGAGGAAACAGAGCGGGTTCGAGACCTCCTCGGCCCCAAGGGACTAGGGGACCGGCTCGAGGCGACTCGATGAGAATCGGCGCCGAGGAAACACACACACCAGATTCCATCGGTGCCGAGGTAGACCGGCGCCGAGGAGGAAGTGTCTGAGCGGCGACCCTCGTCGGCTCCGAGAGCAGTGGAGCCGGAAGGTGACCCGCCTCTAGATGCCCCAGCCATCGGCTCCGAAGTCGAGTCGATGCTGGAGGCATCGAGGCAGACCGTTCCGACCTCGGCTCAAGTCTTTGGAGCCGAAGGAGAGGCCTGCCTAGGTCTCTTGGCAGTCGGATCCGACGGACTGGTCGGAACCGAAGCCCTTTTCTTTGGCAGGAGTCGGAGAGGAAGACAAGGCTTCTTCAAAGAGGGTTTAATTAACCCTTGAGAATCAATTTATTTTTCCTCTCCTGGAGGACCCTTGAGGAAAAAGCGTGACATACGCTGCATGACTCCTGCAAGTGCTTTGCCCCTAAACAATATACACAAAGTAGATGGTCATTAGTAACAGACATCTTAAAAGCACATTTAGAACATTTTTTAAAGCCCGAAGGCCTAGGGGTTTGAGACATGATGTTAAACAATTTCTGACAGGAAATTTAACAAGTATAGATTCGCTTGTGACAAAAAAACCCAAGGCTTACAGTAATAGTGTAACACACAACCTTAGCTGTAATGACCGGGAACTTTAAACCACTAAAAGCTTTAGTACAAGGTTGACCGAAAAGGCCCTGGATTGTAAACAAACTCAACCCAATCACACACAACAAATTTCACAACTCACTTACACAAAGGCAGCGATAGCCGTTAAAACGGCTTTTGTGATATAAAGAGCAAAAAACTGACAGAAAAAGTAGTTAATAAAAGCTACTCAGCCCAGCCAGCTCGAGACCACGTCTTTGCAGTTAAGCGGCAAACGAGATCTGGGGGACTGGCAGTGGTGCATCCTGGGATATAGTAAGCTCAGCCAATAAGAGACTTCGCTCTTTGGCATAGCGTGCAGTCGGAGCCGAGGGATCGGCTCCGAACCCATCATTCAGAATGTAGGCGAGATAGGATCACATAACATCACAAGCTTTTCATAAGTTTTGTTATTAAAAGTCACATACATGCTGTATGAGAGCGAACTCTGATGTTTGAGCTCACGGAATTAAATTCATTCATGTAATTTTCAAAATATTCACAAAATGTTTACTTAATTGTATAGACTTTGAGACTTAACTCATTTAAAGATTCCATAGAATTTATACAAGAGATTTTCCCCATCATGACAGTTTTGAAGATGAAGCTAAATCAACTTTGAGATATCAGATGCAGAAAACATTTTATTATACTTTCAGCATGCATTAGCAGTAGTGTATTTCTTTTTTAAAAAAAAGGTTGATGTATTTATTTAAAATGAATCCCTTTAGTCATTTTTTCATTATCTAGTCTACCGCATGTTTTGGTGGGCAGGGCCTACCATTCTAGTGTGAGACGATGATATTATCATCGCTCCTGCCCTTGTTCAGTACACCATAGAGTGCACAGGTGTGTACAGTGGGTACTGGTGGTATACTGCTTCACGGAAACCTCGTAATGCAACTGTCCCTAACACTAGGACAGCACAATGGTGCAAGTACATGGTATGAACTGTGGGTACTGGTGGTATACTGCTTCACGGAAACCTCATAATGTAACTGTCCCTAACACTAGGACAGCACAATGGTGCAAGTACATGGTATGAACTGTGGGCACTGGTGGTATACTGCTTCACGGAAACCTCATAATGTAACTGTCCCTAACACTAGGACAGCACAATGGTGCAAGTACATGGTATGAACTGTGGGTACTGGTGGTATACTGCTTCACGGAAACCTCATAATGTAACTGTCCCTAACACTAGGACAGCACAATGGTGCAAGTACATGGTATTAACTGTGGGTACTGGTGGTATACTGCTTCACGGAAACCTCATAATGTAACTGTCCCTAACACTAGGACAGCACAATGGTGCAAGTACATGGTATGAACTGTGGGTACTGGTGGTATACTGCTTCATAGAAACCACGTAATGTATCTGTCCCTAACACTAGGACAGCACAATGGTGCAAGTACATGGTATGAACTGTGGGCACTGGTGGTATACTGCTTCACTGAAACCTCATAATGTAATTGTCCCTAACACTAGGACAGCACAATGGTGCAAGTACATGGTATGAACTGTGGGTACTGGTGGTATACTGCTTCACGGAAACCTCGTAATGCAACTGTCCTTAACACTAGGACAGCACAATGGTGCAAGTACATGGTATGAACTGTGGGTACTGGTGGTATACTGCTTCACGGAAACCTCGTAATGCAACTGTCCCTAACACTAGGACAGCACAATGGTGCAAGTACATGGTATGAACTGTGGGCACTGGTGGTATACTGCTTCACGGAAACCTCATAATGTAACTGTCCCTAACACTAGGACAGCACAATGGTGCAAGTACATGGTATGAACTGTGGGTACTGGTGGTATACTGCTTCACGGAAACCTCATAATGTATCTGTCCCTAACACTAGGACAGCACAATGGTGCAAGTACATGGTATGAACTGTGGGTACTGGTGGTATACTGCTTCACGGAAACCTCATAATGTAACTGTCCCTAACACTAGGACAGCACAATGGTGCAAGTACATGGTATGAACTGTGGGCACTGGTGGTATACTGCTTCACGGAAACCTCATAATGTAACTGTCCCTAACACTAGGACAGCACAATGGTGCAAGTACATGGTATGAACTGTGGGCACTGGTGGTATACTGCTTCACGGAAACCTCATAATGTAACTGTCCTAACACTAGGACAGCACAATGGTGCAAGTACATGGTATGAACTGTGGGCACTGGTGGTATACTGCTTCACGGAAACCTCATAATGTAACTGTCCCTAACACTAGGACAGCACAATGGTGCAAGTACATGGTATGAACTGTGGGTACTGGTGGTATACTGCTTCATGGAAACCTCATAATGTAACTGTCCATAACACTAGGACAGCACAATGGTGCAAGTACATGGTATGAACTGTGGGTACTGGTGGTATACTGCTTCACGGAAACCTCGTAATGCAACTGTCCCTAACACTAGGACAGCACAATGGTGCAAGTACATGGTATGAACTGTGGGTACTGGTGGTATACTGCTTCACGGAAACCTCATAATGTAACTGTCCCTAACACTAGGACAGCACAATGGTGCAAGTACATGGTATGAACTGTGGGTACTGGTGGTATACTGCTTCATAGAAACCACGTAATGCAACAGTTCATAACATAGGATAGCACAATGGTGCAAGTACATGGTATGAACTGTGGGTACTGGTGATATACTGCTTCATTGAAACCTCATAATGCAACTGTTCATAACACAGGACGGCACAATGGTACAAGGACATGGTATGAAATGTGGGTACTGTTGATATACTGCTTCACGTAAACCATGTTCATAATATTAGGACAGCACAGCGGTGCAAGTACAGGGTTTGAACAGTTGCAGTGGTGGTACGCTGCTTCACAGAAACCATGTAATAAAACTGTTCATAATACTAAGGCAGCACAATGGAGCAAGTATAGGGTGTGGTTAGTGAGTAGGAGTAGTGGTGGTATGCTGCTTCATGGAAACAATGTAATAAAACTGTTCCTAATACTAGAATAGCACAGTGGTGCAAGTACAGGGTGTGGATAGTGAGAAGTGGTGATATGCTGCTTCACAGAAACCATGTAATAAAACTGTTCATAATAGTAGAATAGCACAGTGGTGCAAGTACAGGGTGCGGACAGAGAGAAGTGGTGGTATGCTGCTTCACGGAAACCACGTAATAAAACTGTTCATAATAGTAGAATAGCACAGTGGTGCAAGTATAGGGTGTGGACAGTAGGTAGTGGTGATATACTGCTTTAAGGAAACCAAGTAATAAAACAGTTCATAATACTCGGACATCACAATAGTACAAGTACAGGGTGCCCATCCAATAGTATGGAGGTGGAGTGCCCACTTACTGAGTGGGGATGAACAGGGCACCCTCCCAACAGTGCAGCGGCAGGGTGCCAGCTTGTGTCACAGATTTATTTATTTATTTATTTGCAATTTGTTAACTGGGAAAGTCCACTGGGCCATACTGAGCCCATTTTCAGTGGAGGCCCGAAGAGAAAAGCTCCACGGTACAGTAAAAAGCAAAATCAGACAAATTAGATTACAATTTTGAAACATAGTTAACAACTCAGTAGCAACTCAGTAGTCAGACAAATTGCAGAATCAGATTACCATAATATGTAATTAATATATACAACTATTAGACAAATAAGATTACAAATTTGAAACATAGTAATTCAGTAGTCAGGAGAATGGCAGTGACAGATTTCCAAGAATATTTGGACATACTTATCACATGGAGGAATGTTAGGTAACATAGTAAGGAGAGGATATAACATTTGAGCATGGTTCTCAAGGAGGTTGAGTGCAGCAACAGCAGTTCTAGAGGGAGGAAAGGAATGTGTGTAGAGAGATTTTGAAGTTGACAGGATTTTGTGTAGTTCTGATTGCTAGTGGGAGAGCATTCTGATTTTTGGCTACGGAGTAAGAAAAGAGAAGCTGGCCTGAAGGCTGATTTGGCTTGTGTACCAGAAGAAGTTGCTGATTCTCAGATCTAAGGGGCCTGTTTGGGAGGTAGATGGTGAAGATAGAACTTAGGGCAGAACAATCTGAGGGTTTGAAGATAGGTTTGTGAGCTGAAATAATTTGTAGGTAGATGAGGTAGTTTGGAAGTTCCAGCCATTTTAGGGAGTAAAGAACAGTACAGTGATGGATGGAGTTTTTGGAATTTGTTCCAAATTTAGCAATCTTATTATAGCATGTTTCAAGCTTGGCTTTTAGGTTGGCTTGAAGGTTGGTAAGTACAGGGGTGCCATACATTAGAGAAGGGAGTAGGAAGGTGCAGGCAAGGATTTGTCTGGTGGAGGTACAAAGGTATTAGTGGTGCCTATAGAGCATACCAAGTTTCTGATGAGTTTTTTGGATGGTTTGTTGCAAGTGGATATCAAATTTTAGTTGTTCATCTATAGATACTCCTAGAAGTTTTGTGCAACTGACAATTTCTATTTGTGCTTCAATTTGGGAATAAATGTTGAACATGGATTTGTCCAGTAGGGTTGATTTTTTGCAGGTGAAAAGCATGACTTTAGATTTGTTTGGATTCAAGACCAGATGGTTGCTAAACATCCATGATTCAGTGGTGGAGAAGGCTGTTTGAGTTCTGAGTTGTAGTTCTGAAATAGTGTCGGCTGAGTAGACGATGGCTGAATTGTCTGCATATTGAATAAGGGTACCATTGGTGATAGACTTGTGAAAATTATTAATGAAGGTATTGAATAAGAAGGGACCAAGTATGGAGCCTTGAGGAACTCCAGTAGGGGTACTGAGATAGGAACAGATAGAGTTTGAAATTAGCATGATTTGATAAGCAGCTCACAAAGCATAAGCCCTGTTGGGAAGATGAAGAAATAAACAGAAGAGGTGAAAAAAAGTGGCCATTCCACAGGGTGTGCTGATCCTACAACAGCAGTAGCTTTGTTGGAGCAGGCTATGTAAAATCATGGCAGTCCAATCCCAGAGTCCACAATATGATTTGCATGACATGATTGTCAGGGTAATGTCTGGAGCCATTGCACATTTCTGCATGCAATCGTACACAGGCAGCACTAGGAGTACCCCCTGCCCCATAGTATGATGGAGGTTCGTACCTTTGTCTCTGTTGCTTGATAATTACAGGGAATCAGTTGATATAACTGGAAGCTGAGGGACTCAACTGCCTGAAATCAATGTGGGCATTAAATCCATGTAATTTTTAAGGGCTGTACTGTAAGATAAAAGATAGTATTTCTGTCTTTGACTGTTAGATGATAAGGGTTCCTCTGAGTTCGTCGAAACTTCAGCAGTTTGAACACCATATGTTCGAACTGTGAAGTTCGAAAACTGATTATCGCGAAGCTGCGGAACACCAAATTCTTTCCCAGGGAAAGAATTTGGTTGGCGTTTCTGTGGCTTTGCTATTTTCAGCACTGCAGTGGAAAGTTACGGGTCGGGTTCAGGTAAGTGTGCGATTTTGCGGACGTTAGGGTTAGGGTGCGGGTTAGGTGAGTTAGGGTTAGAGCGCAGGTGAGGTGGGTGTGCGATAGTGACAGACTTTAGGGTTAAGGTGGAATAGGTGAGTTAGGGTTAGGGTGTGGGTCAGGTGAGTGTGTGATAGTGTCGGACCTTAGGGTTAGGGTTTGGGTTAAGGTAAGTGGATAGATAGCAGTGTATGTACAGTTTAGTTTAGGGTTAGATGTAGGATTTTAAGTGTATGTGTGTGGATTGCTGTTTTTTTGGTGTGCTTGTGTTGTGTGTGTGTTTCTTAGAACAGTGATTTCTTTTTTCGCTGGGAAAAAAGTCGCTGTTCTAAGCCTTCGATGGTTTTGCACTTTGAGGTTAGAAGTTCGAACATATGGTGTTCGAACTTCTGCTGTTTCGTTGAAGTGATATAGACCCGATGATAACACTGTGTTTGCTCAGATTTTACAAAAGCCTCATTGACTTTTCATGCAGTGAAATGCAACTTAATTCCATTGATGTACAGGTTTTGCTAATACATTATACTGCTTGATCACTCAGAGATTACTCGAATAGGGTTTCTCTTCTCAGATGCAGACCTATTTGGACTGGATGCTGTAAGGCATTTGTAGGAAGATCTTGGAACTTGGACCACTCACCTACAGAGTCCAAGAGATACTGCTAGCCTTGTGCAACATAGGACATGTACCCTAGTTCACATAGCTTATATGATGCTAGATGCTTAGAAGCATACGTTGCACATCAGGGGCTCTGTGCCTTATTTTACCTCTCTGATGTAGAGATGAGTATTCGGACACACTGAGTCTCATTTCACCCAGCATAGGTTCTGTGCTTTATTTCATTTGACATAAATACCTATGAGTGTTTTGAGGCAAAAGGAAACCATGTACACCCTCTGCCTTGTTTCACCTGTTTTATATGCTGATAGGAGCTCTGAGGAAAAAGATGCCAAGAATAGACCCTCTTAAAGTACTGTAGACTGTTGAAGTATGTCTCTGTGGATGTGGATCTGTGCTTGGTTGTTCAGGCCACTGTAGGATTAGATTTAACCATGAACCTATGCATAGGTCTCAGTATCTTTTTGACTAGTAAAATATTCCATTTTAATTTGTTTGTATGTCTGAGGATATTAGTTCAGAAGTGGTGGTTAAAACCTATTTGATTTATGCTTAACCAGTGGTTACTTGTTGTGCCAAGAAGGCCAAAAATATGAACACAAATGCTGTTTAAAGTATAATATTGCTGTTTCAGACCAGATGGCACAATGCTTAAGGTATTTGCCTCCCATGCACAAGGTAAGAGGTTCAATCCTTACCTTTGTCCAAACCCTGTTTGGAGTTTGAATGTTCCCCCTGTGTCTCTGAGGTTCCTCTCACCTCCAAAAAACATGCTGAGTGTTTCCATCTCAAACTCACTAAAAAGAATGGAGCTGTGGGCAGCAGTACAGACTCTACATGGTGCCCTATGGGGGAAGAGTTGTAAAACCAACCACTTTGGCCACGCAAGAAAGAAGCTAGCCCCACGACTGCTAAAGAGTGGAAAAAACACCAACAACACACTAGTTGACAGGAAAAAGCAGCACTACCAATAGACACCTAAGTAAAATGAAGTAAATAAGTAAATTTAAATAGCAATACATAGCCACTGATTTTCAAGGAAGGAGGAAACAGCACCAGAGAATGGAAATTTAAATAAAGACATTTAGAGAAAGGTAAACAAAAAAAACCTTCCTTACACCTTGAGAATTAGAAATCCTCCATCTTACCACTTCAGAGGTAAATGAGATCTGAGAAGTAAGGAATGCTGTAGTGCATTATGGGAATATGGAAGAGCTTGAAATTAAGATCCAGAGTCTTGAAAAGTGGTCGACCAGATCCAAGGACTGGATCCGTGAGGAAGAATGAAAAGGACACATAAGATACAAGCTTTCACATACAATGCCTCATGAGGTTATCAGAGAGTCAGTTGGCTGCCTCTCAGCAAATGTATATGAAGCTGGATTTGGATTGGGTGAGAACATCTACAAAATGATTATCTGCAAACAAAGGCTGTGAATACTGCTGGTGTAAGTCATCCCAAGGTTAGGAAAGGCTTATGCATGGCTTTTCAGAACATGGAATAAGAAACTGAAGGCAATAAAATAAAATGGGAGCTGAGGGCCTAATGCCATAGCAGTTGGATTTCTACCTGCTATGTCAATAACCCAGGTCCCCATATAGACTCAGGAACTGTGGAAACAATAGAAAGGCAGGGGACAGATCTGAGTAAATAGGACTAGCATAGCTTCCTTGTTGTAGGCTCAAGGTTTGTTCTGATGCAGGAGGAACCAGTAGAGGAAATCAAAGGTATTCCACAGAAAACCATGTTTCAGCAAGTTTACTATCAAAAGCTTGAAACTCACAACCGCGAACATTGATTTACATGACGCATAGCCTCGACTCATAAATATTAAGTAAGTTCAAAGGTCAACGCATCAACATCGACAACGTACTGTCAATATTAATGTTGGCAGCTGCCTTAGCCAACCATGCTGTGTGTCCCTGCCATGTGTATGTCCTTCTTAACTGGTGGACACTTCAACGTCGACATTCTGACAGTCGCTCCTACCATCTTCAAGGAGGTGGCTGTCATGTAACTGACTTTCAACAATTTGATTGTAAACTGTTTCAGCATGAGATTATCTTTTGTGCATAGTAAAGCTGCACTTAAAAAATACACCTTTGGGTACTTTAAACTGGCAATAAATTGGATGTCGTCACCCCAGCAATGTTCCTGAAAACTTTTTATTACAGTACTCATGGTAACCAATCTGATGTACAATATCTTGTCATGCTAAATCAAACATCTCTTGAGGACAGAGCCATTAATTAGTTAATTTACATTTATTGCATTTGTGGACTGGGGATGTCCAATTGGGAAGTCATATATTCAGACTGTCCTGGGGAGAAAGGCTTCACTCTAAAAGTAACAGTACAGAGAAATTAACTGCAAACAGTCAGATAAGCAATTAAACAATTAAATAGATAGTATCATGCAGCATAAAAAAACACACCTAGAGGTGAATGCATTTCAATACACCTGTTCACAACTGCAAACAAACTGCAACAGCATCAATTATACAGACAGCTAAACTAATCTATTAATAAGATTACATATCAAGAAATACTGTAGTACAATGCATATTCTGGGAATCTGACCTATACAGCAACTTCACTGTCTAATCAAGAGATATGTAAACAGTAGTACAAGTAGTACAATAAAGAGAAAAAACAGATGAAAAACAAAATTACATATTACTGGTGTGAGAGTAAACTGCATGTACTGCAGAGCAGACTGCCAAGACAGTACAATTTACATACAAAATAAAAGAGCAGTGCCTAATAATGAACACATTGCAGTAAAGATATAACAAAGATAAGTTCAGCAGTAAATGTTGTTTAATGCCACAGGTCAGTTGCAAAAACAATGAGGCCGTGGATGGTAAATGAGATTAATGAAGTACAAAAGCATAAACAGAAAGAAAACATTGTAGGACCAACTGGCAAGGGGAAAATGGAATTAGTTAATGCCATAATAGCAGTTTGACCACAATACTATTCGTTAACCAGGTAACCTTAATGTACCTGAAGTCCTTTTTCACAGATAACCTAAAGGCACTATCTAGTTAAACTGTGTTACTTGCTCATTCATAGTCACACAGTAGGAAAATGGTGACTATGGGAATAAAAACCCAGAAGTGCTGAAGGTTCTAGGTGTAGCAAAACAGTATCAAACCTCTACAACAAACTGCAAGTCAGCGGCATACTATAATGGCATACACTGGCTTAATGTCATGGCAATAACTACGGAGAGAGAGAGACAGGGAAGTCAGAAAAGTAAAGTAGACTGGGGGCAAATTGTAGCTGAATGAGAGTAAATTAAAGAACAAGGTCTAATCACTGTAGTTCATTCAGAGATAAACAATGGTCAGTCCAACACTGTAGCCTGTATCAAAACAAGTTGCTCTGTTGTTAGCCTGCACTAGTTTATGTGAAGAACGGTTGATGATACAGGACAGAATCAAGTCATAACACAGTTAGCCTTCATCAGATAACAGACAGTCAAATGCCTCTGGCCATGCTAAATAAACAGTATAAAATAGTAAAACAGCTCACAAGAGTGCATACACATGACATAAGAGCTTCACAATGCTTGTAATACCTGGAGCTCAGAATTTTCACATCAGTACAGTGGTTTTATCAGTGAAACACTTGTCCTCTGACCAGGCATTTGGTTTGGGTTGCTATTCTTTTTTTTCCAGGGCTTGTTGAATCCAGGAATGGCAAAACTACTATTATATCACAATCCTAAAAATGGAGCTTAGGAAAGAACAGAGTACACAATGAACCTTTAAAAATGGAGTATATTGTTGTAGAAAACAGACTGTGCTTGCATTGCCTTGTGGGAAACAAAGAAAGAAAGAGAAAGAAAGAAAGAGAAAGAAAACACACGCACACACACACACACACACACACACACACACACATACACACACGCACATACACACACACACACACACACACACACACACACACACACACACACACACACACACACACACACACACACACACACACACACACACACATGCACACTGCATTCTGAACAAAAGTTGAAGAACGATTACTATCTGCTAAAGAAACAGGCTCCTGACAAAATGCACACATACTGTATTCAACTGAAAGCATTGTATTGCCTAATGAAGATAGCAACTGTACACAAGCTGTTTTATCAAGCTGTACTACACTGTCTCTTATGGATGAGACTGCAGGACAAAGTACACACTGCTTTCAACTGATAACACTGTCCAAGGAAATGCATACAAGCACACACTTGCGCATGAGCACGTAAACATACCACTAACTCTACCACCACCACAAAATACAGGATGGTTTAAAAAAGTCTGACAGCACACAATTGGCATGGGTCCCCTCCATTCTGTCTATGTGGTGGTGTATAGAGGGCCTTCAGCTGGGGATATTCGACACATGTTGGCATCACAACTTTTAGCAGCACATATCATCTAATAAACACAATGAAATTGAAGTTCAGCCTCAAACAGTCATACCAACCAATACTTGAAATGTTCAAATTAAAACACTCTCTACACCTACTTAACTACATGTAAAGCTAGAGTGTAACAACAGAATGAAGAACTTCACAAAGACAGAACTTATACATTTTAAGAAAGGAGAGGAAATAAAGGCATTTCATTTTAGTCAACACATGCAGCAACTGGCTGCATTTGTCACAAACTGGATCAAAATGTTTCAAGGCTTGTCATGGTCAGTTGTTCGATTCTGCTTTTTCCAAGCTGCTTCCATGACACAATCTCATTACAAAACAAATAGTCTTAAAGAGGCAGACCATTTCAGCATATAATGCATGACAATGACACCATCTCAGCCTGAGGAGCTCTGGTGCTGACAAGGTCCATGTTAAATATTCAGCATTAAGGATATGAACACAGACGAAGCTATTGAATAATTAATGCATCAACATGGCTTTAGTGGGAGATGTCAGCATGTTTAGATAATATGCAGAAATGTATTTCTCTTAACAAAGTAAAAGGGCTGTGCTACACACAAAAAGGCTACATTACTTAGATACAGTGTTATTAGCTATGAGCAGGCACTGGGAGATATCAAAAGCTTGCCTTGAGCAAAAAATTCAAGTGCAGTATCAACAGAAATCACCATCTGCTTCATTACGTAAGTTATACACTGCACTGTTATGCAGCAAATCTAAGCTATTTGGATATCTTTTTTTATGCTAACTATTTGGGAGAAACATCAGCTGCAAGTAATCTGTAGTTAATATACATAGAACAACTCTGAGTAAAATGTAGAAATTCTAAACACTGGTAGTCACTTCAAGCAGATACAAAGTAGGGCAGCTGTAGTGAGTTACTGTATTGATATTACACATCTGGGGACCTAGGTACCAATCTGACCCAGCCAGAGGAAAATGGCTCTCAGCAAGTGCCTTTGAAGTTCAGGGGCCATGAATAATGATTCTGTAAAAGTCCCCTCAAGCTCAACATAAAGGGCTTTGATCGTATATTGAAAATACAAAGATAAGGTTTACATTGTTAATTGCATGATGGATTACAGAATGCAAGTGAGCATAAATGTAATGAGGTAAAAAGAAATGCTTGCCACAAAGTAACCACAGCTGTCTTTCTTTTCCATACAAAGTCTATTAGACTATGAAAGCCCAAATATGTTGATTTAAGGCGAAATGAATAAGGATTACTCTGCAGTGGTATAACATAACCAACTACCAAAATACTGGCATAAGAAAACACTTTCATGGCTACAAACAAGCACTAATGCTTGCACTACATCTATTGTTTCTATGCATCATATTTTATATTCATTATGGACTTTTTTCACAGCTACAACTGCTTACTAGGATGGATAAATGTATAGTGACTTAAGCCAATAGATGTTTTATCACAGGGCTGTTGGAAATTATGGCACTCTCCCAAGATGGTGTGTCCTGTGTAGAGATTATATTTAGCTTTTGAGGGCTCTCATCTCCTAGAATAATATATGCATAAACAGTAAAGGTCCCAAAATGAAATTGTGTCATTAACTCTGTTTTTTTGAAAGCCTGCTCAGTAGTGATAAAGTATGCTGTCATTGTACATGAAAGAACGAAAATGCATGTTTTATCACTTAACTCACTTCAACAGAGGCTCTTCAAGAACCTTTTAACAAAATACTAGTACTTGCCAGCCAGAAGCTAGTTTATTACTTCTAACATAACTCATGTAATGCCGATACTGTTCTAAATTATAGCCGGGTTCTGCTGTATTTAAAAAAATGGTTAGCAAGTTATCTGAGTTACTGCTAATGCCTATACCTATTCCTATCTAAGAAAATACACATTGGTTAGCACTGTGTGCTGTACGTTAAAATAAAAATGTAAAAAAGTTTCATTCATACCCATTTCAGGATAATACATTTGGTATTTACCATCAAATACTTTGCCCAGATTCCTGGAATGTTTATAATATAACTCGTTTTAATGTTACAACACTGGAACATTTTTTTATTATCCTGATTTCTGTTTTATTGTTGATAGCCTTAAAATAGTCATCAATTGTTTTCTGTTCATCCTTTCCTTTCCTGTCTGAACACTGGCATCCTTCTCATTGCACAATCCTCAGTCTCTCTTTCTCTGTCTCTCTACGTCTTCCTGCATTGTTTCCTTTTCTCCACTCCTACTGTCTCTGCAGATCATTTTCCCTTTACAAATGTTGGAAAGCCATCCCTTTCATGATGCATACTGCCATCAGTATCTTTCTGTTGCATGTTTGCTTTGCATTGCTCATTTCCCATCTAGTTGGCCATATCTCTGTATTAATTCTCCTCTCTCTTTAGCTTCACTGCATCTTTTTCTTACATTCTTTCCTGTCTTCCTGCCTTCCAGCTTGTTCTTCACCCTATTTGCTCTAAATGATACCTGGTTCCATATGTGACTTTTTCCTCCTGAGACAGTCTAGTGTCATCTTTGCCTCTAACCACCCTCCTCATGTTACTGTACTTCCAGATGGCTGACTCTTGATGGTCACTGAATTCTTGTCTGTCACAATTACTGTTATGTTAGGCCAAGGCTGTTGCTGTAAAACTGGAACAGTACTTGGAAATTACTAAAGAAAAAAGGCAACGTCAAGAAACTTCTTTATTGCAAACAGCAAAGCTTTTGGGTCTACACCCTTTCTCAATGCTAATACGTATTAGCATTGAGAAAGGGTATAGACCCGAAAGCTTTGTTGTTTGCAATAAAGAAGTTTCTTGACGTTGGCTTTTTTCTTTTTTCTTTAGTAATTTACAATTACTGTTATGAAAGAACCTGTTTATACTTGTGCAGGTTTAATCATGATAAAGCATAATTTAATTTCTTGACAACACAGCATTTTATGCGTGATCCATTTTATATTCCTGCTTCATTTTCACCCACCATAGCTTGCATGAATACTCAGTAGCTCCCATGTTACACAGGTTGTGTTCATCTGTGTACCTCCATTGCTGCAGTAAGAATGCTATGAATTGGTTAAGGCCTTACCTGACAACAGACAGCATCAGACATGAAGCAAGGCTAAATTTTGCAACCATATGTGATCAGTTTAGTTAGTAATTCAAGAAATACATTTTCACTTATTCTGATTTCTGCCTTGGTACAGATCAAGCTTCTGAAACTAGTCTCCAAAAAAGTCTAAGGCCACAAAAGCTAGGCCTTCATTATACAGCAGTTTATCTGAAAAAGGGTTGTTATACTCAGCAGGCTGATGTGAGGTTTTAATCAAAGTATTTTGTGCAGGTAGGCTGTTTTACAGCACACGTCCAGCAGATCTATAAAATGACATAAACAGTACCTATGAAAAATGCACCTGTTTATTCCTTTCTGCCAGACAGGTGTAAGAAACACAGAAAATGAAAACAATCTCAGTTTCTCCCTCTGTAGTCTAATATTCTTATAAGGAAACCAAACTTAGGACTAAAGAAGGGGAACAAAAACAGTCTAATATGAATACATAATCAGATAGTCAATGTATGTGATATTGTGTTCACAATCATGTTTAACAAGGCCTGTTATGTCTCTTAAATTTGTACCCTTAAATATTTTTCTACCAAGAGGGAAAACAAAATTGTTTTGGGAGTGTAATAAGCGGGCAGACTTTAAAAATTCCCTATTTCTGTCAAAAATACTGGGCGAGCAAATGGGTGAAATTAAAGAAATTATTTTTTGAGCTGGGTGTAGGGTGCTAAAAAAAACAATTACTAGAAAATGGAACTCAAACTCTAAATTACCCACATTTAAAGTAGTGAACATTTTAACAGAGATAAAAGAAATTAAAGTGGGATCTTTAGAAAAGGGTAGGAGCAAATTACATAGAAAAAATTAAAATGTTGGGAAAAATACATGCAGAGAAATGTTTTGGAGGAGGAATGAGGTTTAAGGGAATGAAGGAACTGATCGACTTATGTAAAGTTGGATTGATTATATAGTACAGAAGAATATATGTAATGTATAATGTTTGTAACTGTGAACTCTTTAATATGGTTTGTTTTCTTTTATATAAATATTAGGTTTGTTTCTGTCACAAGTAATAATTCAATAAAGATGTTTAGAAAAGAAAAAAAACTGCTAACCAATAATAACAAAAGCAGCCATCTCAGAACATGTCAAATGTAAATACCACTCAAACTGCTGTCATTATAATACACCACTGTCCATACTCAACAAATACAGCCACTTTATTGACACCTTACATGTCTGATCGTGATAAAAAATGGACACAGTAAACTATTCCAGCTTCCTTCCTTTACATAAATGTATACTCCTCCAACAGCATTGCCAGATTAATGACTTTAATTTGATCATGACAACAAGCTCAGTCATTTTCATTCACATTGTTAACTGTAATTACTAATGTGAGTGCTTGCAGGCTAGGGTTGGGGTAAAAGTTGGGGAAGGGTATAAATGTGTTGGTATGCTTGGGTACTAGTTTATTAGATCTGTGTATTTGTGTGTGTGTGTGTGTGTGTGTGTGTGTGTGTGTGTGTGTGTGTGTGTGTGTGTGTGTGTGTGTGTGTGATTGTCTTGTTTAATGATACTGTTAGGGAAAGGGTGTTTATTTAGTAACTTAATGTGTAGGAGTGACATTAGGAATTTATTTATTTATTTATTTATTTATTTGCAGTTGGTTTACCAGGATAGTCCATTGGGCCAAAATGAACCCGTTTTCAATGGAGTCCTGGGGAGAAAAGCTCCAAAAACAAACTAGGTACATACAGTAGATTACTAATGATAATTATACAAATGTAAAAGATACAAGCAATTAATTTCAAAAGTACAGGAAACATTTAAAACAATACAGACTAGTGATGAAACTTGGTGGTGTTATAGGCTGAGAAAAGTAATATTGCAGAGTGATACAGAGTAGTTATTATTTAAGAAGCATAAACTTAATAGGTGCAGTCTAGTACATTTTTTGTAGATACCATGGGAATAATAATGTGAGTTATGGGAAATAATAAGGAAGAATCGCTGGAGTAAACATGAGAGAGAAGGAAGATGAAAATTGCCAATATTAGTTATGTGGGGTGGGAGCAAGAGCATTCCCACTGGGACACTAGATGTACGTGAAGAGATTTTTTGAACATATAATGGTTAGAGGTGGTGCGAATGGATGGTGTTAGTGAGTTCCAAAGGTGAGCTACGTTATATGATAGTAGGTTTTTGCCTGGGGGACGAGATGGTTTGTGCACTTCTAATAGATTTTGATTGTTTGACCTTAAAACTCTATCAGGTAGGTGCATCTTAAAGGCAGAAGACAGGGAGGGACAGAGAGAGGGGTTGAAAATGAGCTTGTGGGCAAGAGTTAGCTGAGTATAGGTGAGATGATTGGGTAGTTCTAGCCATTTTAGTTTTTGGAGAGAAGAACAGTGGTGGGTGGAGGACTTATGGCTATTAGCAAATTGGCAATTTTGTTGTAGCAAGAGGAAAGTTGTTTTTTTAGAGAGGACTGAAGATTAGTTAGGAGTGGGGCTCCATAGAGAAGGGAGGGGATAAGAAAGGAAGCAGAGAGAGTGATTTTAGTGGAGGTTGTAAGGTACTGATTTTGTCGGTAGAGCATACCTAGTTTTTGATGTTTTTTTTTATATTTAATTGTAGACGGGAGTTGAAATTAAGCTGGCTGTCAATTTGGACCCCAAGTAACTTGGCTTCTGACGCCAGTTCCAGAAGGGAGTTATTTTGACTAGTAATTGAGAATGTGTTTATATCGAAAGAAGTAACTTTAGAGGGGGTAAATACCATTAATTTAGTTTTAGAAGCATTGAGTGCTAGGTGGTTTATTTTCATCCATTGCTCAGTGATTGAAAAAGCTTCTTGCGTAAGCTTTAGGAGTATGGGGGTAGATGTGGCAGAGCAGATAATGCTAGAATCATCTGCATATTGGATGATGTTTGAGAATGGAATAGATTTGCAGAAATCATTTATAAATATATTGAAGAGAAGGGGACCTAGTATGGAGCCTTGGGGAACTCCGGTGGGGGTATTAAGAAATGAGGAGGTTGTCTTTTTCTATTTTACTGCTTGGTATCTGTTGGATAAGTAGCTGGAGAACCAGTTCAAAGAGGAGGGAGATAGGTTAAGTTTTGAGAGTTTAGTTAAGAGCAGGCTGTGTGAGATAGTGTCAAAGGCCTTAGAGAGGTCAAGTAGTAGGGTAGAAACAATTTGTCCAGAGTCACGAGCTTTATTTACAGTTTCAAGAAAGGAGAGGAGGGCTGTCATGGTGCTATGATTTGGTCTGAATCCATGTTGTGTGTGAGTTAGAAGGTTATTATCTAAGAGATGTGGTAAGAGTTGAAGTTGGGCACACTTTTCTAGAAGTTTAGAAATGGAAGACAGGATAGCAATGGGTCGGAAGTTAGTAACATTGTTATTGTTGCCACCTTTATGTAAAGGTATGATAAAGGCTTGTTTCCAGATTTGGGGTACTGTACATTCTTGGATGGAGCGGTTGATTAAAATGCTTATGGGATAGGCAATTGCTTCAGCAGCTATGCTTAGAAAGTAAGAAGGGATGTTATCAGGTGCGTTAGTGCATGGCTTCAATTTCAGAAGGAGTTTCTTTATAGTAGAAGTAGGTATATGTTTTAATGAGAATAGAGGAGAGTGGGGAGAGGGAGTATTAGAGGGTGGTAAGGATGATGTGGAAGTTAGAGTAGGAGAAGAGGTAGAGGATAGAGAGTTAGTAGATGGGAATGAGGAGTGGAGGGAGAGGAGCAAGGTGCGGTAGATTGTTGGCAGTTAGAAGGGGAGAAGAGGTAGAGGGTAGAGAGTCCAGCAGTGCAGGGTAGATTGTTGGCAGTTAGAGGAGAGTTAGTAGATGGGAATGAGGGAGGAGCAGCAGTGCAGGGTAGATTGTTGGCAGTTAGAGTAGGAGAAGAGGTAGAGGATAGAGAGTTAGTAGATGGGAATGAGGGAGGAGCAGCAGTGCAGGGTAGATTGTTGGCAGTTAGAGTAGGAGAAGAGGTAGAGGGTAGAGAGTTAGTAGATGGGAATGAGGGATTGTTGGCAGTTAGAGTAGGAGAAGAGGTAGTAGATGGGAATGAGGGAGGAGCAGCAGTGCAGGGTGGATTGTTGGCAGTTAGAGGAACAGCAGTGCAGGGTAGATTGTTGGCAGTTAAGGAGCAGGTGCAGGGGTGGATTGTTGGCAGTTACAGTAGGAGAAGAGGTAGAGGATAGAGAGTTAGTAGATGGGAATGAGGGAGGAGCAGCAGTGCAGGGTAGATTGTTGGCAGTTAGAGTAGGAGAAGAGGTAGAGGGTAGAGAGTTAGTAGATGGGAATGAGGGAGGAGCAGCAGTGCAGGGTGGATTGTTGGCAGTTAGAGTAGGAGAAGAGGTGGAGGATAGAGTTAGTAGATGGGAATGAGGGAGGAGCAGCAGTGCAGGGTAGATTGTTGGCAGTTAGAGTAGGAGAAGAGGTAGAGGATAGAGAGTTAGTAGATGGGAATGAGGGAGGAGCAGCAGTGCAGGGTGGATTGTTGGCAGTTAGAGTAGGAGAAGAGGTAGAGGATAGAGAGTTAGTAGATGGGAATGAGGGAGGAGCAGCAGTGCAGGGTGGATTGTTGGCAGTTAGAGTAGGAGAAGAGGTAGAGGATAGAGAGTTAGTAGATGGGAATGAGGGAGGAGCAGCAGTGCAGGGTGGATTGTTGGCAGTTAGAGTAGGAGAAGAGGTAGAGGATAGAGAGTTAGTAGATGGGAATGAGGGAGGAGCAGCAGTGCAGGGTAGATTGTTGGCAGTTAGAGTAGGAGAAGAGGTAGAGGATAGAGAGTTAGTAGATGGGAATGAGGGAGGAGCAGCAGTGCAGGGTGGATTGTTGGCAGTTAGAGTAGGAGAAGAGGTAGAGGATAGAGAGTTAGTAGATGGGAATGAGGGAGGAGCAGCAGTGCAGGGTAGATTGTTGGCAGTTAGAGTAGGAGAAGAGGTAGAGGATAGAGAGTTAGTAGATGGGAATGAGGGAGGAGCAGCAGTGCAGGGTAGATTGTTGGCAGGGGAGGGTGGGGGTGTATTAGAGAATGAGGTGGTACTAGAGAATGAAGAGGTTAGTTTGGCAATGGATTCAATGAAAAAGGAGTTAAATTAAGTAGCTAAGTCTAATTCTGGAGCATTTGGATCTGGTGTGGGGGTGTATGGTTTGCTGGGGTTAAGGAGAGTAGAGCTACCTTTCCAGAATTTCTGAGGGTTTGTTTTATTATTGTTTTGGAGTGCAGAGAAGTAATTTTGTCGATCAGAGATAATAAGCTTTTTTACTTTATTTCGAAGTATTTTGTATTCATTGTGGAGTCGGGGGGGTCTTGTTTTTCTGATAGAGTGCCCAGGCTTTATCTCTATGGCGCATGGTTGCTAGCGTGTTTTTGGTAAGCCAATGGGCGGAATTAGTTTTTATTCTCTTTGTACTTAAAGGAGCGTGAGAGTCTAGTAGTTTTAAGAATGTTGAGCTGAAGTGGGCAACTGCATTATCTAAGGATAATGTTTTCAGACAATTCCAGTTTATTGCTTTTAGAGAGTTTGAAAAGGTTGTTGGGTTAAAGTTTTTATGGTTACGGGTAGTAATATAATTATGGGTGCGATATGGGATAGAGGGGAGTCGGTGAGTGAAGATGGGTATGTGGTCACTTAGGGGGTCGGGAAGAGTGCCACTGTCTGAAAAATAGTGGGGATGTGAGACTAGAATCCAGTCTAGAATACTGCCGCTAGAGAGGTTTTTTGAGGGGCGTGTTACAGAGTTGATTAGCTGGGAAAACTTATAGAGGTTGATGTTAAGAGAGTTAGTTGGAGACTGAATGGAGGCCCAGTTAATGTTCACATCTACTAAGATTATGGTTTCATTGCTAATGTTATTGGAGAGCCAGGAGAGGATATCTTCAAGTGTGGAAATATTATCCCCTGGGGGGATGTAGGGGGATGCTAGACATATGTGTTTGTGTTTGTTTACTTGAAGCAGAGTGAGGAGTAGTTCGGCATTGTTAAAGTGTGGAATAGGTTTGTTGTAGGGAGTAACTAACAAGGAGGATGAGTATAGGAGAGCTACTCCTCCGCCTTTTTTGTGGGACCTGTCTTTTCTAATGATAGAATAGTTAGGTGGAATTATTTCAGAGTCTTTTATATAGGGTTTTAACCATGTTTCTGAGATAGATAGGATGTCAAGTTTATTATGCATGAGCCAGGCATGGAGGGTTGGGACTTTGTTAACTATACTTTGGGAGTTTAAAGAAGTAAGTAATATAGGCTTGTGTATAGTGGTTGAGGTGGGGGGCCAGGGTTGGGATGGATATCACCTGATAAAAGACTGGTAATCAGATGAAGGACTGGGTTAGAGAGGTAATTGAACAGTTTAGTAAAAAGATTGGGTTCTATTGTGATTCTGAAGGAGATACTGGTTGCTATGGGGATAGAGTATTTTTGAGAGGTGATGAGTCTGTATGGGAAAAATAGGAGGTTTTTTATAGGATATAGATGGGGAGAAACAGGTGAGTGTGAGTGGGAGAGAGGGGAATTAAGGTGGTTGGTTACATGGAAGAATTGTGAATGGTAGGAAGTAATGGGTTGAGTGAGGTAGTGAAGATAGGAAAATTTAAGAAGTAGTAGTAGTAAAATGGAGATGGATGAAGGTTTTAAGAGCATGTTGAATAAGGTTGCTTAGTGGTGTAATGTTGTAGTTGTATTATATATGTATATAAGAGATTATTTAATAAAAAGAAGTTGGTAAATGCCTGATTAGTAGTGAGGAAGTATAGAGTTATGTAAGGTTGGAGGGGGTGAGGTTTTGGGAGTGGGTGTTAGAGGGAGAATGGAGACCTATAGTCTGGGTGAGTTATTTTTGGAGAGTTGAATGAAATTAGTTTGGGTGGGAGAAGGTAGAGGGTGTTTCTAGAGTATTGGAGACTGATTGGTGTAGAATGGAAGTGGGTGTGGTTACAAGAAGGATATAGGTAGAGGTGCTAGGGGCGGGTGAGATTTGGGGACAGGGTAGGGAGTGAGCCCAAAGGGCGAACGGAGCAGGAAGAAACCAGGAGAAGATTGAGAGCCAATCAGTGAAGCTTTGTTAGCAGGAGGGTAAGTTGTAGAAGGGTAAGTAGAGGGGACCTGGGTGTAATAGGTAGAGTGGGCTATAAGTTATAGGAGAGAAAGTGAGAAATGAATGTTAAGCTTATGAGAGTACAAGAAGTGAGTGAATTAAAGTCAATAAAAGTGGGGAGGGGATGCCATCTAGTGGACAAATGCTGAAGTGCACGTCTCTGGACTAAATTGGACTGAAGGGAGAAGGGAGCTAGTGTAACTCAGGGAGCTAGATGAGGGTGAGAAAGGAGAGACAGAAATAAGAGGGGTTTAGGCTGCTGGCTTTCCTGGCAGGGAGCGTACTGAGATAGCAAGCAGGGTTTAAGAAATACAGAACTTTAAAGTTTGCAGCAGATGTACATACTTCCTTAGATTCTTCTGGGAGACTCTTGGTTCAATTTCCAGAAAGGGGGTTGAGGCAGCAGAGTAGTTATTATTGCTTGAGCAATTGGATGAGTTTAGTTACTTTAGTTGGGTCTAGGTGTCCACCCAGGCGAAGTCCCAAGGGGAATGCAGGGCAAAAAAGCTGGAGACAGGAGAAAAAGTTGAGAGAGAAATAATAGTTTAGTAATATAATAAAAACACCTTATCTCCTAGTAGTGGTAGTAGGCAGATATCAAGCATGAGTTAAAAGCAAAATTCAACAGATTACAATAATAATGAGTTAAAAAGTAATCCCCTTGCCTGATGGATTGTATCAATTAAAGGCAACTGTTGAGAATTAACCAGGACAAATATAAGCAACTACACTCTTAATTAAAAAAAATACATTCGCAGAGGAAGGTATTGCATTCGCTTAACAAGATTACTAATGAGGGCCAATTGTTAGGCAAGGGTTTCTAATATAGATTTATAATGTATAGTCCTAGTTAAGCGACCGTGTTACTAATGCAGACAGAAAGATATACAAGGGCTGCTAGTATAGGTTTATAGTGTAAGGGAGTTGGCGTTAGCAGAGTACATTTAAAATAGTGCAAAAGCGTCTCAAACACCCAATTTACCAGTAGACACTACCAAATAGGTAGCGCTCGTTTAAATCAATATAAAACCTGATTAATCAAACAGGTTTACAAATAGGTACTACCAACAACATTTAAAAGAGTACGTCATCTCAGACACTCTGTTTTATCAATAGGCACTACCGTTAAGGCAGCGCTCTCTTAAAGCAGTACCAAAAATAATAAAAGAAACAGTTGTTTAAATAGGCATTACCAAAACAGACAGGACAATGTTGCAATTCGGTGTGCCCTGCAACAGCGACTAGCCAGGCACATGAGAAGATAGCACATGCATGTGGAAGTTGGCGTTTTACAAAAACTTTTAACTAGCAAACTCCACAACATTTAAAACCATGACAGAATACAGTTCAAAAGCGTCCCAGACACTCAGCTTTTCCAATAGGCATTACCATATAAGCAGCAATCATTTAAATGAGTACAAAAACATTGTTAGCAATCAAGTTTACAAACAGACACTACCAAAATATGCAGGGCAATGTCACAGTAGAATGTACCTTACAGCAGCGACTACTTAAGCACATGAGAAGCTAGCGAAATGCATGTGGAAGTTGGCGTTAACCAAAAATATTTAATTAGTAAACTCCACCACTTGTATAGACTATATTATGCAGTACACTCCTTAAAACAACAGTTAATAGCTTTTACAAAAAGTATGCTGGCCTAGCACCCTACTGTAGTCTTCAGTGCGTTAAAGAAGGGATATTCCCGATAACAACGAATAAGGTTAGGCTTAGCACAAATGACTAAGGCTGTGCATGGGTGCAGGAGATTACTAACCCAAGCCGTAACCCTGACCTTATCCTACCCCTGCTCCTAACCCCAGCCCTAACCTTGACATTATCCTACCCCTGCTCCTAACCTCAGCCCTAACCCTGACCTTATTTTACCCCTGCTCCTAACCCCTGCCCTAATCTTGATATTATCCTACCCCTGCTCCTAACCCCAGCTCTAACCCTGACCTCATCCTACCCCTGCTTCTAACCCTAGCCCTAACCCTGAACTTATCTTACCCCCGCTCCTAACCCCAGCCCTAACCCTGACCTTATTCTACCTCTGCTCCTAACCCCTGCCCTAACTCTGACCTCATACTACCTCTGCTCCTAACCCCTGCCCTAACCCTAACCTTACCCTACCCGTGCTCCAAACCCCAGCCCTAACCCTGACCTTATCCTATCCCTGCTTCTAACCCCAGCCCTAACCTTGACTTTATCCTACCCCTGCTTGTAACCCCAGCCCTAACCCTAACCTTATCTTACCCCTGCTCCTAACCTCAGCCTTAACCCCTGACCTTATCCTACCCCTGCTCCTAACTCCATCCCTAATCCTGACCTTATCTTACCCCTGCTCCTAACTCCAGCCCTAACCCTAACCTTACACTACCCCTGCTCCAAACCCCAGCCCTATCCCTGACCTTATCCTACCCCTGCTTCTAACCCCAACCCTAACATTGACTTTATCCTACCCCTGCTCCTAACCTCAGCCCTAACCCCTGACCTTATCGTGCCCCTGCTCCTAACTCCAGCCCTAACCCTAACCTTACACTACCCCTGCTCCAAACCCCAGCCCTATCCCTGACCTTATCCTACCCCTGCTTCTAACCCCAACCCTAACATTGACTTTATCCTACCCCTGCTCCTAACCTCAGCCCTAACCCCTGACCTTATCGTGCCCCTGCTCCTAACTCCAACCCTAACCCTGATCTAATCCTACCCCTGCTCCTAAACCCAGCCCTAACCCTGACCTTAACCTACTCCTGCTCCTAAACCCAGCCCTAAGCCTGACCTTATCCTACCTCTGCTCCTAACTCCAGCCCTACACATTACGATACTAAACGCCCTTTCCCTAACAGTACCACTATACAAACAAGACCTCTCAAATGTACAGATTTTTGCCATATATTTTTGGTCTATTTACATAAAATTGTGGTTTTCTAGCAAATTAGTGGCAAATCATTACAGACTGAAGTTAGAAAATAATAATAAATATTCCAGTTTTAGACTTCATACACTTCATAAAATTCATGCTAACGCAAAACCTGATATTCTATCAACTTTCTAAGTTTGTACGAGCAATATTTAAAAACTGTCCCTATTTTTTGGGCCTTTGTCCCACTTCTATAGGTTCATAGGTAAGTACTAGGCTATCTGCCCAAGGGCATTTATAAGCCTAGCCAGAATGTGTTGGCTTTCACCATCACCTTAGATTAGTTCCCTGTGCCTCTGTCCAGCAGAGCCATTAGCTCCCTCCGCCACTGTCCAGCACAGCCACTGCAGTGATCCCCAGAGTAAATTTTCTGTTTCCCATCCACCCGTCAAGGTTTCTCTTGAAGAGTGTTAGTGAGGGGCTCTGCCTGATGTATATTGGAATCCTGTTCCAAAGCATGGGGAGTCTCTGGGACAGGAATCTATCCCTCCAGCATGTCCTATTTATCATTGTGTTGAGGTTTATATCTCTACAGCGTGTGGCTCTTCGGGATTTGTTTTTTTTTTAGGTGGAGAATGTCCATCAATTCTGGGTTGGACATGGCCTTGTATGTCAGGCAGAGATCACCTCTGAGTAAGCGGTATGCAACCGAGTACAGCTGGAGTTTCTTGAGTCGGGCTGCATAGGGCATCTGTTTGAGGCCAGTAATCCTCTTGATGAGGTAATTTTGTGGTCTTTCCAGATGTTGCAGGTGTCTTGTAAAGTACATCCCAAATGGGGCGTTGTAGTCTATGATGGGTCTAATGAGTGATGAGTAGAGAGGCACAATAACCTCTTTTGTTCTAGATGCGAACCCTTTTGTGATTAGGTGGGCCACATAAAAGGCTTTTCTAACCACCTTGGCAATATGATTATCAAAGGAGAGATTACTATCTACTTGGGTCCCCAGATCCCTTATTACATTTTTTTGTATTTAGGGGACTACCACCTATGTGGTAGTTCACGGGTACTTTATTTTTTCCAAAGGGGATGACTATGCACTTTTAGGCATTTAGCTTGAGGCCATGATTTTGACACCAGGTATCCATCTCAGTGAGACCCTTCTGGAGGGTGTCTGTATCAGCCGGAGAATCAATTATGGCCCCTAGTTTGCAGTTGTCAGTGAACTTGGTCAGCCATAGTCCTCCTATGCTTGCCTGTACCTCTGAGAAGTATATATCGAACAGGAGGGGTCCTAGGACTGAGCCCTGGGGGATGCCACTTGTAACTGGTTTAGAGTCGGACAAAGAGCCTGCAAATCTCACCATGTGGGTTCTATCCATGAGCCAGTTGGCAACCCATCTCATGACGTAGGGGTTTATGTTCAAGCTGGTGAGCTTGTCTATAATACTAGAATGGGGAATGATGTTGAAAGCCTTTGCGAGGTCTAGGTAGGCTGTGTGGACCTCCTTTCCCTCATCTAATGCCATGGTAACCGTCTCAAAGAAGTCCACCAGGTTTAGGAGGCTTGATCTGCCCTTAACAAAGCCAAACTGGGTAGGGTCCAAGGTTTGGAGGTTCCCAGTGTCTCTGTTAATGAGTTCCATGATGATGCGCTCCATAGCCTTGCAGACCAGGCTAATCAAGAGTGGGATAACTGTTTCTGTGTGCCACTCTGTGGGTACGTAGCCTGTAGAGAGGCTGAGTTTGAACAGTGTGCTTAGGTGAGGGGTTAGTTCATTTTGGAGCTCTTGTAAGACACAGCCTGGGACACCATCTGGTCCCATTGAAGCTGTATTTTTGGCTTTGGATAGGGCTGTTTTAACCTGTGTGCCAGTAATTGATGGGGCCCTACATTCTTCTGATATGGTTATGGCCCCTTTAGGGGCTGAGAGGGGGGTGAAGTTTGCACTAAACCTGTCTGCCAGAATGTTGGCAATATCAGTCGGTTCAGTGTATTTTGTGCATTCTGCACTAACTCAGAGCAGATCTGAGAGTTTCCACTTAGGTTCTTGACATAGCTAAAGAATGCTTTGTGGTTATCTTTGGAGTCATTGGCAATTTTTCTTTTGAAACTAGCCTTGGATTATTTAATGAGGGATCATAGTTTCTTGCTGATACTGATCAGGGATGTCTTTCCTTCTTGGGATTTTACTCTTTTCTGTACTAGTTTCCTCCTTCTATTGTATAGCTTGTTTATGGCAGGGGTCCACCAGACTGGTTTCCTTTTCTTGGAGGAGTGAGTCTTGGTTTTACTTGGGATAACATGATCTATGCATTCCTGCAGATGCTCACAGAGTGCCATTGTAAAGGTTTCAGCAGCTTGGATAGCATTGTCCTTTAGCATGGGGGCTGTGAACCTTTCCACCTTGGTCTTAAGTAACGTGAAGTTTGTTTTTGAAAAGTTTTTCACGGTGGTTTCCTTGACTGGGGGTGGGGGCGGAATGTGAATATCCAGAGTGATTAGTCTATGGTCTGATCTAACCAGCAAGGGGCTGACCTCCAGTGTGGAACACTGGTCGCCCATGTTAGTGATGACCAGGTCCAATATGTTGTTACATCTGTTGGGGGTGTTGACCAGTTGATCCAGGGCATTCGAGTTTATAAATTCTAGGAAGCGTTGGGCAAGGGAGTTAGTACTTGAGTAGTTCTCCCAGTTTATGCTTGTGTAATTGAAATCACCCAGTATTAGGGTGTTTGGTAGGACCTTCATATTTCCCAGTGTCTCCAGAAATGTAGAATGGTGGTCCTGGGTCATGGTGGATGATCTGTAGCAAGCTACAATTTGGATTGCAATTTTGCCTGTTGTTAGTTGCACATGGATGATCTCTGATGCATTGTGCTGCTCCACTAACCTGGAGGTATGGGTATCCTTGATGAATATGGATACACCCCCGCCTTTTGTGTTTCAGTCCTGGTTCTGTGGCCGAAAAGTATGGTATGAGTTATAGCCTAGTAGTGCTGGGGTGCTCTCAGGAGCCTTAAACCAGGTTTCTGTTACTGTACAGATGTTAATGTTCTCCATACTGAGGAGTGCCTCAAGTGCGTGCATTTTGAGGTTTAGACTTCTGGCGTTGAGTAGCATTACCCTCAGTTTTTGGTTACTTGTGCTATTTATGGTGGTGGGTTTGTCTTTTGAGACTTGCTTAAAAAAGGCTATACATGGCTTTGTCCAGATTTCTTCCTCTAAGAGGTTGAGAGATATGAATAGGGTATGTCTGCAAGTCAGTGGTCATTGTTTTTTTTTTCACTGACTGTGAAAGGAGACTGTTTTTCTTTTGCAATCAATGTAGTGATTAAGAGAAATTGTGTTTTAATGAAAAGCAAGTTTAGCCATATAATCTGATTAAATGTGACTCGACTAGTTGTATGCATGATTAATAGCAATACACTCTTGGTTTCTTTTATTTATATATTTATTTTACATTTGTTAACCGGGATGGTCCATCTGGACGAGGTCCATTTACAGCAGAGGCCAGGGGAGAAAAGCTCCACTTAATTAATATGAAAGACACTGATAATAATACATAATGTAAAGCAAAGACTTTGTTATTAAGCAGTATTTTGTGCATAAGAGAACAGTATGCAAAGAAAGATCATATCAGCAATAAATACAAGTGAACATTAAGTTAGTCAAAATATACAGACAGAGATCACAGCAACATTTCCAAATGTCAAGGGATACCATTTGTTACTTCCGATTTTACAGAGGTTCTGATAATTGAAGGAAAGAGAAAGATGGTGGTAGCATACACTAGGAGTAAATAACACATGGACATAGCCAATATCTAATAAGATGAGCCTTAAGGGAGTTTTTGAATTGTTTGGTATTAGGTGCAGAAGTCACCGAGGGAGGGAGAGTATTCCAACGTTTTGCTATACTGTGAGAAAATAGAGCTTTACCTGCTGTGTTTTTGGCTGTGGCGATAGAGAGGAGTGATTTGTTGGCAGAGTGGAGTGGTCGATTTGGAATGTTGGTTGTCAGTAGTTCCCTAAGGGCTGGAGTTTTTTCAGGATATTTTAGGTTGTACTAGTTGGCGGTAGGTTAATAACTGTGGGAGCTCAAGCCACTGCAGTTGCCTAAGAGGTATACAATGGTGTGCTCTAAAGAGGGAATGTTTTGCAAACTTGGTGATTTTGTTATAACACAACTCAAGTTTCTCCAGGTCAGATTTTCTTACATAGGTGAGAATAGGTGCTGCATACATGAGTGTGGAAAGAAGGTGGGTTTGAGCTAGGGTGACCCGAGCTTGATCTGAAAGTCTTTTTGTCTGTATAGGGAACCCATTTTTGTGCACCTTTTTTATACTTTGAGAGATATGGATGTTAAAGTGGAGGTTATCTATTTCGACACCAAGCAGCTTGGTGTGGAGAGAAGGTAAAATGATAGTCCCATTATTAGAGGAGATAGAGAAGGAGAGTGGAGTGGTTTTTGATTTGTTTGGGTTAAACAGAAGTAGCTTCGTTTTGTTGGGATTTAAGATAAGTTGAATATCTGTGATCCACCTTTCTACTGAGGTAAGAAATTCCTGGACGAGATGCTGTCGGGTGGTGAGATTTGGGGTGGAGCAGATCAGGGTGGAATCATCTGCATACTGTATGAGTGAAGCCTGTAGGTTAGATGTATGTAGATTATTGGTGAAGATAGAAAAGAGGAGTGTACCGAGTATGGAACCTTGAGGTACACCAGTGGTAGTTGGGAGTAAAGATGATGTCACTCCCTGCCACTGGACAGCTTGTTGTCGGTCTGATAGATAGATTTTAAACCATGCAAAAGTGTTAGGGGCAAAGGATAGAGAGGTAAGAGTATTTATTGGAATGGAGTGGGAAACCATATCAAATGCTTTGGAAAGGTCCAGGAATATAGCAGATACAAATCTGTTATTTCTATGTTGGTTAACCAGGTTTGTGAAAGAGAGAAGGGCTGAAGTGCTGTGGTGTGGGCGGAAACCATGTTGTGTAGAGGAGAAGAGATTGTTAGAGTCTAGGAAATGCATGACCTGACAGTGTATGCATTTCTCAAGTATCTTTGATAAAGGAGACAGAATGGCTATGGGCCGATAGTTAGAAAAATTATAGGAATTCCCACCCTTATGAAGGGGAATAATGTAAGAGATTTTCCATAGCTGAGGGATGTGGGATTCCTGTATGGAGTGGTTGATTAAGATTGAGACTGGGTAGGATAGAGAGTCGGCAGCCATTTTTAGGAAATAAGCAGGTATACCATCTGCTGCAAGAGTAGTGGGTTTAAGTTTTAAGAGGTATTTTTTTATTGTTGAGGTTGGGACAGGAGAGAATATAAAGGGAAGTGAGTTGTTAGGAGTTGTTGATATGGATGAGTAGCTATTTTTGGAAAGTTGAGTTGATAGTGATTTAATGGATTCAATAAAGTGGTGATTAAACTGGGAGGCTATATCGCTATCTGTTTTTGTAGAGGTAGAGGTGGGAGCTGGTGTGGAGGTTTTACCAGGTTTTAGTAGGGAGTTTATTGCATGCCAGAACTTTTGGGGGTTATTGGAGTGTCTATTTTGTATATCTAGAAAGCAGTTCTGTTTATCAAGCTTTGCTTGTTTTTTGACCTGATTCCTAAGGTGTTGATAGCTTTGTTTGGATGGACTAGTATTATCTTTCTTCAGGTTTTCCATGCCATGTCTCTGGTTTTTAATAGGGCTCTAGTGGATTTAGTAAGCCAAGGAGCATAGTGTTGCTTGGCACTAATTTTTCTTACTGGAGCAACTGAATCAAGGATGTTAATAAGAGTGCTATTAAAATAGTCCACTGCTTGGTCTAGGTCAAGGCTGTGTAGTGGTTCCCAGATACATTTTTTTTAATATAGTGTTGAGTTCTAGAGGGTTAACATTGTGATCGTTTCTGACTTGTCTATAGACTGTAGGTTTGGGTAAGTTTGTACGTTTTCGTAGGAGGAAAGTAGGGAGATGGTCACTAAGTCTGTCAGGTAGACTACCTACTTGGTAATTATGTTCAGGGTAATTTACTAATGTCCAATCTAGTATAGATTACTTATGGGAATTTTTTGTCTACTCTAGTAGGTTCTTCAATGAGTTGAGAAAATCCATACAGGTTGATGTGGTTAGTGGGGTTTTTAGAGTTACAGGCTAGCCAGTCAGTGTTTAGGTCACCTAATAAAATAGTTTCCTGTGGGAGATTATCTTTTGACCATTGTAGAATCTCCTCAATTATTGGAGCGTTATTACCTGGAGGGATGTATGCACAGAGGATATTGAATCTCCCCAATTATTGGAGCATTATTACCTGAAGGGATGTGTGCACAGAGGATATTGAATCTCCCCAATTATTGTATCGTTATTACCTGGAGGGATGTATGCACAGAGGATATTGAATCTCCCCAATTATTGGAGCATTATTACCTGGAGGGATGTGTGCACAGAGGATATTGAATCTCCCCAATTATTGTATCGTTATTACCTGGAGGGATGTATGCACAGAGGATACTGAATCTCCCCAATTATTGTATCGTTATTACCTGGAGGGATGTGTGCACAGAGGATATTGAATCTCCCCAATTATTGTATCGTTATTACCTGGAGGGATGTATGCACAGAGGATATTGAATCTCCCCAATTATTGGAGCGTTATTACCTAGAGGGATGTGTGCACAGAGGATATTGAATCTCCCCAATTATTGTATTACCTGGAGGGATGTATGCACAGAGGATATTGAATCTCCCCAATTATTGTATCGTTATTACCTGGAGGGATGTATGCACAGAGGATATTGAATCTCCCCAATTATTGGAGCGTTATTACCTGGAGGGATGTATGCACAGAGGATACTGAATCTCCCCAATTATTGGAGCATTATTACCTGGAGGGATGTATGCACAGAGGATATTGAATCTCCCCAATTATTGGAGCGTTATTACCTGGAAGGATGCATGCACAGAGGATATTGAATCTCCCCAATTATTGTATCATTATTACCTGAAGGGATGTATGCACAGAGGATACTGAATCTCCTCAATTATTGTATCGTTATTACCTGGAGGGATGTATGCACAGAGGATATTGAATCTCCCCAATTATTGTATCGTTATTACCTGGAGGGATGTGTGCACAGAGGATATTGAATCTCCCCAATTATTGTATCGTTATTACCTGGAGGGATGTATGCACAGAGGATATTGAATCTCCTCAATTATTGTATCGTTATTACCTGGAGGGATGTGTGCACAGAGTATATTGAATCTCCCCAATTATTGTATCATTATTACCTGGAGGGATGTATGCACAGAGGATATTGAATCTCCCCAATTATTGGAGCGTTATTACCTGGAGGGATGTATGCACAGAGGATATTGAATCTCCCCAATTATTGTATCGTTATTACCTGGAGGGATGTATGCACAGAGGATATTGAATCTCCCCAATTATTGTATCGCTATTACCTGGAGGGATATACTCACACAGAATATCTTTTTCTTATTTAACAGTAGGACAGAGCCTACAATTTCAGCAGTATTAAATGTAGGTAGAGGAGTTAGTAGAGGTTGGAGAGAAATTATATTTTTATAGACAACTGCAATGCCCCCACCCTTCTTTCATGTTTTGTCTAGCCGGGGCTCAGCCACCATGAGATTACAGAGACAATCAGTGAGCTCTAATCAGGGATAGCAGGAAAAAACAGCCACATTGGGATAAGTTCAGTATATCTGCTTCCTTGTAGTGCAGTGGTAGACTGCTGGCAGTGTGTTGCCGCCTGGTGCCTAAAGTAAGTTACTACAGCCAGAAAAAAACTAACCTGTGTGTAAGCTCATCTGCCCTATAGTAATACTTTAAATAAGGAGCAGTTTATTTTTTTAAAAGCAGATAGTTTTAAAAACAGATTCTAGTATGAATAAATTGCAATAGAAGGAACACCTACAGTTTAGAAAGCTGTGCTCTTAAGTTTGGTTTTGGAGCTGTTTCAGGCAGGTAACTAAAGCAGATTTAGACTCTTTCACAAGGTATTTTGCTGAGCGAGTCTGTTGGGCAGGGGATGATTGCAGAGTGTTTAACCCATCAGGAGAAGCTGCAAGAGATAAGAGGGAACACATACAAAAGGTTAGACCAGGAAAGTAAGAAAAGACACATGAGAAACCAGACTTAGCAAAACCCTAGAAAAACAGAGATTTAAGTGAGGTATAATAGACAAGAAATAACCAGTGTAGCAATAACAGTATTCCCAGTTGACTAAGTCATGAAAGCAGAGCACTAAAAGTAAATGCAGTAGGTTGTACAGAAGTAGCAAATATTGGCAAACACAGTTAAGCCTTGTAATCAGAACAGAAAACAGTCCTAAAAAGAAACTGTAATGGAGCACTAGGAGTAATGCAATAGCCTGTACAGATAAAGCAACTTTTAACAAACACAGTTAACTGAGCCCTGTAAGCAGAGCAGAAGACAATTCTGCTTAAACTGTAATGTAGTCCTAGAAGTAAAATGCAGTAGCTTGTACAGATAAAGCAACTTTAGCAAGCACAGTTAACTCTGCACTGACAGACAGTGCTTAGTAGTACTGTAAATAGCAATAGTCAGGCAAGCAAAAACTGAGGGTAATGCTACTCAGTGCTAGAAGTCTAAATCTCAAAATGCACTCCCTTGAGGCACTCCTTAAAATGGAGAACATCGATATCTGTGCAGTGACTGAGACCTGGTTCAAGGCTCCAGAGAGCACCCCTGCATTACCAGGCAATAATTCATACCACACTTTTCGGCCATATAACCTGGACCGGAACACCAAAGGTGGAGGTGTCTCCATATTCATTAAGGATGTCCACACCTCCAGACTAGTTGCTCAGCATAATGCATCCGAGGTTATCCAAGTGCAACTAACTCTGGGCAAAACTGCAATCCAAATTGCAGGTTGCTACAGATTCCCCACCATGCCTCAGGATTCCCACTCCACTTTTCTTGATATACTGGAAAATATTTGGGTTCAACCAAACACCCTAATAATGGGCGATTTCAACTACCCCACCATTAACTGTGAAAACTACTCATGTAACAACTCCTTTGCTCAATGCTTTCTGGAATTCATAAATTCCAATGCCCTGGATCAACTTATCCACACCCCCAGCAGGGGGAACAATATCCTAGACCTAGTCAATACCAACATGAGTGACTGGTGTTCCACACCTGAAGTCAACCCCTCATTGGTCAGATCTGACCATAAGCTAATCACCCTAGATATCCACATCCCACCCCCACCCCTCATTAAGGAAACCACGGTAAAAAATGTCTCCAAAGCCAACGAACTTCATGACACCCATGCAGATGGACAATACAGTTATGACTGCTGAATCCTGCACAAATGCACTCTATAAGCACTTACACGAGTGCATGGATCATGCTATCCCAAACAGAACCAAGACTCTATCCTCCAAAAAAAAAAGAAGCCAACATGGTGGTCCCCTGTCATAAACAAACTCTACAACAGAAGGAAGAAACTGTTGCAAAAGAGAGTAAAATCCCATGAGTGGAGGAGCTCCCTGGTCAGCCTCAGTAAGAAGCTAAGATCCATTATATGATCCTCCAAAGCTAGCTACGAAAACAAAATTGCCACTGATTCTAAGGACAACCACAAAGCATTCTATAGCTATGTCAGGAATCTCAATGGCAACACCCAGATCTGCTCTGAGTTACAGCACAACGACATGAAAATCACAGAACCAAATGATATTGCCAACATCATGGCAGATAGGTTCAGTGCTAACCTTACCCCCCTCTCACCCCCTAAAAGGCCCATATCTATGCAGAAAGAATGCAGAGTCCCTGTAATCACAATTACGCAGGTATCTACTGCTGCACTCTCTAAAGCCAAAGACACAGCATCCATGGGACTGGACAACATCCTAGACTGCATTTTACATGAACTTCAGAACGAACTGGCTCCCCACCTAATGTTCAATAATAGCCTCACATCAGATTTTGTGCCCACTGAATGGCGCACAGCAACAGTTATCCCACTCCACAAAGGGGGAGCCACCACTGATCCCAGGAACTTTTGCCCTATTAGCCTGATGAGCCTGGTCTGTAAGGCCATGGAACGCATCATCATGCTACTCATAAACAAAGACATTGGTAACCTCCATACTCTGGACCCCACCCAGTTCGGGTTTGTGAAAGGCAGATCTTGCCTCCTGAACCTGATCGACTTCTTTGAGGCAGTCACCAAAGCTGTAGATGAGGGTAAAGTGGTTCACACAGCCTATCTTGACCTCACCAAGGCTTTCAATACCACCCCCCATTTTGGAATTATAGATAAACTCACTAAACTAGGTATAAATACTTACGTCACAAGATGGGTTGCCAACTGGCTCACTGACAGAACCCACACTGTAAAAGTTGCACACTCCAAATCTGATTTCAAACCAGTGACAAGTGGAGTACCGCAGGGTTCATTCCTGGGACCTCTCCTGTTTGGTATCTATTTCTCTGAAGTACATGCTAACACAGAAGGCCTTTGGCTAACGAAGTTCGAAGATGACTGCAAACTAGGAGCCATAGTCAAGTCCCCAAATGATATGGACATCCTACAGGAGGGCCTCACTGAGACAAGTGCAATGCCAAAAAGTGCATTGTCATCCCCTTTAGTAAAAACTCTGCACCCATGAACTACTACATAGACGGCAGTCTACTTAACACCGAATGTGTGATATGAGACCTTGGGACCAAGGTGAACAGTAGTCTCTCCTTTGATAATCACATCGCCACAGTAGTCAGGAAATCCTTCTACATGGCACACCTCATCACAAAAGGGTTCTCAACCAGGAAAAAAGAGGTCATTGTTCCCCTCTACTCGACACTCATTAGACCTAATATAGAGTACAATGCCCCTTTTGGAATGTACCTCACAAGACATCTGCAGCAACTGGAAAGGCCACAGAAGTACCTCACAAAGATGATTACTGGCCTCAAACATGCCCTACACTGACCCTCTCAAAAAACTCCAGCTTTACTCTGTAGCATATCGCCTGCTCCGAGGTCTCTGCCTAAAATAATAAGCTATGTCAAACCAGAGCTGTTGGACATGCTGCACCTAAAGAAATTCCAATCCCTCCAAACTACACGCTCTAGGGACCTAAACCTTGTCACCACAATAAACAGGACATGCTGGAGGGATAGATTCCTGTCCCAGAGACTTCCCATACTCTGGAACTAGCTACTCATCTATGTCAAGCAAAGTTCCTCATTAGCATTCTTCACGAAAAATCTTGATGAGTGGATGGGAAATAGGAAATACACCCCGAGGATCTCTTCTGTGGCTCTGCTCGACAGGGGCACAGGAAAATAACTTTCTTGGGTGGCGTAAGCCAGGGAACCTTGCTGGCTAGGTTTACTTAGTCCCTTGGGTGAATAGCCTAGTACCTACCTATGAACCTACCTATAACTAAATAAAACAGTATGTCATACACAGTACCTTCTAAAGCCAGAGAGCACATAGGCAGGGGAGAGTAGAAGCTTCCATGTGGAATGCAGAAAAAGCTAGAAGGTTTTTAAAGATGGCGCCACAAGAATGAAGGCAAAGTTAAAGAGTCTGGGGGAGGAGTTGGAAAGAAAAGAAAGTGAAAGAAACGGATAAAGCAGCTTTTAACAAGTACACAGTTAATTAAGCCCTGTAAGCAGAAGAGAAAACAAACACTTAAAAAAAACGTAATGAGGCACTAGGAGCAATTGCAATAGATTGTACAGATAAAGTAACTTTTAACAAACACAGGTAACTGAGCCCAATAAGCAGAGCAGAATACAATTCTGCTTAAACTGTAATGTAGTACTAGAAGTAAAATGCATTAGCAAGTTCTTATCTTATGCTTCTTTCTTTTCTGACCTTTTCTTAATGACTACTACATCACATCTGCATAAAGAAACCTATTAGCTGCATATATTGTTTTGTTAAAGTCTCTCATAATCTTGTACTTACTTACACTGTATTACATATAATATAGTGATGGTTTCATATTTGTACCTTGTTTATGTAACAGAGCATTGCAAATGTCCAGATTTAAGATGTACGGTTTTATATTCACACGTTGTTTATGTGATGTATTGCAAATGATAAGCTTTTTACCCTGGGATTCTGCTGAAAAGCAGCTACAGCCTAGTCAGATTAACTTCATTAACTAACTCATATAAATAAAGCAAATATATAAAACATAGTCAACAACACCAAACAAAGTGATACAATAGGCTATAAACTAAGACATAACATTAGCATAACATGACATGGTGCAACCAGCAGCGTAGGAGTATGGGCTGAATTAACCAGACCTATAACCACTTACCTACACGTCAATGACACCTTCTGTAACTACAATGGATACTTATACCTTCTATAGTAGACAAATGCTGTGACAGTTTCAGTGCATGTGAAGCATGTAACAGTAATGATACATGGACAATGTGCATTTGGGTACAAAGCAGGCATATGCCAACACTGTGTCACCAGGATAAATTAGCCATGCAGGAACAAATGTGTTAGTGTGAAGAAAGGTTACAAACTGCACTGCCTCCGATAAGTGTCACACAAAAGGAGTAGCAAGAAAGATTTCAAGTTATGTAAATCATTTTGCTGTTTTTAGAATTTAAACATTATCTAAACGTGGGATTGATGCCTTAGGCAAAGGCTGTGGCATGATCGCTATAAGCACAGTTTCATGCTCATTACAAGTGGACAGTCCCTTATTTTCTACTAAGTCTCACTGTTCCCTAACAATAGCTCTGAAATTGTCCTAGACATCAAATGAGGTCACACATGCTACAACAATATTAAATATGCAGCAAAGAAACAATTTTTGTATAAAATGCCTTCCTGCTTTAGGATACGTTTTAGTTTCTTTTCCTGTAGAAATCAAAGGACAAGTCTAAGCCTAACTGTAATTTTTCTAAATCCAGAGAAATATAAAAATAAGACATTACCTCCCTTTCTTTCTTCCTGCAAGATTTCAATACTGTTCAGTAGTGGTTCATATAACACACACACACACACACACACACACGTTTATTTATATATATATATATATATATATATATATATATATATATATATATATATATATATATATATATTGTATGTGTGTGAGTGTGTTTGTACATACACACATGCATGTGCATGTGTGTGAGTGTGTGTGTGTGTGTGTGTGTGTGTGTGTGTGTGTGTGTGTGTGTGTGTGTGTGTGTGTGTGTGTGGGTATGAGATGCCAATGCAGTGCACAGTAGAGTCCCGCTGGGACAGCAAGCTTACTCGCTGTCTCTTGCTCTCTTACTATTTTACAGGAAATTTCTCCTGGGAGGAGAAACAGTTCCTGCTATAGCTGCCGCTGCGGCCCCAGATTTATAGCAGCTAATGGAAATTTGCTCCATGGGCCTTTTATGAGACTCAAGGACTGACGCCCCTGAGAGGATGTAGCATCCCCATCTAAAGTACCACTACTGGGTAAAAATATCAAGAAAATACCACAGGTAACAAAACACAGCAACAGCAGGAACAGAATATGTCTGTAGCAACATTATTACTATGCATCTCTGGGTTAAAACTATCTTCAAAAAAGGAAAACAATTTATCATAAATTCTTTGCCAGGAAATGCTAAACGCTTTTTAAAAGAAATGTCTTAGAGCTCATAATGTGAATTCTAAATGGACAGTGAAAAGCACAATAAATGATAAATGTGTCAATCTTCCACAAATAAGACAAGTAAAATGCTTGGCTATGACTGTAACGATAAAACAGACTTCATTTGATGCCTTTACTGTAGCTTGCAAGTGACAGCAGAATGCAGCTGATGGTGCAATAATTAAGGAAATGTGTAATTTATGACCAAACATTCTTGTTTTAAATGTGTACTCTGCTGCTACAGACACTGTTTTTGTATTCCCATCTTCAGGCCTGTTTCACTGTTCATTCTCCATCAAAATTCATAATCCTTTCCTAGTGGCATGCCAACCTTCTAATACAGAGGTGGTAAATGGGTTGGGGTGGGGGAAGGGATACAGTAGCTGGCTGCAGAGATTTGAAGGGGACCATGGATATCTGGCCTTCTTTTACAGTCTTGTGCTATGTTCATACAATAATACCATATTAAGATTTCAAGAGAGAAATATACAAAAATGGTTCATTATAAATAAATGATAGGAACAAAAAAATGAAAAAAAAAAAAATAAAAGAAAGAAAGACTATATGAAGAATCAGTAGTAGACATTACAACCTGAGGTTCTAGTTTCTACCTGGGTGCTGTGGCTGCCTCCTTGTATGCAGTTGCTGGGATATCCTGTGACTAGTGCACAAAACTGTTGGATTTGGAACTTGTTGTATTCCACATACTAGTGGGAGCCACACAGGTCTATTTACTGTTCCGCAGTGTCCATCAGGCTGCAAGTAGACACCTGCCACCATACCACATCTAGAGGCTTTTCTATCACTGCAGTTAACACTGCTTTCCAAGCCCAACTGCATACGTTTCTTGGCCAAAGGCAGCAAAAAAGATTTCAAAGGGAAGATTATGCAAAACATTGAATGCAGAATGGCTTGTGATAGCAATGAACTTGGTCACATGCAGATGGCCGCCCTAAGTGTAAGGGCAGGGTGGGGGGGGGGCAAAGCAGAAAGGTCATGAAGGGTAAACAGCAAGATGTACTAGGAAAAAGTATGTTTATGCTTGCAGAGTCAAAAACATCATTTAAAATTGTCATCACCAAGTTCAAAATACAAAATGCCTAATTGTTCAAGAAGCCTGCAGCAAAATGTTTTTTGCTATCAGATGTGTAAGCTCTCTCCCTTTCTCAGACTCTCTCTCTCTCTCTTTCCAGAGTACAGCTAAAGGCAGCTTCAACTTACATAGCATGCAGTGTAGCTTAAATATGAGTAGCTAATTCTAGACTGACAGCATAGGGTGATTGCTAAACTAATGATTTGCTTCTGTCCTGCACTCTGTAGGTCAATGATTGATTCATATAACTTTCACTTTTGCACTGTAGGTGTCTTTGGACATACCACTTAAAACTACCAAAGCTTCTGTTACTCCCCATAAACAGACTTAGTATCAAAGACTGAAATATATATCTTTCTCACTACTATATATTGTTTCTGGACCATGATAGGCACAAATGTGGGAATTTCTTTCAAAGTTTACACAAGCTATATTCCACGTGTTTTACTGCTATTAAAGAGGATTAGTGCTCAATTAAAAAATGCTTAAGGTTGTGATTCTTTTTCTTATATTCTTCACTTGTTAACCATGTAAGCCCATGTAAACCTTATTATATTATATTATTATATTATATTATTATATACCTTCTTATATTCTTCACTTGTTAACCATGTAAACCATGTAAGCACCTCTTTTCAGAGGTGACTGAGGGGAAATGGATACCTAGGTAACTTGGGGTTACAGTTTGCAACTAGATATTGAGGATATCAAACTTAAAAGTACACAATGAAGAACATTAGCAGCATATAGCCTTAACCTTCCGAGCTAAAGTGCTGAAAGACCGCTACGCTTCCATCATGTCATTCCAGTGACTGACAGCAGCTACATGTCTGTAACTTGTTTTAAAACCTAAGATGAGCACTTGTGAAACAAACCATGTTTCTCTAAGTTACAAAGCAAACCATTTGACATTTTTTTACATTCAGTCACAATAAACAGATAATCCGTGCTTCAGTCTCATTTTTTGTCTTGTCACTACATATTTCATTATGTGACCTTGCCACTGCTGAACACATATCCACACCCATTCTGAATGCATATAGCCATGCAGCTCCTGCCATCTCAATTCTACAGATCCATCTTCTTTCCTTGATGCCCAAACTAAAGCAACTGCTACAAAGTACTTCACTACTTTTTTCATGGCATATCAACTGAAGCCCATAAAGTAGCCATTTTGACACAGCATTGTACAGATTCCCACATCATGAAGAATGAAAGGCTCTGAAATGAAAAGAAGTTCCATGGACATTTTATAGCAATCATGTCCTGGGTGAGAAATAAAGTAGTTATGTACTCACCATAACGTTCCATGTTTGTTGTCCATCTCGCCGTTCATTCTTACAGTGATCGGTTCGGAGCCGATTCACGGCTCCGACTTAGCCGAATATGTGGCTGAAAGTCTCAAACCTGGCTCATGGCAAGTAGGTATCCCACAATGCAGTGGTGTAATTCCCCAGATCTTGTTTGCTGCTACTACTGAATGAAATGTAAACTATATATATCTATATCTATCTATCTATCTATATATATATATATATATATATATATATATATATATATATATATTGATAGATATAGATATACTATACCCACTAGAAGGAGAAACAAACTGAAACAAAGAACTCCTGAAGGTAGTAAAAACATCCACCAGGTCCACAAGGAGTCTTTAGCAGGGGGAATGAGGGAGGGTTCATGAGAATGAATGGCGAGATGGACAACAAACATGGAACGCTATGGTGAGTACATAACTTCTTTATGTTAAGTTGTCCTATCTCACCTTCATTCTTACAATGATGAGACAGCATCCCTAGCATCTTTTTCCCAGGGTGGCTCACAAGAGTACACCTTTAAGCACAGTGGAAACAAAGGAGGCCCTGTCCCTAGAAGGCCAAATCCACTTTGTAATGTGAGAGAAAAGTATGAGGCGTGGTCCAAGTAGCTGCTGCACAAATATTATCCATGGGAATTCTGGCTTGAAAGGCAGATGACATAGCCATTACTCTAGTGGAATAAGCCTTCACTTTGAAAGGTAAATCTCTATGATTTGTGGTATAGATGAATGTAATACAGTTAAAGAGCCAACTGGAAAGAGTAGTTTTGGAAACCGACCTACCCTTTTTTGCATCAGAGAAGGATACAAATAACTGGTCAGATTTTCTAAAATCTTTGGTCCTATGCAAATAGAATCTGAGTTGTCTATGCACGTCTAGTTGATGTAATTTGTATTCTGCCTTGTTGCTATGATTGGGAAAGAACACTGGAAGCTCAATAGATTAGGTTCATAGGTTCATAGGTAGGTACTAGGCTATCTGCCCGAGGGCATTTATAAGCCTAGCCAGAGTGTGTTAGCTTTCGCCGCCCAATTGATTAATTAACTGAGCCACTGTCAAGAAGAGCCAATGAAGTGATCCCAGGGGTATATTTTCTGTTACCCATCCACTCGTCAAGGTTTCTCTTGAAGAGTATTAGTGAGGGGCTCTGCCTAATGTAGTTAGGAATTTTGTTACAAAGCATGGGGAGTCTCTGTGACAGGAATCTATCCCTCCAGCATGTTCTACTTATTGTTGTGGAGAGGTTTAGCTCACTAGAGTGAGTAGCTCGCAGTGTCTTGGATTTCTTTAGGTGGAGCATGTCCATCAATTCTGAGTTGGACATGGCTTTGTAAGTCAGGCAGAGATCACCTCTGAGTAAGCGATATGCCACTGAGTACAGCTGGAGTTTTTCCAGTCGGGCTGCATAGGACATATGTTTGAGGCCAGTAATCCTCTTGGTGAGGTACTTGTGTGGTCTTTCCAGCTGTTGGAAGTGTCTTGTGAGGTACATCCCAAATGGGGCATTGTACTCTATAATGGGTCTGATGAGTGATGAGTAGAGGGGCACTATAACCTCTTTATTTCTAGATGCGAACCCTTTAGTAATTAGATGGGTTACATAGAAGGATTTCCTAATTACTTTGGCAATATGATTGTCAAAGGAGAGATTACTATCTACCTGGGTCCCCAGATCTCTCATTACCTCTTCTGTATTAAGGGGGCTGTCACCTATGTGGTAATTCATGGGTGTTTTGTTTTTCCCAAACGGGATGACTATGCATTTTTGGCATTTAGCTTGAGACTATGACTTTGACACCAGGTGTCTGTCTCAGTAAGGCCCTTTTGGAGAATGTCCGTGTCAGCCGGAGAGTCAATTATGGCTCCCAGTTTGCAGTCATCGGTGAACTTGGTTAGCCATAGTCCTCCTGTGTTTGCCTGTACTTCTGAGAAGTATATACCTTACAGTAGGGTTCCCAGGACCAAGCCTTGTGGGACACCACTTGTGACTGGTTTAGAATCAGACCTAGAGCCCACTATTCTTACCGTGTGAGTTCTGTCTATAAGCCAGTTGGCAACCCATCTTGTGACATAGGGGTTTATGTTCAGGCTGGTGAGTTTTTCTATAATTCCCGAGTGGGGAATGGTGTCAAAAGCCTTGGCGAGGTCAAGGTAGGCTGTGTGAACTACCTTCCCCTCATCTATGACCTTGGTGACTGTCTCGAAGAAGTCAACCAAGTTTAGTAGGCATGATCTGCCCTTAACAAAGCCGAACTGGGTCGGGTCAAGTGTTTGGAGGTTCCCAATGTCTTTGTTAATGAGTTCCATGATGATGCACTCCATAGCCTTGCAGACCAGGCTAGTCAGGCTTATGGGGCGATAGTTACCATGGTCAGTTGTGGCCCGTCCTTTGTGGAGCGGAATAACCATTGCTGTGTGCCATTCTATGGGCATGTAGCCTGTGGAGAGGCTGAGGTTGAACAGTGTGTTTAGGTGGGGGGTTAGTTCATTCTGTAGTTCATGCAAGATGCAGCCTGGGACACCATCTGGCCCCATTGATGCTGTGCTTTTGACCTTAGAAAGGTTTTCACCTGTGCATCTGTGATTTCCGGGACACTATACTTTTCTGGTATTGTTGTGGGCCCTTTTGGGGGTGAGAGGGGGGTGAAGTTTGCACTGAATCTATCTGACAGGATGTTGGCAATATCAGTCGGTTGAGTATATTTTGTGCTATTTTGCACTAGCTCAGAGCATATCTGCGAGTTGCCACTTAGATTCTTGACAAAGCTAAAGAAGGCTTTGTGGTTATCTTTCAAATCCTTGGCTATTTTTCTTTCAATGTTAGCCTTGGAGGATTTTATGAGGGATCTTAGTTTCTTACTGCTATTGATCAGAGATGTCTTTCCTTCTTGGGATTTGCTTTATTCTGAACTAGTTTCATCCTTCTATTGTATAGCCTGTTTATGGCAGGGGTCCACAAGATTGGTTTCCTTCTCTTAGGGGAGTGAGTCTTGGTTTTGCTAGGGATGGCATGATCCATGCATCCTTCTAGGTTCTCATAGAGTGCATTTGTAAAGGTTCCTGCATCTTGGACACTGTTATCCTTTAGCGTGGGGGCTGCAAAACTTACCACCTCTGTCTTAAGTAAGGTGAAGTTTTCTATAGAAAGGTTTTTCACTGTGGTTTCCTTGGTTGGAGGTGGTGGTGACGTGTGGACATCCAAAGTGATTAGTTTATGGTCTAATCTAATCAGTGACGGGCTGACCTCCGGTGTGGAACACCTGTGGCCCATGTTGGTGATGACCAGGTCCAATATGTTTTCACCTCTGGTAGGGGAGTTTACCTGCTGATCCAGGGCATTTGAGTTGATAAATTCCTGGAAGCGCTGGACCTGCGAGTTTGTACTAGAGTAGTTTTCCCAGTTAACGGTATTGTAATTGAAATCGCCCAATACCAGGGTGTTCAGTAGGACCTTCATGTTTTCCAATGTCTCCAGAAAGGCAGAGTGGTAGTCCTGCATCATGGAGGGTGATCTGTAGCAGGCCACAATTTGCATTGCAGATTTTCCTGATGTTAGTTGCGCATGGATGATCTCTGAGGTATCATGCTGTGCCACTAACCTGAAGGTGTAGGTATCCTTTATGAATATGGATACACACCCTCCTTTTGTGTTTCGGTCCATGTTCTATGGCCAAAATGTGTGGTATGAGTTGTAGCCCAGTAGTGCTGGGGTGCTCTGTGGAGCCTTGAAGCAGCTTTCAGTTACTGCACAGATGTCGACGTTCTCCATACTGAAGAGCGCTTCGAGCACATGCATTTTGAGATTTAAACTCCTGGTGTTGAGTAGCATAACCCTCATTTTTTTATTTGTGCTGTTTACGGAGGTGGGTTTGACTTTTGAGCCTTGCCTAAAAATGGCACTATGGGGACAGCAAGAGCCTTGGCCAGTATTCAAAAACCTAGGGGTGACAAGTGCAAGCCATCTCTTGCGAAGCAACGGGACTTGTTGAGCATGTCGTCCCAGGCTGAAGACACTGGATCCCCTTTGAATGACACTAGAAGCTTAGCCAATTGCTGAAATTGATCATTTTTTCTTTATACTGCGGTATCATTGTTGGTGAGGGCAAGATGCTACTCAGGGTCAGGGTCATACCTGACTGGGCTACGTGATCAGAGAGCTCTTCCATGTCTCTTTTCATGTAGTCCAGGGAGGTACATCTCAGGTCATTCACTCCAATATGAACAATGACAGAGTCATATTTGTACTTGTTCTTATGTGACCTGAGTAATTGTGTTATGTGGCGGATTCTGGCTCCCGCTAGGCAGCTAACAGTAACCTTCTCCTTGTCCAGCCTAGTGAGTGGGACATCAGTGTGCCTGACTATAGAGTCACCTATTACTAGTGTGTTAGGTATGTTATTTCGCCTTAAGGGCTGTGATTGTGCGGCACACTGATTTTGTGTTTTATATGTTGTCTGGTTTGTGATGGGAGGTGCAGGTTTTTTGGGTGTCTGCTTTGGAGGTCTACGATGCTTTTGCAGGTTTTTATTTAGAGCCTCTGAGTATGATTTTGTGTATTTATGTGTATTTTTTGCCAGTGCTGGTTTAGTATGTCTATGTGAGGCTGGAGGTGTGGTGCAAGTGTTAACCTTCTCCTCATGACTGCTTGTTCCAGTCTTGGGTGGAGAGAGCTTAGCCTCCAATTTAGCTATATAATTGCATCTCTTGCATACGTTAATGTTTTGTGGTAGAAGGAGAGGGTTGTCTGTGTACATGAGGCAGTTGTAACATTGCCTCAGGATACCCAGGTTCACCAGCTGGACTGGAGAGTATATCTGAGATTGATTTATGTTATTTGGAGAAGAGACTTTGGGTAAGAAGGATGGATTAGTTCACAAGAATACCCTTTCCTTATGAAAAATCAAATATGGCAGTTTAATAGAAAGAGCTTGCAACTCTGATACTCTTCTAGCAGATGTCATAACCCGCAGAAACAAGGTCTTCCAGGAAAGAAACTTGAGGTCTGAAGATGATGAGGACTCAAAAGGTGGTAATGTCAGGTGAGACAGAACAAAATTTAAATCCCAAGGAGAAAGAGGTTTTTTAAAGGGAGGTCTTAACAAGGAGGCACCTTTCAAGAAGGCTCTACACAACCTATGTGACATTAAGTTGGAGACAGAATCACCAATGTGGAAATTAGATATTGCAGTGAGTTGAACCCTGATGTTGCTACAGCTGAACCTTGCTGGAAGAGTTCTGCCAAAAATTCCAAAATAGAATGGATGGGTGCAGAAAAAGGATCAATGTTCCTGTTATTGAGCCCAAAAAGAAAACCTTTTCCATTTGCTAGAATACAGTTTTCTAGTGGAAGCCTTAGGAGATGACATTAAGATATGTTTAACTGCAAGAGTGAAATTGTGAAGCCTGACTAAGTTAGGAAGTGGAGCAGCCAAGCTGTTAATTTCAGGGTGTGGAGAGAAGGATGAAGCACCCCTGATATATGTGTCAGCAGGTCTGGAAGTGGACCCAGAGTCCAAGGCTTCTCCTGAAGATGCGGCCAAAGAAAGGGGAAACAAACTTGGTGAGGCCAGTAAGGAGCAATGAGAATTATCCTGCTTCCCAAGGACTGTGCTTTCTGAATGACTCTGGGTATGAGAGGAAACGGAGGAAAGCATACAGAAGTCTCGAGGGCCAATCGTGAGCAAGTGCCTCTCTCGGTGTCTCCCCTGGAGGGGGGATTAGCGTAAAGTAGTTGCTGCACTTGGCATTCATGGGAGTGGTAGAAAGATTGCAGCAATGCAGACCCTGTGTTTGGAAAATCATTTCTGATTGAGAGACCACTCCTGAGGCATTAAAATTGCCCTGTTCAGCTTGTCTGCTATCACGTTGAACTTCCCCAGAATGTGCATTGATATTAGAAAGCACTGGGAAGAAACTGCCCAGTGCCAAACTCTTAGGGCCTCTCGACAAAGGGGCTGAGATCTGGTTCCCCTGCTTGTTTATGTACCAAACCACAGACATATTGTCTGAATGTATCGCAATTGTCCCTAGAGGGAGAGAGTCATGAAGTGCTTGCAATGCAAGAAGCACTGCTCTCATCTCCGGGACATTTATATGCAAGTGAGCCTCATGTTCTTGCCATGTACCTTGGACTGTTCTTCCCAAACAATGCCCCTCCTCACCCTATCTGGGAAGTGTCCACGGTCACCATAGCTATGGGTTGTTGTGGAACAAAGGGTTTCCTTATGGTCAAATGAGTGGAGTGTATCCACCATCTTAAGTCGTTCTTGCATGATTCCATTATTCTGATCAGGTGAGACATAGGAAGCTCTTGAAGTGACCATTGGGAAAACAACAGCCACTGAAGGATCCTCATGTGCATTCTGGTAAGAGGGACCATTGTTATTGTGGAAACCATTGTTCCTAGCAATCTTAGAATTATATTTGCTTTCACTTTGGTCTTGGGAAGGAGATAAATTATCTGCTGCCTGAATGCTACAACTCTTTCTGTTGGAAGACATGCTCCCATAGAGGCAGTGTCTAGGTCTGCGCCTATAAATGTAATATGTTGACAGGGCAACAAGTCAGATTTAAGTTGACTGTAATACCCAGCTGATTGCAAATGTCCAAAGTTAGATCCCTGGCTTGTTGAAGTAGATGCTTGGTGGTGGCAGATAGCAGCCAGTCTTCTAGATAGGGAAACACCCGGAATCCTAGATGCCTTAGGTGAGCCGTGACTACTGCCATGCATTTGGTGAACACTTTGGGGGCTGTAGTGAGACCAAAGGGCAGAGCTGGGAACTGGCAATGACTGGCTCCCAGCCAGAAGCGTAAGTACCTTCTCGGTGTCCTGTACATTTTTATGTGGTAGTAAGCATCTTGAAGGTCTATCAAGCACATCCAATCGTCTATCCCTAAAAAGGGAGATATAGACTGCAGTGTCACCATTCAGAACTTTGACTTCCTGACAGATTCTTTCAATTTGCTTAGGTCTAATATGGGTCTCCAGTCCCCTGTTCTTTATGGCCCCAAAAAGAATCATGAGTAAGTTCCAAATCTTATTTGATCTGCGAGGACTTCTTGGATGACTCAGCAACTTTTGAATCTCTATAGTTGCTTGCTCCCTTAAATTGGGTGGAACATCTGGGATTGTTCTGGTGTGTGGAACAGGATTGGAAAAAGGAATGGAGTATCCTCTGGATATTATTTTTAGTACCCATTTGTCTCTTGTGATAGTTTGCCAGGCTTCTGGGTACATGGATAAACATCCACGACTGCCTCCAGAGTAGAGCAGCTGACCCTCCTTTCAGTAGAGCTTATAAGGGCGTCCACGAAAGGAATCATGGTCACCCTGGTTCTGCAGGCCTCCTCTGCCTCTGGGGCAGCTTCTACCATTATTGCCTCCCCCTCTGCCCCTGAGGAAGGAATCACCCCATGTGTCCTGGAAAACTCTCTGGGATCTTTTGAACCACATTTTCCCACTCTTCTGGGCTTTAGGATAAGGTCTTGAAGGTACAGAAAAACATACTCCAATGGCAGAGAGAGTTTTCACTTCCTGCTCGCATTGGGTTAGAGTGTCTTTTACTTTGGGTCCAAAGAGTGAGGAACAATCAAAAGGGGCTTTAGTAAAAGTAGACTTAAAGGGCTTTGCAAAATTGCACAGGCACATCCAGGAGTGTCTCCTTAGGGAAACTCCAGAATGCCGCTGCCCTACTCGCTCCATCTGCTGCATAGGATATCAGCTTCATGGAGGAGTTGATGATGGAATTTACGGTGGACAGCTGGGAGGAGACCTTTTCATTCAACCCCACACCTAATGTACCTTGTAGAGTATCTCCTAGCTCTTTCAGGAGATCTCTTTGTAGTCTTGTAAAGTGAGATAGGTAGTTCAGCAATCTGAATGAAAATGTCGCTGACGAAAAGACATGCTTCCCATATCTAGCCATCGTTCGAGAGTCTTTATTCGGAGGATGAACAGATGAGGAAGTCTCTGAAAGTTCCTTCTTGCTGGCTGCTGCCACCACCATAGCATCTACAGGTACCCCCTTAGTGAGGAAATCCTTTTCCGAAGGAGTTGACAAGAATTTGTTTGGCCACCGAGGGACTGATTCCATTGTGTCAGATGACTCCCACACCTTTCAATTGACCAGGTCCATTAGCTCATCATAAGGCAGAGACACCGAGGAGGCTGAAGGTTGAGATCCAAAAGCCTTCAGGGACACTGACTCCTCATCAGAAGGGGTGGTGGCCTCCCAGCCGCCTCTCTGCTTCAGGCTCTCTAGAATATCTGCAAATGAGATATCATCAGAGGACAACCATGGGGACCCTTCTGAGTCATCGAGGTCAGTGTCTGAAGTGACGGACTCATCTGGGGAGTCTATGTGCTTCCTCTTGCAAGTTCTCTTCCAAGGTGGCTCCTCAGAAGGATATTCTGGGGAGGCCTCGGAGGAGAGGGGTTCGCCCATAGGGGAATCCTTAGGCTCTGGATCTCTGCTGTCCTGTGGAATGGGTGGTGCTGAGACAGTAGCTGGTGCCTTAGGGGGATGACTACTAGTATCCTTCTGTGGCACTGAGTGGGTAGACAACACACTCCTCATCAGCTCAAAGGCAGATCCAGCCGGCTACAAAGACTCCCTCGGCCTCGAGGAGACAGAGGAAGGCACGGGAACCAGTGAGATCAGACCCAAGGCTGATGTAGGAGCCAAGCTAACATGGGCCGATGCTCCGAGAGGAAGGCTCAACACCGAAGAAGATCGGGGCTGAGAATCCCCCCCGGGGCTGACTGGGAACTCCAGCTCCCAGACTCCCCTGATGGCACCGAGAGAGTTGGAGCAGAAGTCGGCTCCGTGAACAGTTAAGATGGTCTCAGAATCGATGGATCCACAGTAAGCAGTACCAAGCACTCTGGCTCTGACGAATTAAAAAAGATTTAATACTAAACTATCTATTATCAAACAGAACAGTATACAGGAAAAATGTAAGAAAATTTCTCACAACTTAGCCACGGCCAAGATGAGCACATCCAACCTCGTAAAGCGGCAAACGAGATCTGGGGAATTACACCACTGAATTGTGGGATACTTACTTGCCACGAGCCATGTTTGAGACTTTCAGCTATGTAGTCGGCTGAGTCTCAGCTCCGAACCCATCATTGTAAGAATGAAGGCGAGACAGGACAACATAACATGAAATGCTACACTATGTTTGATCATGAAACAGCGTCACAAGATAAACACTTTGAACATGTTATACAAAAAATATTAAAGGTCTCCAGAATTAGAACCTGTGTTTCACTTGAATGAACTCATCCTTCAGTTTTAACTTTTTGACTCTAAACTTATACAATGGCCACTTCCTTAAATCATGTCAAAAATGTGTTGTTTTGATTTGTTTATCATGAGCTGTCATGATTCCATAATTAACAGCTGTTATTTTCAGATATAGCAAACAGAGATTTTAACATGATAAATTACTTTCTAAATAAGATGAAAAAATATTCTTTGCCCAATTTTGTCTGACAGATGTTAAGACATATTTCACATGCAATGTGAACTTCTACAAGACAATTCAGGGAAACACTCAGGGTCATAAACTTACCACTGGTGCACCTGAAATACTGAGCTTGATGCAAATCAGAAAGGCTGTTTGTTATGCAGTTCAGTGTTTGCCTATTTCAACATACAAGAGCTGTAGTAGCTGAAAAGGAAAGATGCAAAAGGCCATACCACTCAACTTTCTGTAGTTTTGCAGAATGTCCCCCATTTTGTCAGATATTTTTGCTCCATTTCTTAAACATTTTTCTTTTTGCTTTCTGTTAAACCACTGAGGATTGCAGTCAATGTATTTGTTAATTTTATTTTCCATTTGTTGACTGGGAAAGTCTGACTGGATACATGTCCATTTTTAACAGATGCCCGGGGAGAAAATGCCAGGCATTAGTTTTATACTTCCAAGTGATTACAAAATGCATGTTGATTGACAAAACTATTGATTCTTTAAGAGAATTAAATTAATATTCAAAAAGTGTCTCTGATCTTGGGCCTTTGTCATTCCATTATTTTGACTCAAGACACACTTTATGAATACTTGGTTATGTTCCTGTAACTCCCCAGGATAAACTTCCACTCAAACAAGCTTGCTCCCATCTCAACACTTGTATGCCTACTATTTCCTTCACTGTTTTCAGTACTAATCCAAATGTTTCCATACAGAGATACACTAATCCAGATATTCTACCAATCTATCCAACTTGAAACCCTGACCTAATCTTACCCTCTAACCATTATCTTTACTAATCAACTCTACCTCCCTTCTCTGATTTGTTCTTTTGTGTTTTATGCATTTTTATGTAATCATATGTATTCTTTCCTGGAGTATTAAACCACGGGCCTCTGCTGAAAAAGGACCTGTGCCCATTCAGACTTTCCCGGTAAACAAATGTAAAATAAAATAAATAAATAAATACCATTATTTTTGATTTTTGTGAAGACTGAGAGATTCAAGTGCGCATTCATACCTCTCATTTTTATAGTATCAGGATGCTATTATACAGATTTAGTTTTCAGTCCCATTGAAGACCACCTTTTCTTTCTCATCTAGACTTGAAGTCAGTTGTTTTGGTACTTTTCCGTTATCGGAGTAACAGTTGTAATTAGCGCTTGGAATCTTAGTATGCGCTTGCAATGATTGCTGCTGCTGATGTGGGTACCACGCACACACTACGTCAGGATACTGGATAAAACCAGAGCCCACACTAAAAACCCACCAGCCTCACTTAATTACAAATTAGGCATATAGTACCGGCTTTAGAGAGCCCAAACTGATGACATATAAAACTATATATAGACGACATTGCTGAGGTGCACAACTGATGTAATTTAAGAACAAAAATCAGCTCTAAAAGCAGCTGTACGCAGGATTCTAGAAACTGGCGGCATTACACTAACTTCGTAGGAATTAAGAGGTATATACATAGCCAAAGAATTGGGTTCAAATCCAGAATTAATCGGGGACACTTCATCTATTAACTTGACAGGATAGGAGACTAAATTAAAATACATGTTCTGAATGATACAAGTTTATAACTTTCATTTATAGAATGACATCCATCTTAAGTCACCAGTTTTAGGAAGTATTAAGAGGCTCAGCGAAAATCCAAGTCAAAATCAGCATTAGTTGAGAGGTGTAGGTAGGAGCAGACCAACTATTTCGAACAGACAACCACATGAGAATCGAACCGCACAACTATAAAGCAACACAACATCAGGACAGTGAACAGCTACCCTATTTGCTGCACTCATACGCACCAACTTTGAGCAGATTTCCAGCTCTTAAACTTCCATCTCCAAAACGTGGAACATCGGCTGCTTAAACTGGAGACATACTAGATGCGTGTACCCCAACAGCCTACCTGTAAGCACCACACGCTTCCGCATTCACTCAAACATGCTACTACACAACACAAAATGCATAACTGTCAACCTGTTACTGCAAGAGATCTGGACAAGGCCAAATATAATGGAGGGATACAGAACCCAAATCAGACATCACTTTTAATTACTGCTCTTAAAATGTTAATGGAACAGTTATTTTATTAACCTACATTTTCTGCATACCCCTCAGCTGTCCACATTTTCACAGAAACCAGACAAACACTGAAGCATATTAATGTCTGTTCCTTCTCCTTCAAAACAACCGCTTCAGGGCTAACAGCTGTTTAATCATTGCATGCGCTTCCTAGCGCATTAGAACTGTTGCCCAGATAACGGAAAAGTACCATTATTTTTTTTCATGCCAGAGGTTCACAAAAGTACTATGTTGAAAACTTGAAGCAGGAACATTCAACGGTAGCAAAAGGAATTCACTCACACATACAACTGCATCTGTACAACTTCAGAAATGTTTCATATTTTGGCAGCATATTCTCTCACATGTCCTCATGAGTGAGACAGATGCTTTTGTCTTTTTCTCTCTAACAAGCCATTCATGCCGCCACCACTTAAAAACCCAGAACCTGGCAGATTAAACAGCAATGTCTGTTGTCTGCCCAACAACTGCAGCTAACCACACCACACTGAACTGCTTCTGTCCTCTTACATAGCTGACAAGCTCCACAAACTAACTTAGCAGCAGGATGGGCTACCTCCTGCCTCCCCAAGATGGGCAAACTATTAATCCACATTCCACTACCTACTTTTGGAATTTGTTCCAGGACCCCACCTCCCCATATGAAAAAAAGTGATTCCATGAGTCAGACATGAAAAGGCCACCTTCCTGCTTTCACTTATGATCTCTCATGCATCCTGAGACCTTCCTCCTTAAGTCCAGTCACCATTTGACCTTGACAATAACGTCAGCCCACAAGTCTCCCTCTGTTCCTTTCTTTCAAAGTGTAGAGTTTTACTGTCTTTATCATTTTGTGATATTTACTGTCCCCAGCCACACCACAGCCATCTTAATGACCCTGTTTGACTCACATATCTGCAGCCTGACATCCTTAACCTCTGTAAAATCTCAAAGACTGTACACAGAATTTCCAATTTTGTCTTTACTGGTAACCTGCACAGCAGTGGAATAACACCTGTTTTCCTTGTGCCCACCTTTCCCTTACTGTACAGGTGGCATCCTACTAGTCTTTACTGTGGCCTGCTTATACTGTATTCCATGGCAACTTCAGGTGTGGTGGGCACTCTGACATCTGCTTCTCTCACTTTCTCTAGATACATCCCTTACGTCTCCATAAATGCAGATCCACCAGGTCCTGATGAAAGCTAAATGTCCCCTTTCCTGGATGCTGTACCAGATTAATCCTATTCTGCACTTTGACAGTTACAGTGGCTACAGATATGTATTTCTTTTCCCCACTGTCTGTTGACCATCACCTCCATGAATGGGAGTGTCATTTAGGCAGCTCTTAGTATTTCTCTGTTAGCCATAATTCTTGTTACAGTTGAAGACAGTTTTGGGATAGAAGAGTCTCCACAATTACAAAGAATCTGCTCGTGTTCATTTGCACACACATGCCTTACTTCCTGACTGGGTCCTCTCCTGTTTGGTATCTACTTCTCTGAAGTACAGGCTAACACAGAAGGTCTTTGGCTAACTAAGTTCGCAGATGACTGCAAACAAGGAGCCATAATCGAAATGCCTAACGATGTGGCCATCCTACAAAAGGGCCTCACAGAGACAGATGCCTGGTGTCAAAGCCATGGCCTCAAACTCAATGGCAAAAAGTGCATTGTCATCCCCTTTGGTAAAAACTCTGTACCCATGAACTACAACATAGGCAGTAGTATACATACATACAAAAGTGTGATAAGAGACCTTGGGACACAGGTGGACAGTAGTCTCTCCTTTGATAATCACATTGCCACAGTAGTCAGGAAATCCTTCTACGTGGCACACCTCATCACAAAAGGTTTCTCATCCAGAAAAAAGAGGTCATTGTTCCCCTCTACTCATCACTCATTAGACCCATTATAGAGTACAACACCCCTTTTGGTATGTACCTCACAAGACATCTACAACAACTGGAAAGGCCACAGAAATACCTCACAAAGAGGATTACCGGCCTCAAACAGATGCCCTTTGCAGACCGTCTCAAAAACCTCCAGCTTTACTCCGTCACATATCGCCTACTCAGAGGTGATCTCTGCCTAACATACAAAGCTATGTCAAACCCAGAGCTGTTGGACATGCTCCACTTAAAGAAATCCCAGTCCCTCCGAGCTACATGCTCTAGGGACCTAAACCTTGTCACCACAATAAACAGAACATGCCGGAGGGATAGAGTCCTGTCCCAGAGACTTCCCATACTCTGGAATAAACTACCTATCTATATCAAACAAAGCTCCTCATTAGCACTCTTCAAGAAAAATCTTGATGATTGGATGGGAAATAGGAAATTCACCCCGGGGATCACCTCTGTGGCTCTGCTCGACAGTGGCACAGGAAAATAATTTTCTTGGGTGGCAAAAGCCAGGGTACCTTTTTGGCTGGGCTTGTATAGGCCCCAGGGCCGATAGCCTAGTACCTACCTATGAACCTAAGTTTTCAAGCTCAGCTCTTTACAGCAGCACTGTATACCCAGCCTCCTGTAGGTGTCAGACTGTGAGGAATGCAAAACTTATTCTTCAACCACGAATGAGTCAGCTAGTGTCAACTGCTAACACCTGTCCTCCTAGTCAGCTCCCTCAAGTGCCTGGATAGCTAAATGAACCCGGGTCATCCAATCGGAATCAGAAATTTACCCTTCTACACCACACTGACTCTGGTAAGATACAAATATGTTACAAGGACAAGGTTCTAAAACATAGCGGTGCAGCAACCCAGTGTCTGTTGCCTATATAACCCCATTTGTTAGCAATTGTTTCCTATTTGTCAAGCAGCTGTCCAGACATATTATCATCCTGGGTGAACTTTCCTGCCAGTCTCATATGTGGCACGGTTTTCAATACCTTGATAAACTCCGTATTTAACATATCTCAGATTCCTCTGTCTAATTCAGCTATGGCCAAGTCACAGAAATGCACCATGCTGTTTTTTTGCTGCATAAAATCATGTAATTGTTCATTTACCAAGCTATTAGTATGCAGAGAGTTGGATAGATTAATCCACATAATGGTTGCCCTTACATTTCAATGAATGTAAAGCAGGATAACTGCTGTGTGGTTGCTGGCTCCTTCTTTTGTAATGGCACCAGTGCAGCCCTGCAGAATGCATTTCTTCTTACCTCAAAATACAGAATAATCTAATGTTACCATAATTTAAACTGCTTTTGTCTTGTTTATATAAAGATGTAGCTATATGATGTACTGTTATGTTTAAAGATGTGGTGTAAAAATTGTCTTTTGAAATGAACATAACATTTTAACTTACCAAATTAATAAAAATCTTAAATATGTTAAATTGGATCATCATCATGGTATACGTTACATATAAAACACTTTACATAATACATACTGGGCTCCAAAAAGATTACAGAAAAGAGGATTAACTAAATCACCATCTGTGCTGTATGTACTTTTTTGAAGAAATGTGATCTATATTATAAATTACTGTATAAGACTCTAACACTGTGGGAAAAGTTGAAGAGTAACTTTCACAAAATATCTCTGCATGACTTATGTGATGCATCAGAATTCTGCTTTATTGTGGATGATACCAGCTCAGAAGGATCCATATTGACAGTGCAAGTCCTGACACTTTGAACCTGAAACAGCAAATTTCAACAAATGGCACTGAATTCTAAAACTCACTGTTAAGATCAAGCAATTATGCAGAGGGTCATGCACTCCTCAGATGGGGGAACTGTGAACCTCCACCCCTATTACTTACATAAACTAACTAAAAGACTGCTGTACCTCAGAGAAGGGGGAATACTGAAAGATACAACCATTTAGCAGCTAGTATATATTTTTCATGCTCACACTTGAAGTTTCATTGCTCTAAGAAACACTTTTAAGCTGGTTAGACCTTCAGTGCACTCTAACTCACATTCTATTCAAAAGTTCTAAAATGCATGATCCATGTTTCATTTATTATTTTGTGTAAAAAATTATAACAAGAAAATGGATGAAGGCTAATTAATTAATAAATTAATACTACATTTATAGCTCAACTTCTTCAAGTTGTACTAGATGGGCACTGTTATTAGGGAGGGGCAAAAAAAACAGATGACCTATACACTTATACATACGCGCGTGCACGCGCACACACACACACACACACACACACACACACACACACACACACACACACACACACACACACACACACACACACACACACACACACACACACACACACACACACACAGTAGAATGTTGACATCTAGTTTAATACAGCCTTTAACAGTTCTTCATGTTTGAATGGATCTATTTACAAGGAAATGAATGACAAAACTGTACTTTTTCCCAACATGTGGTAAATTAACAGAGACAACAGAAATTCAGCATTTTATGTCAGTATTTTCACAATTCGCATTGAGTATACCATTACCCACAACATAGTAGCTCTGAATAAAATGATATGTCCAGAACTTCAAGTCTATTTACCCAATTATGAAGCTATTTTAAGTAACTCCATAAAAACTTTATTCAGAATGAAGGATAATAAGAAGTTATGTACCTACCATAACGTTCCATGTTAGTTGTCTTCTTCTCGCCTTCTTTCTTGCTGGATGTGGTTCGGAGCCGATCCTCGGCTCCGACTCAGCCAATACTAAAGCTCGAGAGCTAATTCCACCGGTTCAAGGCTCCCCTATATCCCACAATGCTAGGCGGTAACTACTCAGATCTCATTTGATAGCTATACCAAGCAACTCTAGTCTCCATAGAATGGAGTAGGGAAACCCACCTCAAAACAATCTGTGTAAAAGGTATCGCAGACCTCAGAAAGGATAAAAGAGGTGGAAGAACGTGTGGGAATGATGACTTCCAGAGAAAGAACACAAACTGAATTCCTGTCGGTCTGTCCAGGCTTGGGGGAAGGAGGGTGGGACGCAAGAAAGAAGGCGAGAAGACAACTAACATGGAACGTTATGGTAGGTACATAACTTCTTCATGTTAAGTTGTCAATCTCGCCTTCATTCTTGCTGGATGGGACTGCGTCCCTATCACCTTATCCCGGGTGGCCTATCGGAACAGACTCTTGAGAACAGTGGAACCAAAATTGGCACGGCTTCTGGAAACCATGTCCAATTTGTAATGTGAAATGAATGTATGAGGAGAAGCCCAGGTGGCTGCTGCACAAATGTAATCTATTGGCAGCCTATCCTGAAAAGCTACAGATGTAGCTAATGCCCTAGTTGAATGAGCTCTAGGTCTTGAAGGTAGTTTTTGATGTCTGATCTCATAGATGAAGGTAATTGTAGAGGTGAGCCATCTAGAGAGGGATACTTTAGTAACTGGAAGGCCCAATTTCCCTTCCACATATGACAGAAACAATTGATTAGATTTTCTGAATTGTTTAGTCCTGTCTAGGTAATATCTAAGTTGGCGATGAACATCCAAAAAATGTAGCTTTTGTTCCGACCTGTTTGAATAGTTAGGGAAAAAAACGGGGAGATCAATAATTTGGTTTAGGTTTGTTTGAGAGGAAACTTTAGGCAAAAAGGATGGATTAGTATGGAGGGATACCCTATCTTTGTGAAAAACTAAGTAAGGAGGATGACTGCACAGAGCATGGAGTTCAGATACCCTTCTCGCTGAAGTTATAGCTACCAGAAAAAGTGTCTTCCAAGAAAGCAACTTCAGAGAACATGAAGCCGCTGGTTCGAAGGGGGGAAGGATTAAGGATGCCAGAACCAAGTTCAAATCCCATTGAGGCAGGGGGTCTTTGATTGGATGTTTGAGAAGAAATACGCCCCTTAAAAAGGCTTTACAGAGTTTGTGAGCCATGATGCTAGACTCTGAAACACCAACATGAAAATTTGATATGGCAGCCAATTGAACTCTAATGGTAGATATAGAAGATCCAAATGAAAGAGTTCTGCTAGAAAGTCTAGAATAGACTGGATAGGTGCAGTAAAGGGATCTATGTTTTTTGATGTTGCCCATTTGCTACTATAAATCTTCCGGGTAGAAGATTTATGAGAGGCTATCAAGATATCTCGGACCGAGCGAGATATTGAGGGAAGCCTGGCTAAAGTTGGAATCGGAGAAACCACGCTGTGAGGTTTAGAGAAGGCAGAGGTTGGTGCAGCTGACCTGATTGGTGGGTTATCAGATCTGGTACTGGGTCCAGATGCCAAGGCTGCTCCAAAAGGTAACGATGAAGAAAGGGAAACCATATCTGTCGAGGCCAGTAAGGGGCAATGAGTATCATTGTCACTCTCAAGGCGATGGCTTTCTGAATTAGTTGAGATATCAGTGGAAAGGGGGGAAAGGCATATAGAAGTCCCCGGGGCCAATCGTGGACTAGAGCATCTCTGGTGGGATGGCCTGGTAACGGGAAGAGAGTGAAGAAGTCGTGACACTTGCTGTTTTGGGGAGTAGAAAAAAGATCGCAGCAAGGCTGGCCCCATCTTAGGAATACTTTTTCTAGAACTGATTTCTTTAGAGACCACTCGTGGGGCATGAGAATTGCTCTGCTCAATTTGTCTGCAATAACGTTGGATTTCCCGGGAATGTGCGTTGCTATCAGAAAATGCTGAGAAGAGATCGCCCATTGCCAAAGTCTGAGTGCCTCTCGACATAAAGGGTATGATCTGGTTCCGCCTTGTTTGTTTATGTACCACACTAGGGACATGTTGTCCGTTTGAATTGCAATAGTCCCAGTGGGAAGAGAGTCGTGAAGGGCTTGCAACGCTAAAAGCACTGCTCTCATCTCTAAGACGTTTATGTGCAAGTGGCACTCGAAAGATTGCCACGTGCCCTGGACTGTCCTGCCCTGATAATGCCCCCCCCCCACCCGATCAGGGAGGCGTCTGTTGTCAACGTGGCGACTGGGGTGGGAAGAGTGAAGGGTCTTCCTCAGAGAAGTTGAGGTGATGTGATCCACCAAGACAGTCGATTCTTGCATGATTGAGTTATCAGTATGGTATGGGACATCGGGAGCTGTTGAAAGGACCATTGAGTAAACAGCATCCATTGGAGGATCTTCATGTGAAAGCGAGCTAAGGGGAGAAGGGAAATAGCTGCTGCCATGAGTCCTAACACCTTCAAAACTAGTCTGGCTTTGACTTTGTTGCATTGTAAGAGAAGGGAAACTTAGTTCCGAATATCTGACACTCTCTGCTCTGTGAGTCTGGCTGAAAGATTGAGTGTGTCTAAGATGGCGCCTATAAAGGTAATAGATTGACAAGGCGACAAGGCAGATTTTTCGAAATTTATAGAAATGCCTAGAGCTTGGCAAGATTGGATGGTGAAGTCCCTGGATAGAAGAAGCTGATGTCTGGTGGTGGCGGTAAGGAGCCAGTCATCTAAATATGGAAACACCTGGAATCCTTGACGTCTCAAGTGAGCCACGACCACTGCCATGCATTTGGTAAACACACGGGGGGCTGTAGTGAGACCAAAGGGCAGGGCCCTGAACTGGTAGTGACTGGCTCCCAGCCTGAAGCGGAGATATCTCCTGGAGCGTCAGTTCATCTTGATGTGGTAGTACGCGTCCTGAAGATCTATCGAGCACATCCAGTTGTCCTGACCCAAGAAGGGTAGAATGGACTGTAGCATGACCATCAGGAATTTTGTTTTCCTGACATACTTGTTTAAGTAGCTGAGATCTAGTATGGGTCTCCAGTCCCCTGTTTTTTTTGGTACCAAAAAGAATTTGGAGTAGATTCCGGATCCTTGCTCGTCTGCTGGGACTGATTGGATAGCTCTTTTTGATAGCAGCTTTGAAATTTCTAATGCTGCTTGTTCCCTTAGACCAGGTGGAACGTCTGGAAGGGATCTTTTGGGGTGGGATGGGATGTGAACAAAGGGAATTTTGTAACCCTCGGATATGATCGACTGTACCCATTTGTCTTGAGTAAGGGAAAGCCAGGCTTTTGGGTACAGGGATAATCTTCCCCCGACTGCCTCCGAAGGTGGACAGCCGGGCAGCCCCTCAGGGATGCTGAAAGGGTTTGTCAGAGAACATTTCTCTGCTACCCTGGTTTTGCGGACTGCCTCTGCCTCTAGGGCGGCGTCTATTATTATTCCCCCCTCTGCCTCTAGAGGGGAATCGGCCTTGTGCATCAGATGAGACTCCCTGGGATTGTTTGCGGAACCACATCTTTCCTCCCCTCTGACCTTTGGGATAGGGTCTAGAAGGGGTAGAAAAATGGACTCCTACGGCAGGGAGAGTTTTACCTTCTACCTCGCACCTGGTCAATGTATCCTTCACCTGTGGACCAAACAAGGATGATCCATCAAAGGGAGAATTGGTGAAGGATGCCTTGAAAGGGTCCGCAAAGTTACATAGCCGCATCCAGGCATGACGTCGTAAGGCAACACCTGTGCCTGCGGCTCTACTCGCCCCATCTGCAGCATATGAGACCAGCCGCATGGAGGAGTTAACGATGGAATTCAGGGTTGCCAACTGGGAGTTCATTGTGTCTTTGAACCCCTCAGCTGTAGGATCCTTTATCAGTTCACCCATATCCTTGAGTAAATCTCTCTGGAGACGAGTGAAGTGGCATAAGTAATTCAGCGAACGCATTGAAAAGGTCGCTGATGAGAACATCCACTTGCCATACCTGTCCATGGTCCTCGATTCCTTATTAGGAGAATGGACAGGAACCGAAGGATCAGCTAACTCCTTCTTAGTGGCCGCAGCCACCACCATGGCATCAACAGGGACACCTTTGGATAAAAAATCTTTATCTCTAGGGGCAGTAATAAATTTAGATGGTCTCCTCAGGGGGGGTCCACTGAATCAGGAGCCATCCAAGCCTTCCTTGCCACCACTTCCATAAGGGGGTCAAAGGGAGGGGACACCCAGGAGGTAGAAGGGCGACAGCCAAACACCTCAAGATACACTGACTCATCCTCCGAAGGGTTAAGGGCTGGCTCTGTTTCAGGATCTCAAGGATGTCAGCAAAGGAGACATCCTCAGAGGGGGATCGAGGGGAACCTTCGGATTCCTCTAAGTCAGTGTCAGAGGTGATAGACTCAGGGGAGTCAATGTGCTTCCTCTTGCACTGCCTCTTCCTTGGGGGATCTCCTGCCGGATCAGGAGAGGCCTCGGAAGAGGAGGAAATTCCCAATGGGGAAACTTGAGGAGTTGGCTCTCTGCGGTCTAAGACAAGGGGGTGAGTAGAAATCACCACAGGCACTGTAGATGGGGGGGCTGAAGGAGCCGACTGTGGGGCAGAACCTGGTTCTAGCACGCTCCGCATGACCTCGAAGGCACCCCTGTCAGGCAAGGCCAGAGGCCCCCGCTCCGAAGAGACAAGGACCTCCCCCGGCACCGACAGGGATGGCTCTGAAGCCGATGTCAGAGCCGAACTCACCAGTGCCGAAGCCTCGAGAGGGAGAGCGGGGTCGGACAAGGGTCCGATGCCACTCGCCCCCTCGGAGCCGACGAGGGAAGCTCGGCGCTGAGATCCCTCCAAGGAGGAGATCGGAGCAGACGACGGAGCCAAAAGGGAAGGTATCAGATCCGACGCACCGACAGTCATAGCTCCGACAAGCCCTGGCTCCGAACTCAAGGGAGTCGGAGGAGGAATGTATTGGGAAACGGAAATAGCCACTGACTGGTGAGTCGGGCTATGCAGCATTTGGGCCAGTGCCTCGGACTTGAGAAGTATACTCACTACCCTTTGCAAATCATGGTCAGATAACCTGGAAGACCATGAGAAATGAGTTTTATGGCTCCGTTCAGAAAAAAGAGGGGATCCTGGCGCCGAATGCACGGAGCCGATAGAGGGGGATCTGGATCTCTTCCTAGACTGTGGCTCCGATAAGAGTATCGGAGCCAACAAAGTTTTATCAGCCTCGGCTCCAGCCGGAGCCGAGGTAACAGTATGAGGCTTGGAAACATTGGCTCCAGCCGGAGCCGATGTTGAAGCCGACTTAGTCTTTCCAGCAGTCGACTCTGAAACTGGAGTCAACTGTTTGGAAGTTTTAGAAGGCTTCTCCGACACAGACTGAGTCAGGGGGCCTTCTGGCTTTAATAAGCCCCGCAAGATTAATTTGTTCTTGCGTTCCTGCAGGACTCTAGGGCTAAAACCATGACAAACAGCACAAGAGTCCTGCAGGTGCAAAGGTCCCAGGCAATACACACAAGAAGTGTGACCATCTGTCAGAGACATTTTCTAACAGCATGAGTCACACTTCTTGAAGCCTGAGACCTTAGAGTCTTTTGACATCGTAAAGAAGTGCCTGACAACAACACAAACACACTACAGACACACCCTCTACTGAAAAAAATATTAAATTATTAAATTATTAAGGCTAACAAGTCACAAATATACACACACACACACACACACACACACACAAGCCCTTAACTAAAAAACAACTAATTCAGTCACACTAAAGGACTGGGGGAAGGGAGGGGCCGAAGGCCTATAAGATAAGGGAAGAAAGGAAGGGAATATAGACCCGAAAAAACAGGGGGCGATTAATCTAACTATTTAATTAAACTAAAAGGTTATGGTGTGAGACAAAAAGTGGTTAAGAAATACCTAATATGTAATAACTGTACCTCACCTGCCTGAGCTGGTAGAAAAGCACCTCGTCAGCTATAGCGGCAAATGAGATCTGAGTAGTTACCGCCTAGCATTGTGGGATATAGGGGAGCCTCAAGCCTGTGGAATTAGCTCTCGAGCTTTAGTATTGGCCGAGTCGGAACCGAGGATCGGCTCCGAACCCCATCCAGCAAGAATGAAGGCGAGATTGACAACTTAACATTAGCCCTTTCCCTTCTTGGCTTCAGAGATATCCTCCAAACTTCGCCTTCCAGGGACATGTTCCATCTCCCCTCATAACTCATTTGGATACTACTTTGTTTACTCTCTCAACATAAGTAAACAGAATCTCACTCTCAGTAGAGTAAAGGGCTATAAACAGTGTGACCTGCAGCTGATTCCCATTATCTCCCAGCATAGCTTCTAATTGATGAGGTGAAAACTATGCATACTGCCTATCTAGAGCTGGCTAAACCATTTGACACAACAACCCACTCGGGCATTGTCAAAAAACGTATGCAACTAGACATAATCCCCTTTATAACATGCTGGATAGCTGTCTGGCTCACTGATAGGACCCAGGAGGTCCAAATTGGTGAGGCCATCTCCACAAAGAGGCTAGTCACCAGTGGAGTTCCTCAGGGATCTGTGCTGGGCCCTCTCCTCTTTAGCATCTACTTCTCGGATGTCAAAGCCAATGACAAAGGCCCCTGGCCGACCAAGTTTACAAATGACTGCAGAGTGGGAGCAGTCATTGAATCCTCCCAAGAGAAGAACACCCTTCAGGAATGTCTAATTTATTTATTGACATTTGATTACTGACAATGTCCGACTGAGTAGGAGCCCATTTTCAGAGGAGGGTCAGGGAGAAAAGCTCCAATGTATTACAAAAATATTTTAATAACAATAATGTTACACTCTTTAAAAATAATACAAAAAACAAACAATTTAAGCAGTTATACCAAATGAGATATGATATGAAAACACTGGTTAAGAACATAAACAAGTTATATGACAATTATTTAATAAGGCTGTGCCTGCAAATGGTCAATAGCGATCAGTGTACTACCCTGGTAAACAAACTAAAAATGCATAAAATAAATAAATAACTACTTAGAGAAATTGTATCCAGTTTATAGAGAAATTAAAGTTTAAGTTAGTACAATACAAACAGGAATTGCAATACAAATTGAGAGAAAAGCAGGCTTATGGTATAATTTGAGACATGCTGGAGGGATAGATTCCTGTCCCAGAGACCTCCCATACTCTGGAACAAACTACCTATCTATATCACATAAAGCTCCTCATTAGCACTCTTCAAGAAAAATCTTGATGATTGGATGTAAAATAGGAAATTCACCCCGGGGATCACCTCTGTGGCTCTGCTCAACAGGGGCACAGGAAAAATATTTTCTTGGGTGGTGAAAGCCAGGGTACTTTTTTGGCTAGGCTTGTAAAGGCCCTAGGGCTGATAGCCTAGTACCTACCTATGAGGAAGCTCAAGGAGAGAAATTGATAGGAGTAAGGAAGCTAGTGAAGAGGGGAGAGTAAGGAGATGTTAGGTATGAATAGGGTATTTGTTCACATTTAGGGATATAGTTTATCCTGGTGTTGAACAACAACAGAGCCAGCTTTTGGCTAGGATGTCTTTTAGATCGGTTTTGAAGGATATTAGGGAGGTACTGACCCGATGGATGGAGATAAGGAGATCCAGGCCTTATCAACATGGTACGAGTAGAGACAATGCCCAGCACATTTAACAGGTTTGTAGACAGACAGTAGGTTTTGGTCATTGAATCATAATAGCTATGAACATAGTTGTGTAGAATGTAATTAGTGCTGGACAAGCAGACAAGTTATGAATAATTCTACAGGTGGTAAGAAGCTGTGTATACGTTAGTTGATGGAGTAATTATAACCAATTTAGGCTTTTTAATGCAATACAGTGGTGGGCTCTAAAAGGGGTATTTGCTGCAAAATTAGCAGCTTTGCTACAGCATTATTCAATTTTTGATTTTTATTTTTTGTGATGCCTGAAGGTTAGTACGTGTGGGGAAGATAATACACAAAAAGCCAAGAAATCTCTGGAAATGGAACAGAAATCCAAGCAAAGAACAATCAACTGACCAGGAAGCCAAAGACCACAGCAAATGAATCCAACAATGGTAGAAACCACTCCAGTTGACAGTTGTTGTGGAGAGAAACAATCCTTTACTGTTATAGTGTCAGGACGAGCTAAGTAGTGGTTAGTGTAACTAAGTGTTTAGCTGCGTCAGTGAAAAAGTTTTGGCATATAAATCATCTGTAATACAGACAAAAGCTTGGTGCCAAATTCACAGCTTAAAACTCAATTCCAAGAAATGCATTATAGTACCTTTTGGGAAGTCTACTACCCTGGATAGCTACATCATCAATAAAACATCCTTAAAAGTTGATTCACTAGTCAGGGATCTGGGAACTCATACAGATAGTAACTTTGCCTTCGACCAACATGTGTCCAAGGTAGTAAGAAAATTGTTCTATGTTGCTCAATTTATAAGCAAGGGCATGGCATCTAGGTCCAGAGAGGTCATCATACCCATCATAAAGTATAATACCCCCTTCTGTATGCACCTGACCAGACATATGCCGCAACTGGAGCTCCTACAAAGGTTCCTTATAAAAAGAATTTAGGGAGTAAAAGCAGTGTGTTATACTGATCACCATAACCATGCATCCGTGTTGTCCATTTTCATTCTTCATAAACTGATGGGGGTCTCGGATCTGACTCAGCTGCTTTTATCATATTCTTGGATCCAACGCTCAAACTCCTCCCTTTACTCATAATGTCCCACTAACCTAACATACCTCAGATCGAGTTTGCTGCCCCAATAATCCATGGTTGATACTATAAGGAATTTAAAAAGCAGAGATGATAGAGATAGAACTGGAGCTCAAACAAGAAACAACAGTTTCCCAAAGTAGTTTCCCTTGGGTCTCTCCAGGAGTAAAGCTAAGGGGGTTAAGAGGGCGGGAAATTGAGGAAGAATGAAAATGGACAACACAGAAGCACCACTATGGTGAGTAAATAACTTTTGTATCCAATGTTGTCTAGCTGATGTAATAGCAACTAGAAAAACAGTTTTCCAGGCCCCCACTTTGAAGCAGGATAGAAGAAAGTGCCTTTCGCAAATGCCTTGCTCAACCTAGAAAAAGCTAAGGAAGAATGATTGTCACCTGAATGAAAGTCTGAAATGGCAGCAGACTGTACTTTAATAGTAGAGAAACTGGGTCTATATTACGTTGCCGAAATTCAATTCCAGCGAACACCTATACATCGACACCTAATCAGCAAAGCGATTCACTGAATGTAGTAAGGGAAAAGACGCAGTTCGCCAACAACAGAACTTTGGAGTTGGCATATATAGTTGGGGGGGAGGTGACGCCTTCCACATCGGGGGGGTGTCAGGGGCAAACCCCCCCCACTTAGTTGGGTTTGATTCCACGTAGATGTTGGTATGTTGTGCTGCAGGCAAGTATTTCCTTGCCCTTATTAAATTCAGCGACTTGCTTCGCTGATTAGGTGTCAATGTAGAGCTGTTTGCCTGAATTGCATTTCGGCAACATAACACAGACCCAAGAAACTAGGCCCCCTCATTGAAAGCTGAAGCTAAAAGTTCAAGTACAACTAATACAGGGGTAGAAAATGGGGTACAAATCACTTTTAAGGGCCTAAATTGAAAATCTCTTCCATTTACTTTTGTAAATTTTCCTAGTAGAAGCCTTTTGAGAAGACAAAAAATATAAGTCAATCCAAGGTACCACAAGACCAAGAATAAGTCAGAGTTTTTATAAAATCCACTTTAATACAAGCACAAACACATGAACGCACACATTAAAAAAAACAGCGTTTTCATTTAAATCACTTCATCAGATTGGGTCAGAAAACAAAATAATTGCTTTTATAATCCTCTAAGAAGTAACATGACCAATAAAAACCATACAATTAAAAACATCATAAATACTCATGAATATTCATGTTAAAACCATGTGAAGCCATAAAAACATTAAAAAGCATTAAGATCATTGTATAAACTATCCATAAATATGGTCTTGTGGTACCTTGAATTGACTTATTGGTTTACATTGGTACCATTGTGGCAGTTTTTTCGAAGACAAAAAATATAATGAACCGATGAGGAAAGCCTGTAGCCATCAGTGGAACTGGAGAAACCAGACAGCCAGCTTGAGTTCTGTTATGTTCAGATTAGTCTGGAGGTCTGGACTAGGGTTCAGTATCCAAGGTGGATCCAGAAGATGAGGCCACAGGAAGGGAAAACAAATTTGACTAAGACAAAAAGGTGCAATGAGGATAACTCTGCTCTTTAACCGGTATGCCTTCTGCATGAATTTGGTGATTAGAGGTAATGGGGATAAGCATAAAGGAGGCAGGTGGGCTAGTCATCAACTACAGCATATCTCAGTGATTCCCCAGAGTGGGGATCAGGGCAAAGAACCTGCTGCACTTGTTGAAGGAAAAAGTGAATAGGTTGCAGCATAGCTGACCCCATCAATGGAAAATTCTGTCCACCACGTTGACATTAACAGACCACTTGTGAGCCATTAGTATGGACCTGCTTAGTTTGTCTGCAAGTACATGGCTTTTCCCAGTATGTGCATTGCTGTGAAAAAGTGGCCGGAAGAGACTGCACATTGCCCCAATCTCATTGCTTCTCGACATAGCAGATAAGATCTGATTCCTCACTGTTTGCTGATGTGCCAGGTTACAGACATATTGTCTGTTTGAACCTCAGTCATCCTGTAGGGGAGAGCATCTTGAAAGGCAAGCAATGCTAGTGGGACTGCTCTCATTTCCAAGACATTGATATGCAAATTGGTCTCCTCTGTGGACCATGTACCTTGGACTGTCCTTCCCAAGTAATTCCCCCCTCCCCAGTTGGGAGGCATCCGTGGACACCGAGGCTGTCTGCAGTGAGAGAACAAATGGACGGCCTTGAGAAACTTGGGCTGAATAAATCCACCACAGAAGATATATATTTTTTGCAAGTTTGAGTGATTCTAACTGTGGTAAACAAGGGCTGCTGAAGAACAGACCACTGTAACAACAGAGTCCATTGCAGAATTATCATATGAAATCTTGCTAAAGGAACCAGAGTGATTGCTGTTGTTGGACTCTAAGGCTTTCAAGACTGGTTGTGCTGAAGAAGAATGCAATATGACTTTCATGACCTGGGTATCTGAGTGTTTGTACTCTTGTTAGAGGAAGTGATGCTATCAGATTGACTATGTCTAGACAAGCACCTATGAACTCCAGACTTTGCATAGTTGTGATCTATGACTTGCTGTAGTTGACTGTGATGCCTAGATGAAGACATAATTAGAGCAAGTAGTCCCTTACTTGTAGGAATACATGCCTGGTTAGGACAGTCAGGAGCCAGTCATCTAAGTACGGAAACACTCTGAATCCCAGCAATGTCAGGTGAGATGCTACCACTGCCTTGCATTTGACGAACACTCTGGGTATTGTGGTGAGACCAAAGGGTAATGCTCTGAACTGGTAATGACTGGCTTCCATCCAAAAGCACAGATAACTTCTGAACTCCCTGTTCATTTTGATGTGATAGTACACATTTTGAAGATCTATCAAGCACATCCTAACATCCTTTCTCAGAAGCAGCAACATGGACTGAAGCATGACAATCCACAACCTTGAATATTTCATGTGTTGGTTTAGTTTGCTGAGATCCAGAATTGATCTCAAGTCCCATCTTCTTTGGCACTAAAAAGAATCTTGAGTAGGTTCTGTATCCTATCTGGTCTGCGGCGACCTTCTGGATGACTCTTTTTACTATCAGCTTTTGTATTTCCAAGACTGCCTCCTCCCTCTGATTGGGTGGGACATTTAGGATTCTCTTCATTTTTGAATGGGGAATTTGGGAAAATGGTATAAAATTACCTCTGGATATAATTCTCTGCACCCATGAATCTCTAGTGATGGATGCCCATGCTTTGAGGTGCAGTGACATGCACTCATAGGTTCATAGGTTCATAGGTTCATACTAGGCTATCTGCCCGAGGGTCACATCTTTTGTTAGAGTTCTCCCCTGTTTTTAGGAGAACCACCCCTTTAGTATGGGGAACTATACCCATTATTTTGCTGTGCCTCTGTTGACACAGTGACAAAGGTCCCTGGGTATATCTGCGATCTCCATCCATGGTCAAGATTTCTCTTGAACAAGGAAGCTCTGCCTCACATGGAGCGGATTTTGTTCCACAGCATAGGGAGTCTTTGGGTGATGAATCTATCCCTGAACCAGCTGCCTATTAATACCCTCTGCAGTGTTGGATATCAGTTCCATGGATGTGATGGATGTGGACTGGAGGGTGAGATTCATCAAATCTGGGTTTGACATGGCCTTGTATGTTAGGCAAAAGGTCACCTCTGAGCAAGCGGTGGCGACTGAATAGAGCTGGAGTTCTTTCAGTCGGGCAGCATAGGATAGATTTTTGAGACCCTTTATCCTTTTGGTGAGGAACTTCTTCCAGCTGCTGCAGTGTCGGGTCAGATACATTCGATGGGGCATTGTACTCAATCATTGGTCTGATGAGTGATGAGTAAAGAGACTATAACCTCCCTTGATCTAGATGAGAATCCCTTCATGATAAGGTGGGCAATGTAGAAGGTCTTCCTAACTACTTTAGCTACATGGGTGTCGAATGACAGACTACTATCAACCTGGGTCCCCAGGTCCCTGATAACTTCTTCTGTGCTCAGTGGATTGCCACCTATTTGGTAGCTAGGGGTAACCTTGTTTTTCCCGAAGGGTATGACTATGCATTTTTGGCATTTAACTTTAGGCCGTGGCTCTGGCACCAGTTATCCGTTTCTGTGAGACCCTTCTGAAGGATATCTGTGTCAGATGTGTTTTCTACTATGGCGCCCAGTTTGCAGTCATCTGCAAACTTTGTCAGCCATAACCCTCCTGTGTTTGCTTGTACTTGGAAAAGTAGATGCCAAACAAGAGTGGGCCCAGGACTGAGCCCTGTGGGACACCACTTGTGACAGGCTTTGAGTCTGACATGGCGCCAGCAACTCTGACCCTATGGGTTCTGTCACTCAGCCAGTTTGCAACCCATCTTGTGATGTATGGGTTAACATTTAAGCTGATGAGTTTTTCAATGATACCCGAGTGGGGTATTGTATCGAAGGCCTTAGCCAGATCGAGGTAGGCTGTATGGACTGCCTTACCCTCATCAATGGCTTTGGTGACTGTTTGAAAAAGTCAACCAAGTTTAAAAGGCATGATCTGCCTTTGACAAAGCCAAACTGGGTTGGATCCAAAGTCTGCAAATTCCTATGTCTTTATTTATGAGGTCCATTATGATCCTCTCCATGGCTTTGCAGATAAGGCTTGTCAAGCTAATGGGCGGTAATTTCCAGGGTCGGTGGAGGCACGCCTTTGTGAAGTGGGACCACAGTTGCAGTGCGCCACTCCTGGAGTGCGTATCCAGAGGTAAGACTTTGATTAAACAGCTGTCCTAGCTGTGGGTCTAATTCCTCATTGAGTTCGTGGAGCACACAGCCGGGGACACCATCAGGTCCCATGGATGCTGTGGTTTTTGCTTTGGAGAGAGCAGTTTTCACTTGGGCGCTGGAGAGGTTTGGGGTGCTGCAATCGTTTGGTATAGATATCTCTCCTTTTGGGGAGGGGAGAAGTTTGCACTGAACCTGTCAGCCAGTATGTTGGCAATGTCTGTAGGATCAGTAATCTTCACATCATTTTGAACTAGTTCTGAGCATATCTGGGAGTTTCCTCCTAGGTTTCTAACATAGCTAAAGAAGGCCTTATGATTGTCTTTTGAGTCTTTAGCTATTTTTCTCTCGAAATTTGCTTTGGATGATTTTATGAGAGCTCTTAGTTTTTACTTATAGTGATCAAGGGTGTCTTACCTTTTAAGGATTTTGCTCTATCTTGTAGTAGCTTCCTCCTTTTGTTGTAGAGTTTGTTTATGGCTGGGGTCCACCAGACTGGACGCTTGCCTTTGGTACAAAGAGTCTTTGTTTTGCTTGGGATTGCCTTATCCATGCAGTCCTGCAGGTGCTGGTAGAAGGCATTTGTAAGTGATTCAGCGGCTTGAGTACTGTTTTCCGCTGGCTCGGGGCCTTAAAGGAGACCACACTAGTCTTTAGAAGTGTGAAGTTGGCTTTTGAGAAGTTCTTTACTGTGGTCTTTTTATTTCAGGTGGGGGTGGGATGAGGACCTCCAGCGAGATTAGTTGTGATCTCATCTCACCAGTGAGGGTATACTTCGGTGTTGAACATTGTGCTCCCATGTTCGTGATGATGAGATCAAGTATGTTATCTCCTCTTGTGGGAATGGTGACTAGTTGTTCCATGGCATTTGAGTTTATGAATTCCAGGAACTTTTGGGCTAGGGTGTTTGGGCTTGAGTAGTGTTCCCAGTCTATATTTGGGTAATTGAAGTCACCTAGTATGATGGTGTTTGGTGATACATTTATCCTCTAGTGTTTTCAGGAAGGCCATGTGAGGTTCCTGAGTTTGTGAGGGTGGCCTGTAACATGCTGCAATTTGCAGAGCAGTCTTGCCTACGGTTAATTGCACCTGGATGGTCTCCGATGCATCATGCGTTGCCACTAGTCTTGAGGTGTGGGTGTCCTTGATGAATATGGATACCCCCCTCCTTTCTTGCTATTTTCCTGATTTTGGGGCGGAGCATGATATGAGGTAAAACCTGATAGCGCTGGGGTGCTCTCAGGAGCCTTGAACCAGGTTTCTGTCACAGCACAGACATCGATGTTCTCCATACTGAGAAGGGCCTCGAGTCGTGCATTTTGAGATTTAGACTTCTGGCATTGAGCAGCATTACCCTTAGTTTTTTCCTTTTTGTGTTCTAGGGTGGTAGGTTTAGAATTTGAGCCTTGCCTAAAAAAGGCACTATGGGGGTGGCAAGAGCCTTTGCCAATATCCGGAATCCCAGGGGTGACAGGTGCAGGCCGTCCCTTGCGAAGCAGCGTGGCTTGTCCAGCATGTCATCCCAGGCAGACAGATACTGGATCCCCTTTGAATGACACCAGTGTTTAAGCCAATTGTTAAAGCTGATCATCTTATCTCTGTATTGTGGCATCATTCTTGGTGAAGGTAGGATACTGCTCAAGGTCAGGGTCATACCTGCCTGGGCTACATAATCAGAGAGCTCCTCAATGTCTCTTTCATGTAGTCCAAGGAGTGCGTCAGGTCGTTTACACCAGCGTGGACAATGACTGAGTCATATTTGTACCTGCTGTTGAGAGACCTGAGTGCTTGCGTTATGTGGCGGATTCTAGCGCCCGACAGACAGCTTACTGTGACCTTCTCCTTACTCAGTCTGGTGGCGGGGCGTCAGTGTGTCTGACTATGGAGTCACCAATGACTAGTGTGTCTGGCATTGTGTTTGGCCTTAAGGGCTGTGACTGTTTGACACTCTGACTGTGAGGTCTATGTGTTGCAGGTGTTGTGTTCTGAGGTAGTGGTTGTTTGGGTGTCTGCTTTGGTGGCCTCTGCTGTTTTGGTAGATTTTTGATCAGAGCCTCCAGTATGTCTTTGTGTGTTTATGTGTATGATTTGAGGTTGTAATGGTACTATGTGAGACTGGGTCTATAGTGTGTGTGGTAACCTTCTCCTCCTGACTGGTCTTGCCAGTCCTATGTTGAGAGCTCAGCCTCCAGTTTGGCCGTATAGTTGCATCTCTCGCATGTATTTGTGTTTTGTGGGAGGAGGAGAGGGTTGTCTGTGTACATGAGGCAATTGTAACATTGCCTCAATATTGAGGTTCACCAGCTGAGCAGGAGAGGACACTAGCAACTGATCCTCGACATGCTAGAAGGATAGACAAAAACTTTAAAAAGATTCCGGGGGATGTGGGTGACCGAGAAATGGGGGGTTGCCTTTTTGGGGTGCTATCTATAAGAGTGCCGTATCAAGGTAATAAGTACTGTAGGAGCAAGTGCTAGGTTTAACAGATAGAGAATAGTCTACTTAGAGTCAAGTAGAGATGATCTTTTTAGTTATAGGATACGCTGATTAGATCAGTAGTATAGGTCGAGGAAGGTAGTTTCAAGGGAAAATTTGAAGAGTGGACTTTAGGTAGCCCGAATAGTTTAAACCTGCTTAACCGGTGCTGCCCTAGTGTGCAACAGTACACTTGAGTGTATTAGCCTGTAGTTTAACTTTTAGGCAAAACTTAAACTAGCAAGTGCAGTAAACAGTTTTAGCTTTTAAACACAGTAAAAACAGTGCAAACTTGATAAAATAAGCAGAAACAGTAGTCGAAAGGCACAAAAAGTCGAAAAAGCCAAGAAAAATACTTAAAATCTGGAAAGGTAGTCTTTTCTGGTCTCTGCTGCTAGAGGAACACTGCTGGCCACCACGAGGAGCTGTGCCGAGTTCTCAATAGCTGGAAAAGCCCGCCAAAACGTGCTTTATAGCAGGGGGCTGGAAAAGACAGGAAATGACCCAAAATGGCCAATAAACTACAAGTTACTGCCTTAAACCACTCCTCTGAGGACAAACAGGCAGTTCAGTACTCCCTACTCCCACTAGTGAGTAAAGAAACTACCCCTTGACCAAACAAGGAAAATGGAGAAAACAGGAACCAAGACAAAGCCCAGGGATCAGCAAAATCTGGTCTCTGGAACACTAGTTAGGAAAGTATGGAAAGCAAGGATATTTTTTTTTTTTTTTGTTTTTTTCAAGTTTTTTTTACAGGAAAGCAGAAAACACAATAAATGCTATGATTTTCGATTAAATGCTATCAAAACCTAGTACACTTGAGTGTATTAGCCCCAACTACCTCCAGAGAGCAGCAGCCAGGCAACCTTTCAGAAGCTCTCATAGAGTTTCTCTGAGAAAGACTCCCAGAAACCTTGGTTCTGCAGGCCACCTCTGCCACAGGGTCAACATCTTTTGTTAGAGTTCTCCCCTAAGCCTTTAGGAGAACCATCTCCTCGTGAGTCTTGGAAAGGACCTTAGAATTTCAGAAACCACATTTTCTACCTCCTTGTTGATTCTAGGAAAAAGGTCTATGAAGAGTAGAAAAGTAGATCCCAGTGGCAGACAAGGTCTCTCACCTTTGGGCCAAACAAGGAAGATCCATCAAAAGGAGCATTGATTAAAGGGCTCCACAAAATCACATAGGGGCATGTCTTGTGATGGCTATGCCTGAACCTGCTGCCTATGAGGTACCCTCTGCAGTGTTGGATATCAGTTCCATGGATGTGTTAGATGTGGACTGGAGGGTGAGCAGATGTGAAGAGATCTTGTTCTGCTCCTCCACAGACATTGACCTAGAAAGAGATCTAGAGAGTTCTTTAATCAAATCTCTTTGTAATCTTGTGAAGTGTGCCAAATAATTCAACAACTGCTGGGAAAGGTCCCTGAAGTGTAAGCACACTTACCAAATCTGTCCAAGGGCCCTAAACTCCCTGTTAGGGGGATGAACAGATGAGCTTTGCTCTGCAAGCTCTTTCTTACTGGCCGCTACCACAACCATGGTATCTAGTTGGACTCCATTGCTCCAGTGTGTTCTGTCCTTTGGGGGAGCTAAAAATCTATCTGATCACTTGGGGATAGCCTTCACAGTATCTGGCTCTTCCATTCATGGAGTGAAACAAGGTCTATCAGCTCATCAGCCAGTTGTGTCACCCAAGATGTAGCTGGCCAGAACTAAAAGCCTCCAGGAACACCAACTCCTCCTGGGAAGGGGTGTCAGAAGACAAACCACCTTTCTGTATTAGGAGTTCTAGTATTTCTCCACAGCAGACATCTTCAGGTGGAGATCTGGGGGCCCCTTCTTCTTCATTGAAGTCAGTGTCCACAGTGAGAGATTCTTGAGGGGAATCTAAGTGTCTTCTTTTTCACGTTCTCTTCCGAGGGATGTCATGACTGAGGTGATCAGGTGAGGTATCAGAAGTGACAATGGAGTCCTGAGGGACTTACTGGAGACTTGCAGGTGTTGCCTATCCATGAGGAATAGAAATGAGAGGTTCAGAACTAAGACTCGACAGTGGTCAAGAAATGGGATCTGAAGGGGGCAAGGATGTCCTCTCTCTCTAGGCAAAGAGAAGGCCCTCGCCACTATCTCAGAGGCAGATGGCCTAGGTGAAACAGAAGCTGGCAGCACAGGAGTCAAAGTCTTCTGTGCTAACAATTCCTGAATCCTTCCAGGCCCCCTTCCTGAGAATGGAGTTGGACTCGAGCTGTCCAGCACTGAAGCACCAAGAGGCAAGGATGACTCCCATAACTTCAGAGTTGATCTCAACCCCCCCATCACCATGCCAACATTTTGGCTCTGATAACTTCAGAGTTGGTCTCAACCACCCAGAACTGTGCCAACACTTAAGCTCTGAGAGTCCTCCTGCTCCAAAAGGATCAGAGATGGGTGGCTCAGGGAAGTGGTCAGAGTCGAAGAATGACCTGTCTTCGGATCCGACAAGGACACACCCAAGGATCTTACATCCAAGGGCTCAAAAACCACAGGACAAATCTGAAAAGAAGATATTAATTGAAAGTCAGTGCTGGGCAGGCTCATGGGTCTTATGGGAGATGGAGACAGAATTCCCCCATCTGGATCTGAGCTCTGAGGAACTTCCTCATCATCCTATCCACCTCTACTTCACACAAGCTCCTGGAGGAACAAAGGGAAGTGCTGGTAGATGGAAGCCTGGAGTACCTCCTTGGAGTCTCCTGGAAAAAAGGAGAAGGAAGGTGAATAGATATTGGCTACGGTGAGTATCGGGCTCCAAGGTGAATTAGGTTTTGATGTTGTAGGATTTGAGGAAGTCAGATCCACCTTTTTCTGAAATTTTTGATGGTGGCTTGGCAGTCAGAGCCAAAATAGGTGAGCAGTCCAGAGACCTTTTTCTGGTGTCCTTATCCTTAGGAGGCAATTCAGGCTTTGCTTTCTCAGACCTCTTGGGGGAGTTTGAGCCCCAGTTAGAAGAAAACAGGAAGTAGAAAGAAGAAAGCCCTTTAAAATTAACTTAATTCTGTCACCAATAGCTCTAGTGTTGAAACCTGCATAGATAGTGCAGTTGGTATCCAAATGGTCAGCACCCAAGCAATAAACACACTCCCTGTGGGCATCAGAGTTAGGAATCGTGCCAACAGGAAATGCATTTCTTGAACCCAGTTGGCTTATCTGTCATTATAAAGAAGAGCTACTACACTTGATCTTAACCAAAAGATCAAGAGTGCCATTAAAGTAGAAAAAGTACAATTTTTTTTTTTTTTTTTTTTTAGGTAGAAAAGAAGGTACTAACAATGGTACAAAGGAATACTCTCTAAAGGGCAGAAAACAGCAAAGGAAGAAAGGTAAAGGTTCCAACAATGGTACTCAAGGGAATACACAAAGATTACGTATGAAAAGTAGGTACTGCCTGATGGACAGAACCCAAAAAACACTAGAAAATAAGAGAGGAGAGGTGAAGAAAAACAGAAGATATTACAAATCCAAGAAAAATTTGGCAAAAAACCTTCACAACCCTAACAAAAAATACTTGATTGCTCAAGATAGAAGGATCCGCATCTGAGGGATATGGTGGCAAACAAGATCTGTGGTATGTTATGTTCGTGGGGCATTATGGGTAAAGGGAGGAGTTCGAGAGCTGGATCCAAGAACATGGTAAAAGTGGTCAAGCTGGATCTGAGCCAGATCAGAGATCCCATCAGTTGAGGAATGAATGAAAATGATAACATGAGATAAAAATGTTTCTCAGAGAATTTCCATTCTCTGGAGCAGGCTCCCCATCCATGTGAAGAAGAGTTCCTCCCTAACCCTATTTAAGTGAATTTGGACCAATGGATAGGTAATCAGTAATTCACCCCAGTCTGTGTCCCATGACTCTGATGGACATAGGCAGTCAGTAAATCACATTTGGGTTGCACAGTTAGGCTTACATGGGCCCTAGTGATCATTAGCCTAGTACACATTTATGAACCTATGAACTGACTGCCTGACTATGAGGTAATAAAGTTAAAGGTGCAGTGTTTCAAAGTGTCAGCAACCAATGCTATACCACATAATCCCCTAGAGTAGAGCCACCGGTTCAAGCCCAGTGGATGGGCTGTAAACTCGAGACAGCCCATATGCAGTAAGCTAGTTGCAGCCTGAAGATGCTCAATCTTAATGTTTTAGGGTTAGATGGTCAACAGAAATATAGCTGAGTCATCCAGTGCCTTGGGTTGGTACCTTGAACCAGCACCCCTCCCCACACCCCACCTCCTCAGCTCTTCAAGTGAACAGAAAAAAAAAGCACTTTACTGTATCTGTAATAAGCTGATCTACAACCCACACATTGAAGAGAAAAAAAATGGACATTTCTATTGCCAAACCAACCAAGTGGCCAGATGCACAACATGTCCCCCTCCTGTCCAGCCATTCATGTCCTGTTTCTGTGCCCTGCCTTCAACCCTTTCATTAAAAAAATAAATAAGAAATTCTTCTTATAAACTGTAGCAAACTGCTTGCTACAAATGTAGCAAACAGTTGCTACAGTCTGTACCTTGCCTGCATGAAGCACTACAGCACTCATATTTTAGTTAAAAAAATAAGTTATGTGCTTACCATAACGTTCCATGTGAGTTGTTCATCGCACCTTCATTCTTACAGATGAGTTTCGAGCCGATCCTCAGCTCCGAGTCGGCCTACTACAAAGCTTGAGGTCTTCACATAGCTCGAGGCCAAGTACCTCAGATCTTGTTTGCTGCGTATAATACTACTATGTGTCATTCTATCATGCTGTAAGAGAAAGCTATAGAAGGGTTGAGCAACCAGGAAGAATCCAGCATCTCAGTCTTCGAAAAACCCTGGAGGGGGTAGGAGGGTGGGAAGTAAGAATGAAGGCGAGATGAACAACTCACATAGAACATTATGGTAAGTACATAACTTCTTTATGTGAAGTTGTTCTTTCTCGCTGTTCATTCTTACAGATGGGTAGCATTCCAAGCACCATCTATCTCGGGTGGCTGACGGGAATATTTTTTTCAGGACAGTAGACCCAAAGGAGGACCTGTCCCTGGAGGGCCTGTCAACTTTGTAATGAGTGATAAAGGTATGAGGTCTTGGCCAAGTGGCTGCTGCACAAACGTTATCTATAGGAAGTCTAGCAGAAAAGGCAGATGATGTAGACACTGTTCTGGTAGAATGAGCCTTAATTTTTTGTTGTAAAGGCATATTAGCAGCTGAATAAGCAAATGTGATACAATCGGATAATCACTTAGACAGAGTTGTTTTGGCCACTGACATTCCTTTTCTGGAATCTGAAAAGGAAAGGAAAACCTGTTCAGATTTCCTAAACTCTTTTGTTCTACCCAAGTAAAATCTGAGCTGTCTATGAACATCAAGCTTGTGCAGCATATATTCTAAGTTGTTAGAGTGACTGGGGAAGAATACTGGCAAATCAATAAATTGATTAAGGTTAGCTTCAGTACAGACTTTAGGCAGAAGGAGGGATTAGTTCGTAGTGAGACTCTGTCAGCATGGAAAATCAAATAAGGAGGTTTAATGGACAAGGGTTGAAGTTCTGACACTCTGCGGGCAGAAGTGATAGCTACTAAAAAGATACTCTTCCATGACAGATATTTCAAATCACATGAGGAAAATGGTTCATAAGAGGAGAATAATGTGAGAAAGCATAAAATTTTAATTCCATGGGGTATACGGAGCTTTCACAGGTGGTCTGAGATGAAAGGTCCCTTTGAGAAAGGCTTTGGATAGTTTGTGTGAGATTACGTTCAATCCTTCAAATTCAAGGTGAAAATTAGCGATAGCAGCAAGATGAACACAAACTGTTGCTGCTGCAGCTCCTTTGTTGAAAATCATGGTCAAGAACTCCAGTATAGAGGCCATAGGGGCTAGGTACAGATCAATGTCATTTTGAGAGGCCCATATAGAACATGTTTTCCATTTGCTAAGGTATAGCTTCCTCATAGAGGATTTATGAGAGGATATTAGAATTTGCTGCATCTCATTAGAAAGGTTATGGAATCTGGCTATGATGGGAATTGAAGCAGCCAAGCTGTCAACTTCAGGGACTGAAGAGAGGGATGAAGTTCCCCCAACGAGTGTGCCAGAAGATCTGGAACTGGGTCCAGGATCCAGAGGTCCTCCAATTGATGAAGTCAAAGGAAGGGGAACCAAATCTGATGAGGCCAATGAGGGACTACTAGAATGATGGTCCTTCCCAGGGCTTTTGCTTTCTGTAGTACTTTGAGTATCAACCGAATTGGTGGGAATGGATAGAGGAGACCCGGAGATCAATCGTGTACGAGTGAGTCCCTTGGGGATTCTCCCAGAGCGGAAATCAGGGCAAAGTAGCTTCTGAATTTCATGTTTATGTGGTTGGAGAAAAGGTTACAGCAAGGCTGGCCCCACCTGCAGAATGTCCTGTCCGCTATTTCTTTCCTGAGGAGCCACTCATGAGGGAACAAAATTGCTCTGCTCAGCTTGTCTGTTATCATGCTGGATTTCCCCGGGATGTGCATTGCTAACAGAAAATGCTGGGAGGATGTAGCCCACTGCCATACTCTTAGGGCCTCACAACAAAGGGGGTAGGACCTGGTTCCTCCTTGTTTGTTCAAGTACCAGACCACTGACATGTTGTCTGTCTGAATCGCAATTGTACCCAGAGGAAGAGAGTCCTGGAAGTACTGTTCTCATCTCTAGGACATTGATATGCAGATGTGTCTCTTGATTGGTCCATGTGCCATGGACTGTTCTTCCCTGAAAATGGCCTCCGCACCCTATCAGGGAAGTGTCCGTGGTCACTGTAGCCGCTGGTGGGGGTAGAACAAAAGGATGACCTATCGTGACACGAAGAACGGTCAACCACCACTGAAAATCCTTTTTGCATGTGTTCGTGATCATTATAAGATGAGACATTGGGAGCTCTTGGTAAGACCACTGAATGAACAACAGCCATTACAGAATCCACATGTGCATGTGACCCAACGGTATGTCTAATATTGCAGCTGCCATCATGCCTATCAATTTTAGTACTTCTGATGCTGGAGCCTTGCTTTTGGATATGATATTGTGGACCTGACGGATTAGTAAGACTCTTTCTGCTGGAAGTCTCAGAGTGGTGGTGGTGGTGTCCAGTTCTGCTCCGATAAAAACAGTATGTTGCGATGGTGACAAGGCAGATTTTCCTGAGTTTATTGTAATGCCCAGCTGACTGCATAATGAAAGAGTGGTGACTCTGGCTTGTATGAGTTGATGCCTGGTGGTGGTGGTGAGGAGCCAATCGTCTAAGTATGGAAACACCTGGAATCCTAAACGTCTGATGTCAGCCGTGACCACTGCCATGCATTTGGTGAACACTCTGGGGGCTGTAGTGAGACCAAACAGCAGGGCTCGAAACTGGTAATGAGTGGCTCCCAGCCAGAAACACCGATGATCCCTGGATGGTCTGGCCATTTTTATGTGGTAGTATGCATCCTAAAGATTTACTGAGCACATCCAATTGTCTTTCCCTAAAAAGGGAAGTATCAACTGAATTGTGACCATCCGGAACTTCTCTTTCTTGACAGATCTGTCTAGTCTGCTGAGGTCCAATATAGGTCTCAGGTCCCCTGTCTTTTTTGAAACTAAAAAGAATCTTGAGTAAGTTCTGGATCCTATCTGGTCTGCTGGGACTGGTTGGATGACTCTTTTTGTTAGCAAAGACTGGACCTCTATTGTTGCCTGTTCCGTGTAACTGGGTGGAACGTCCGGGATTTGTCTTGTCAATGGAGGGGGTGTGGTGAAAGGAATGAAATATCCTCTGGAAATGATACTTTGTACCCAGTTGCCATTTGTTATTTTGAGCCAGGCATCTGGATACAAAGATAAGCGACCCCCAACTGCCTTGAGAGTACGACAGTCAGGCCTCCTTTCAGGAGCGCTGGTAGGGCTTCCTAAAGAAGTGATCTCTGTCGCCCTGGTTTTGTGGACCCCCTCTGCCACAAGGGTGGCATTTTGCATTATTGCCCCCTCCTCTGCCCCTGGAGGTGGGTTGACCATGTGTGTCCTGAAAGGCTCCATGGGCTTTACGGAACCACATCTTTCCTCCCATTTGACCCTTGGGGTAGGGTCTGGTAGGGGTGGAAAAATGGACTCCGACGGCAGACAGAGTCTTTTCTTCCTGCTCACACCTGGTCAAAGTTTCCTTAACTTTGGGCCCAAAAAGGGACAAGCCATTAAAAGGGGTATTTACAAAGGATCACTTAAAGGGCTCCATGAAGGAACACAAGCGCATCCAGGAATGTCTCCTTAGAGCATTTCCTGAACCCGCTGTCCTGCTCGCTCCATCAGCTGCATATGAAATGAGGTGCATGGATGAATTTACTATGGAGTTGAGGGTACCAAGCTGGGAGGCAACTTTATCTGAAGCTCCTGCAGCTACTGTACCCTGAAGAGTATCTCCAAGCTCATTTAGGAGATCTCTTTGCAGTCTAGTAAAATGGGTTAGATAGTTGAGTGAACGCAGTGCAAAAATCACTGAACTGTAAGTGTGCTTCCCATATCTATCCATGATCCTAGAATCTCTGTTAGGAGGATGGCTAGAGGAGAAAGTTTCTGAAATTTCCTTTTTGGTGGCTGCCGCCACCACCATGACATCAATTGGCACACCCTTAGTAAGAAAAGATTTGTCCTGGGGGGGCAGAAATAAATTTATTAGGCCTCCTGGGGACAGGCTCCATGGTGTTCCGAGACTCCAAGACCAGCTTAAGCTCATCGAAGGGCGGAGACACCCAAGAGGTTGAGGGCTGAGACTCGAAAGCCTTCAGAAGAACTGACTCATCTTCAGTAGGGTTGGTGGACTGCCAGTCACCCCTCTGACTAAGGATTTATAATATCTCAGCAAATGAGATATCCTCAGAGGTGGACCGTGGGGACCCTTCTGATTCATCCAAGTCGGTATCGGATATGAGGGGCTCCTGTGGGGAGTCTAAATGCTTCCTCTTACAGATTCTCTTCCTGAGAACCTCATCAGTGGGGGCTTCTGGTGAGGTCTTGCAAGAGCAGGGGTCACCCAGTGGGGCTTCCTGAGGCTCTGGGTCTCTATGTTTGGCAAGGATCTGTGAAGCAGAAGCAGACACAGGCGCTTTTGGGGAGGAGGAAGCCAGACCCGAAGTCGAAGATGTCTTAGGAGACATAACTCTCCTCGTGGATTCGAAGACCGATGGATCTAAGGAAGCCGTCAATACCACCGGCACCAGGACAGTGGGCTCAGAGCCAGAGGTAGGAGCCCAGCTCATCTGATCAGAAGCCCAGAGAGGCAGAGTCAGAACCAATAAGTCGGTCCGACTATCCTCCCCGGACCTGACCAGACAGTGTCGGCTCCTAGATTCCTTGATCTGCGCCGAGGACACTGGAGCAGGCGTCGGCTCCGAAGGCTCAATGATCATCTGGTCCGACTCCTCTGGCTCCAGAGGACTGGTATGGCTTAGAGGAGGAAGAGTAGTAGATGGTAAAAAGGTCTTCGGTTCCGAAGCCGTTTGAGTCAGAGCAGATAAGAATTTAGCAAAGGCCGGTGCCTGTAAAAGCTTTTGCACCACACAATCCACATCCAAATCAGAAAGGCTAATCGAAGACCGAGATGAGTGGATAGAAGGAGGTACAGATTCAAAACTCTAAATACTAAATATATCAAAGCTGTGACAGAAAAGTCACTATTCAAAACTCTAAAGACTAAATATACCAAACTGTGACAGAAAAGTCACTATTCTAAGCACAACTACAATCTAAAGTAATATTAAAGATTTAACAAGGCCTAACATAAAACAAGGCCAAAAGAGCTAATTACTAGTAGAGAAAAAAGACACACCAAGGGGAAGGGAAACTACACAATAAGCTATTCTAAGTATCTAAAGATAAACATCAAAGAATTTTTATCAGTATAATAATATATTTTCAAGAAAAAAGGTTTTTACTGGCCCAAGCTAGCGAGAACCTCCGATCTATTGCAGCGGCAAACTAGATCTCAGGTAACTCTAGGTGCATCATGGGATAGGGACTTGGCCTCAAGCTATCTGAAGACCTCAAGCTTTGTAGTAGGCCGACTCGGAGCTGAGGATTGGCTCTGAACCCATGTGTAAGAATGAATGGCGAGATAGAACAACTTCACATCATCATTTTATAAATTGTTTATACCCTGCCTACATGGAGCACTACAAGCTCTTGGATTTCAGTAAAAAAAAAAAAAAAAGATTTTTCTAACTTTTAAACTGTAGCAAACTGTTTCTTACAATGTAGCAAGCATTTGCTACAGTTTAGACCACATACGGAGTGCTACAACACTCAGCTTTGACTGCAAATGCAATGCCAGCTTTTAATGCTACATAACTAATATCTATCAGGATATACTGATGGCCCTTACTTGATTTGACAAGTGGACCCATAATGTCCATTTCTATCCATTTAACTGGAATAGCCATGATGGGCAAAGTCTTCAAAGCATTCTTAAAACCTGGGTCAAGTGTTACCACATGTTCTATATGACATCAGGCCAATAAAATCTAGCGTAAATTCCAGCTTTGGTTTTATACTCCCTAAATGACCACACAAAGCATGACTTTGTGCAAATCCTAACTTCATCTTTATTTATTTTATTTATTTTACATTTGTTAACCGGGTTAGTCCAGCTGAGTGTTTGGCTCGTTTTCAGTGGAGACCCAGGGAGAAAAGCTCCACAGTGAGTTTTGAATTTTACATACAAACAGTTAAGAAATTATCATTTGCAACTAAACAAATAGTTAACAAGATAACATTTATAATAAATCATACAGAAAACACTCGGGTACAATGTCATTAAAGGAATAATGCGTTCATAATTCCTGTTTGGTTATATACATATACATATAAGTACAAAAGGAAAAGCATGGGGATGAAGTGGTTAAACAGTGAGACAGAGGGGTACAAGTACATTATGATAGACAGGGGAGGAGAGGAAAATGAGGGAGAATGAATAGAAGGGAAGGGTATAGTGGGAGAACAGGGAAATAAGAATGAGAGGACTGATGCAGGGGAAGGTATTAGAAGTTGGGATAGGGTAGTTTCAGGGAGGATGACAACAGTGGCAGGACCATTTGTTTGTTAGGTATCTCCGAGTGGCTAGCTTGAAATGCTTGGTATGGTCAAGGGACCTAATTTCTTGGGGTAGTTGGTTCCAAGTTGCAGCAGGATTATAGTTATAGAGTAAACATCCTGTTTTGGTTTTATAAATCTGTAGGAAGTCTTGGTCTGAGCTACGTAGTGTCCTGGTTGGGGAATATTTAGATATAATAGACAGAGGACTAGGACAGAAAGATGGTAGATAGAGGATGGAGTGGATAATTTGTAGTTGATGTAGTAGGAGCAAATGAGGGAATTCGAGCCAGTCCAATTGTTTAAGGGATAACAATGGTGTGATTTGTAGGTTTGGTTTGCAGTGAATCTGATCACCTCATTATAGGCAGTTTCAAGTTTTGTACTGACTGTGGTGTTAAGGTTTGTGAATAACTGGCAGCTATAAAGAAGGGTGGTAAGAAGAAATGCATGGGAGAGAGTTATTCTGGCTGTGTTAGTTAAGTGTCTCTTGTTGCAATAAAGGAGTCCAAGTTTCTGGTGAGTCTTTTTGATAGAATTAGTGACTTGGAGGTCAAATTTAAGCTGATCGTCTATTATGACTCTCAGCAATTTAGTGCTGAGTTCAGCAGTAATGATAGTGTTATTGCTTGATAGCACGGAAAATGTAGTTTTGAGATTGATGAGGCTTTTGGGGAAGAAGAGTAGGAGCTTAGTTTTCTTAGGGTTGAGAATTAATTTGTTATCACAAAGCCATGTCTCTATGGTGTTGAATGAAGTTTGAGTAGTAGAGTGGAGGTCAGATGGATTGTCTGCAATGGTGATGACAGCTGAATCGTCTGCATATTGTACAAGTGTAGAGTGGGGACAAGAGGTGTAAAGTAGGTTAGTGAAAATATTAAAAAGCAGTGGCCCAAGTATGGATCCTTGTGGACTCCCATTGGCACGTTAAGTTAAATGGCTTACTATCTGTTCTTTGTCTTTGGGTACCATGTCCAGCAAGTTAATTCTTAGTTTAAAGATGGGGCATATATTTGGGCTGTTCTGTTCTTTTGGTTCTTCCCCATATACTCTTTCTCTCTCTCTCTCTCTCTCTCTCTCGTTTTTTTTTCTTCCTAGCTCAGATAAATGTACTGTCTTCCTACTGAGTCTTCTCCAAGTTGATATGGCTTATCTGCAAGTCAACCCTGTTACAATATTCATCAGTATTCAGATGTAAGGGGGATGCAGTGGCCTCTTCTACTAGTACAGACACAGGCTCTTCCTTTTCATCTGTCTCATCCTCTAGGAAAGGCAGCTCATGAAAATAATTTTCTATCACTGGAGTAATGGTAGCTTCTGTTTCTCTTCCTTGGTAGTTGTTTTGCCTCCTTTATTCTTGGGACCCATTTTCTGTTTCTGGATAGATTTCTGATTTGGTACAGCAAAGAGAAGCTTAAGACTCAGTTCAGATTCTCATTTGCTTTTGTTTCAGTAAAAAATTTACCTGTCTCTTCCTCAGTTTCTACTCTAATTTCCTTTAGTATTTTTCCTGAAGATCCAAGATTCCATGGGTTTGCACAGGACTTCTTTTATCACTTTAACTGTTGGAATCTTCTGGTAATTCTTATCTTCCAAGCCAGTTTCTACAATAACTTCTGTTGCAATTTTAACTGCTGAAGTCTTTTAAGAAGATTTAGCATCAATTTTACCTAACCTGGATTTCATGATGGCTGCACACTGATCAACAACTTAAGTTCAACTCTCCCAGTATGAAAAAAGAAACTGAGAGATAAGGGTCAGTAACGCCACCAGTTTTATTAAAGTCAGTTAATGGCTAGTAAGTACACTGCCTGGATGTAGAGAAAAAAGAAACTTAACTGAAAGAAAATCAACTAGAAAAGGTGAAGAGAAAACACTGACTGGGAAGAATCATGCAGCTGTTCAGCAAAAAGCAGTTCAAGCTCTAGCTTTGGTATAAGACATGGCTTCCAGTAATCTAGATGAATAAGTAAATCAAATGTTTCATCTCCCAAGCCCCTGCTTACACCTATGAAGGGTACAAGAACTTGTCAGAGATTTGGGATGCATTGCTAGGCTTAAAAGGGCCTTTGTGTTGTTTGCCTAGTAAACACCTACGAACCTATGAAATATGAACCTAGATATGCTCAGTTGATTAAAATAAACAAAATAGAAGATGTATATCAACTCAAATAACAAAAAGCTGGGAAAATGAAAGAAGCTTTAAACATCTATTCAGATGAACTGATAAAACTAAAAAAAACAGAGGTCAAAATGAAGAAAAAGCTGGCTGAGTATGAAGCTGTTCAAGAAGAGATGTTTCAATAAATGGTAGAGTTAGAGAGCAGAACCTGAGATTTTCTGCTGTACCAGAGAAACTGGAAGAAACAGACTGTATTAATATTAGGAAAGCACAAGTAAAGCAACTGGACTGGTATTCCACAGCAGGATTTGTTAACTGAAAGGGTACATCAGCATGTGTATGCTCCAAACTTGGCCAACATAAAGCAGTCAAGACCTGTATTAGTAAAGCTGCAATCATACCAGCAGAAAGAATTGATCCTGACAAAACCTCAACAAAAGGCAAAGTATTAGATATTGGAGACAGTAGAATGTTTGTGGAACATGTTTATTCACTGTACACCAGACAGAAGAGAAGCACATTTATCTTAGTAACCAGGGAATGTTGAGAGGCATATGTGAGATTTAAGCTGCTGTATCCATCTGTGTTTAGAATATTTTTTTCCTGGAGGATCAAATTAATTTTTTGATGCAGACCAGGCTAAGGAGGAAATACAAAAGTTTGTCCAAAAAAAAACAGAGCTATCAAACAGAAGAGGGCTCTGCTTCACATTCATCTGATAGTAAAGTTCATAGAAAAACTTTGCCAGTGAAACCTTCTCCAATGCCCCAACGGAAAATGCTTGAGAGAAAGGAAAAGTCTCCCTTCTTCGGAGGCCAAATCAAGTTTGTAATGAGTGATAAAGTTATGAGGCCTTACTCATGTTGCTGCAGTACAAATAATATCAATAGGTAGTCTCACTCCAAAGGCAGAAAAGGTTGCAATGGCTCTTGTAGAATGACCTTTTAGTTTATGGGAAAGATCTTTGTCTTGAGATTTGTAAGTATAGGTAATACAATATGATAGCCATTTCAAAAGTGTGACTCTAGACACAGGAGCACCTTTCCGAGTCTGAAAATTATACAAATAATTGGTCAGATTTCCTGAAGTCCTTTGTCCTACGTAAGTAGAAACGTAGTTGTCTATGTACATCCAGTTGGTGCAAAATATATTCTGCCTTATTCTCATAGTTGGGGAAAAAAATGGTAGTTCTATGGATTGGTTCAAATTAGATTCTGAACAAACTTTGGGTAGGAAGAATGGGTTTGTTCGTAGGGATACTCTATCTTTGTGGAGAAGCATGTAGGTGGACTTTATCGACAAGACTTGCAGCTCTGAAACTCTTCTAGCAGAAGTAATAGCTATCAAAAGAATTGTTTTCCAATACAAATACCTGAGATTACAGGATGATGCAGGCTCGAAGGGAGGAAGAATCAAATGGGAAAGGACAAAATTCAAGTCCCATGGTGCTAGAGGGGCTTTAATAGGTGGCCTTAATAAAGGAGTACCTTTAAGAAAGGCTGTGCAAAGTCTGTGGGACATGACATTGGGGCCTGATTCACCTAAATGGAAATTATGTATTGCTGCTAACTGAACTTAAATAGTTGTTGCAGCTGCACCTTCATTAAAAAGTTTTGCTAAGAATTCAGGAATGGAAGCTATTGGGGCAGAGAAGGGATCAATGTGATTACTCAAGGCCCATGAAGAAAATTCTTTCCTTTTGCTTCTATATAACTTTCTCTTCGAAGCCTTATGAGACAAGATCAAGATATGTTTTACTGATGGAGAAAGGTTAGGGAGCCTGGCTATGGTTGGAATCAGAGCAGCCAAGCTGTCAATTTGAGGATTTGAAGGGAAGGGTGGAACGTCCCTGATGCATGAGTCAGGAGGTTTGGAACTGGGTCCAGAATCCACGGCTCCTCCTGGAGATGAGGCCACGGGAAGGGGAACCAGATTTGATGAGGCCAGTATGGGATGACGAGTATCTTAAGAACTCTGGGTATCAACAGAATGGGAGGAAAGGCATAGAGGAGACCCGAGGGCTAATCGCAGACAAGTGCATCCCTTGGTAACTCCCCAGAGGGGGGATAAGGGCAAAGTAGTTGCTGCATTTGGTGTTTATGGATAAGGCAAGAAGGTCGCAGCAAGGCTGGCCCCATTTGCAGAAAATCTTTTCCTCCACTTCCTATTTTAGGGAACACTCGTGAGGCATCAGAATAGCTCTGCTGAGTTTGTCTGCTATTACGCTGGATTTCCCTAGGATGTGAGTTGCTACCAAAAAGTATTGGGAGGAGGTCACCCACTCCCACACTCAAAGGGCCTCCTAACAAAGGGGGTAAGATCTGGTTCCTCCTTGTTTGTTTATATACCACACAACTGACATATTGTCTGTCTATATTGCAATAGTTCCTAGCAGAAGAGAGTCCTGGAATGGTTGCAATGCTAAAAGCACCTCTCTTATCTCTAGGACATTGATGTGCAAATGGGCCGTGTGATCCTGCCAAGTACTTTGGACTAGCTTTCCCAGATAATGCCACCCCTCCACCCTATCTGAGAAGTATCTGTGGTCACTGTGGCTAATGGCTGAGGAAGTACAAAAGGTCGACCTAATGACACATGAGTGGAGTAAAGCCACCAACAAAGGTCTTTCTTTCAAGATTCTGTTATCAATATTTGGTGGGACATGGGTAGTTTCTGCATAGACCATTGAGTGAACACTAGCCACTGTAGAATTCTCATGTGCAGACGTGCTAATGGAATCAGGATTATTGTTGCTGCCATGGTTCCCAAGAGTTTCACGACTATTCTTGCTTGTACTTTTTTTTTGGAAAATAGATTAAGGACCTGATGTCGTAGAGCTTAAACCCTTTCGGAAGGAAGTTTGACCATCATTTTTGTTGTATCTAGATCTGCTCCTATAAAAACAATATGCTGAGATGGCAACAAGGCTGATTTTTCTTAGTTTATTGTGATTCCTAGGTGAGAGCAGAGATGCAGGGTGGTGTCTCTCACTTTCATTAGTACATGCAGGGTGGTGTCTCTCACTTTCATTAGTAGATGCAGGGTGGTGTCTCTCACTTTCATTAGTAGATGCACGGTGGTGTCTCTCACTTTCATTAGTAGATGCAGGGTGGTGTCTCTCACTTTCATTAGTAGATGCACGGTGGTGTCTCTCACTTTCATTAGTAGATGCAGGGTGGTGTCTCTCACTTTCATTAGTAGATGCACGGTGGTGTCTCTCACTTTCATTAGTAGATGCACGGTGGTGTCTCTCACTTTCATTAGTACATGCAGGGTGGTGTCTCTCACTTTCATTAGTAGATGCAGGGTGGTGGCGGTTAGGAGCCAGTCTTCTACATATGGAAACACTCTGAATCCAAGGCAGCTAAAGTGAGCCGCGACTATTGCCATACCCTTGGTGAACACTCTGGGGGCTATAGTGAGGCCAAAGGGCAGAGCTTGAAACTGGTAGTGACTGGCTCCCAGCTGAAAGCACAAATAACTCCTGGATTGCCTGCCCATTTTTATGTGGTAGTACGCACCTGGAGGTCTGTAGAGCACATCCAATTATCTTGTCCCAGAAAAGGGAGTACTGACTGCAATGTTACCATCTGGAACTTTGACTTTCTTGCTGATTTGTTTAATTTGCTGAGATCCAGGATGGGTCTCCAGTCCCCTGTTTTCTTTGGAATTAAAAAGAACCTTGAGTAAGTTCCGGATCCTATTTGGTCTGCAGGGACTGTTTGGATGGCTCTTTTGTCTAGCAACTTTTGTATTTCTAGAGTCGCCTTTGACTGGGCGAAACGTCCAGGATTTTTTTTTATCTTTGGGACGGGGAAAGAAAAGGGTATGGAGTAACCACTGGATACAATATTTTGTACCCATTTGTCTTTTGTTATTTGTTGCCAGGCTTCTGGGTACAAAGATAAGCAGCCCCTGACTGCCTCCAGAGATGGACAGGTGGGCCTCTTTTCAGGTGCACTGAAAGGGCTTACCAAGTTCTCTGTCACCCTGATTTTGCAGAGTCCCTCTGCCCCGTGGTCAGCATCATCCATTACTACGTCCACCTCTGCCTCTGGCGGGAGAATCACCATGTGTGTCCTGGAAAGCTCTCTAGGATTTTCAAAACCATATTTTTCCTCCTTTTTGACCCTTTGGATAAGGTCTGATAGGTAGGGAAAAACAGACTCCTATGGCAGAGAGAGTCTTTCCTTCTAGTTCACACCTGGTTAGTGTGTCTTTGACTTTTGGCCCGAGCAAAGATGAGCCACTGAAAGGGGCATTCACAAAAGAAGACTTAAAGGGCTCCGCAAAGTCACACAAGTGCATCCAGGAATGTCTCCTTAGGGAAATTCTTGAACCTGCTGCTCTGCTCGCTTTATCCGCTGCATAAGAAATGAGTCTCATGGAGGAATTAACCACTGAGTTTAAGGTAGAGAGCTGAGAAAAAACCTTCTCTGACACCCCTGCCACTACTGAGCCTTGGAGGTTATCTCCTAGCTCCTTCAGGAGATCTCTCTGAAGTTTCGTAAAGTGAGTCAACTAATTCAGTGATCTAAATGCAAAAGTCACTGAAGAAAAGATGCGTTTTCCATAACTGTCCATTGTACAAAACTCCTTGTTTGGCAGATGGACAGAAGAAGACGTCTTTGAGAGTTCCTTCTTAGAGGCTGCTGCCACCATCATAGCATCTACTGCGACTCCCTTGGTCAGAAAATTTCTGTCCACTGGTAAGGTGATGAACTTGTTTGGCATCCGAGGAACAGGTTCCACCTAGTCTGGAGACTCCCACACCTTCCGAGAAACTAGGTCTATTAATTCATCAAAAGGCGAAGACACACAAGTGGAGGATGGGTGAGATCCAAAGGCCTTCAGGTATACAGACTCTACTTCCAAAGGGCTGATGGACTTCCAGTTGCCTCTCTGCTTTAGTATCTCTAGGATATCAGCAAAGGAGACATCCTCAGAGTCTAAATGCTTCCTCTTACATAACCTCTTCTGAGGGGACCTCCTCAGAGGGGTAATCTGGAGAGGTTTCACAAGAGAGGGGTCACCCAATGGGGCATCCTGAAGCCTAGACTCTCCATGTCCCCGTGGATGTAGTGGTACAGAGACAGACACCGGTGCCTTAGGGGGAACAATGTCCCAACCCAAGAGTGGACCTTTCAGTGGAGACAGCACTCTTCCTATCACTTCAAAAGCTCCCCTCCCATGATCCGAGTAAACCCCAGCACCAAAGAACCAGAGGGAATTCCTGGAACCAAGGGTGTTCGGCTCCAAGGCTGAGGTAGAAGCCGAGCTCACCTGAGCCGATGCCCCAAGAGGCAAGTACGGATCCACTAACAGTCCGATCTGACTTCCCTCCCCAGACCCAACTGAAGAGTGTCATCTCCTAGACTACGTGAGTTTGGATGGAACTGAGGACATCGGAGCAATGTTTAGATCCAATGATCCTGTGATAGGTCTTGGTTCCGACGGTTCCACTACAATCACTTTTGGACATTCTGGCTCTGAGGAGGAATTGAGGGGAGGGTTTGGTCTGTTCCAAAGCCGTCTGGGTTGGATCTGACAGGGGTTTGGAGACCACTGGTATCCTTAACAGCCTCTGCACCACACGATCCACATTGTCATCGGACAGGCTCCTGGAAGATCGAGTGAGGCAGCAGGAGATTTGGTGGACTGTAACAATGGGGACCTTAAAGAGGGAGATACTTGTTCCACTTTAGGGGACTAGCTCTGTAAATGAAACTCCCACTGGCACCGAAACTGAATGAGCCTAGGTAGTAGGCTTCTTGAGCCCGATGGCCTTCGGGTCCGGAGATGAAACTTTTGGCAATTTTTTTGATGGCTCTGAGCACTTGAGTATGAAGATCTTTTCCCTGACTTGTGAGACTTCGAAGAAGGGGACTATGAAAAACTTTGAAAAGACTAGAAAAGACTTTGAAAGACTTTGAAAAACCCTGACCTTCTTGGATCGCTTCAGAAATGGGGGTTTTCAATATGCCTTTTAATATTAACTTGTTTTTTTCTTTCTAATAATGCCCTGTGGCTAAAAGAGTGACAGATGGCACAGGACTCTTGGAGATAAACTGCTCCAAGACAGTACATGCAAATAGTATGTCTGTCAGTAATGGACATTTTCTGTCTAAATTTGAGACATTTCTTAAACCCCGAGAGTTTAGCTTCTTTGGAGTCCTTGGAGGACATAGTGCTAGTCACCCAACAAAAACGGAAGCAATTAAGAAGCAAATAATGTATATCTAAACTCTACTTTTTTTCTTTTTTTTAAGCAATAGGAACAACAATAATAACAATAGTAACAACCACTGCAATAAGAAAAAAACACTCAATGGAAAGGGAAAAGACCTCTAGGTTAAACAGGCTAAGGCGGGCTCTCTAACTTAATCGAACCACCCTTGTGGAGAAATATAAAGGAGAAGGAAGGCCCTCTAACTAAAACGGGCTTTTAAAAATTAAGTTTACAGCCGGGATAGGGGCAAAAAGGCCTTATGAGGAAACAACGGCCAACAGCAGTTAACACTCATAAAGAAAAAGCAGAAAACACATGCAATTCTTTCTAGTGCAAACTAAACTAACTACACAAAGTAAAACAGTCAGAAATAACTAATACTTTCTCTCAAATATGAAGAAAAAATCTACTTAGCCAGAGCCAGTAGGAACAGCACTCAATCTTCTTTAGTGGCAAACGAGATCTGGGATGCTTTCCTAGTGCATGATGGGATGGGGCTTTAGCCACAAGCTAGTGGAAGACCTCAAGCTTTTGAATAAGGCTGACTTGGAACCGAGGATTGGTTCTGAACCCAACCTGCTAAGAATGAAGGCGAGCTAGGGAGCCGACCGCGATGAGTGACTTGGAAGTGCCGACATATGACGGAGACGACGGAATGACGGTTAGTGGAGATGAGGATGCCTGTGGCCATATGGGTGGGTGAGGTGTGAGGATAGGGGGTGGTTAAAGGCGGTGGGGTTAGGGATAGGGGGATGGACGGTAGGGTGGGTTAAGTGAGTTAGGGTTATAGGGGGGGTTAGGAGGGTTAGGGGGTGGGGAGTGTGAGGAGGGGTGGGTAGGTAGGGGTGGGGTTAGGGTTAGGATAGTTAGGGTTAGGGAAGGAGTAGGAGTAGGGGGAAGCAGTAGAGGCAGGTTAAGTGAGTTAGGGTTAGGTAGGCGGGTAGAGGTAAGTCGCACGATAGAGCCCGGACCTTAGGGTAGGGAAGGTTTAGTGTGGGCTTGTAAGGATTTTGGTGTGCTTGTGTTGTGTGTGTTGTTGGAATGGGGATGTGTTTGTTTTAATTGTTTATTGTGGTGTGTGTTATGTGGGTGGGGTGTGATGTGTGTGTCGTGGTTTGGTTATTTTTTATGGTTATTATGTGTGGTTTCGTGTTTATGGACTGTCGAATATGTGGTGTCGGTGATGTGGTTGTCGGTGTTGTGTGGTTTCGACTATGTCAGGTAGAACCGAGCTAGGACAACATCACATCATACATTAAGCTGTCATCCTAGGCTTCTTGAAAACCCTCAAAGAATTTTCCAGTCTTTCAAAGTAAAATAAATTAAGAAAAAGTGGTACATACCAGTTGTATGGAATACCTCCTCAGTGCCCAACATGCCTTCCAACTACTTCTAAAGTCACTGTCTTTGAAAGGTGGATTTGGAAACTGCAGATGTGCAGCAAAGAAAAGAAACACTAGATCCAAAAAGGACCTTGTGGGTACAACATTTTGCCTGCTCACATCAGTCATATTATTTTAGAAAGACAAATCATGCGTATTTTATGATTATTAAAGTCTAAAACCTGACTGCAATGTTGAGTGCATTACTGTATTTTCTCATTTAGTACTGCATTGGTATAGATAGCAAAAACCAACAAAAAAACAGATAAGAGGAGTAAACTAAGTCTGAAAGTAACATGAACTAAATACTACGTATAAAAACTTCGACGTTTTAACGTTCTTAGTCGAAGTTTTTATAGTATGTGGTACAGATAGTGCAAATTTTATAATGATAGGAGCATACTGTTACAGAATTACAGTAATTCAGTGCTAGTAATGTTTGAAAAAAGTGCTTTTTCACCTAATTAATTAATTAGGTACATAAGGTTATGTGACAACTGTTCATAAACATGAGCAATCACTACATTCAGATAGTTATATATTTCTTAACACTTTGATATCATACACAGCACTATTAATTTACACCTGCTAAACACATTGATTTGTAGCTTTCTGTACTTCTAGATCATTGGCAGAGTCTTTCTTACAAAGGACTGGTTTTAGATTAGGTGGGGCTCAGGGCAGAGGTTGAGGATGAAGCCTCCCACTAAGGCAGTGTCAAAATCCCCTTATATAATTAGGAGGCACAAGAAACCTTCAGGAAAAATATATTTTTGATGCACTTTAAGCTGTTTTTTTTGGAACAGAATTACTTACTAATTACTCTTTTTTTACTGATACACAGAAGATTTATGTATGTGCCTTCAAATGTGTGTGTGTGTGTGTGTGTGTGTGTGTGTGTGTGTGTGTGTGTGTGTGTGTGTGTGTGTGTGTGTGTGTGTGTGTGTGTGTGTACATGTCCATAGATAAAACCAACGATGATTATTTTTCACAAACATATGCACATATGCTGACAGTGCCACTGACACTCAGGTGCATCATAAGATACACACACACATACACACTCACACACCATGCAAGTACACCAGTACATACTTCATCACATATGTACACACACACACACACACACATATATATAGCTATGTATTTTATATATATATATATATATATATATATATATATATATATGTGTGTGTGTGTGTGAGTTTTTATTATGGTACAGGACTCATTTTTAAAGTTCTGTAGTGTAAGAACGCACACACTCTGTTGTGCATCTTCCTCTGAAACACTTAAAGACTTGAGACTGCATTCTTAATTCCTTCTTCCTTTTACTTTATATGAGAAAAAAGAGAAACTCTGTTTGGCTCAGCAATAAATAACTAATAATGATAAAGTCTAAGGAAGTTTTTAAATGAAAGTTGTAATGCATCATATTGTTTCTCTGGGCTAATACGAACTAGTGCTTTAATGTAACATTAGACAGGAAAAAGTATAGCCTGCCTTTTGTAGCTAGTCTAATTTACAACAGTTTCCTCATTTTTTGTCTAATCCTTGTTTCATTTCTGCAAATTCAACATAACTACTACTTTAACAACTGCTGACAGAGAAAACTGCTGTATTCCATGCTAAATATCAGGTGGTAAATTCTAGAATTTAAGTGAGGCATTCTGCAAGCCATGCAAAGCATCCAGAGGAAAAAACTAAAAGAACCAGCAAGGTCCAATCTGATCCTCCATCACTGTAATTAGTCAGAGTTCTTACTTGTATTCTGTCTAACATACTGCTGAACTATAATCATGTGCTCATGTCAGTACATGGGAACTTAGCCAAATTCCAGTACTTTTCCCAACAACAACTTAGCAGTACAAACTAACTGCAGTTACAAGAGTTGTGAATCTGCTTTGCACATTTATGCTAGTTATCAGTTAATATCTTTCAAGCTTTGCAGGAGTGAGCTGTCTTTGACATTCTTCATGTTTCTACAAGGATGGTATCTTGTGTTCATTAGCAAGCATAAAATAAATACAGGGATAACCAGTGTGCCCTCTCACGGGCAATCCATGAGTCATACGAGACAGAAAAAAAGAAGTTTTTATTTTTTTTTTTGGCAAAGTAAAACCTATGGCATGGTTTAAAAAATGTATTTACATACTTTGCAACACCTCATTGCGATGATACAAAATATGTGGAAACAAGTGAATCACTGGAGAGGCTTGGAAGAACTCACAGTACTGTAGTGTCATAAAGTATTACTCCATCTGCCTCGTGGCCAGCTATCACTTCCCCAAAATGATCCTGCTCTAAGAACTCATTAAAATGTGTTTGCTTGTTTATTTATGTATGTATGCATATAGTTAGTGAGAGATGCTGACAGGCTGTACTGACAAGTGTAGGTAGGAGCACTGATCAAAATGACCAATTTTAGGCCCAGAACAGGTGTTTAAATAGACAAATAGTAAACACAATAATATCCGATTACAGTAAAGTTATAGAGTCGCACAAGTTGAAATAAAGGCTGTACACAGTAATTATGATATCTGGTACAAATGAGGGCTATGTATGGCATTTATGAGTTTTAACATCACAGCAGACAGCAGAATATTCAAATTGGTTAGAGTTGCAGATTGTGAAAGGGTGATGCTGACGTTACTTGATGTGGCCTGAAATAAAGCATTTGCATAGTCTTTGTTTGATTAAGTGAGCTTTAAACTGGGGTGTGAATTTAATGTATGAGTTAAGATATTTTAAGCCAGGAAGGAGCGATCACCAAAGGTTAGTGTTTATAAAAGAAAAGCCATGGTTTGTATAGAGTAGTTTTATTCTGGGTGTTGGTAGTATTGGACCTCCTTGGATTTGGCGTCTTAAGTTGCAGAACCAGATTGCTGTGGTAAACATGATAGGTTTGGTTAGTGAGGCTATAAAATTTTCCAGGTGCAAGAGTCTGAATAACAATGATCCAAGCAGGAGTTTGGATCATTGCTTGATTCATAGCCAGTTAGCCTTCTTGATTGTTTAGCAATGGTGTTTGCGCCTTGAGAGATTAGTGATGAACCAACATATGTTATTGGAAACCAAAGAAGGGTTGTAATCTTTTTTTTTTTAAACTGAAGCTATTAATAGAAAACTATACTCTGTCTGGGCAAAAAGGATAGCCTCCTCTGTTGAGGATGTTGAAGTGAGGAAGACGAATCAGGAGATCCTGCAGACCCAGAATAGTAGCTGGCTAATGTTTGATGTTTTCTTGAGGTTATACATAAAGCCTCAATGTTTGGTCTAGCCAGATTCCTAGATATCTGAAGGATGTGGTGGTTTTGATTTGAAGATATATATTTTTTTGCTTTAATGTCTAAGGTGGTTAGAACTTTTAAAAGATTTTAATGGATGCCAAAAATGTAGATTTTTATTATTTGCTCCACACAGCATCTTGCTTAACAAATTATCTACCATTGTCCTACTGGCCCATTCATACTACAGAAAAGGAGCAGGGTATTCCTAAGGCAGGCAAGAGCCCTATGGCTCCTTTGTTCCTGAGCAGGAAACCTCACCAGCCCTCCTTCCCCAGGTAAGAGTGAGGTGGGTGGGAATGGGCCAGCTTGATTGTCCTGGGGGATGGCAGCCTACCATCTCTCCAGGACCACTGTCCTCTCCCCTCAGTGGCTCCTCTAGACCCATAGTTGCTACACCTGAGGGGAATACAGAGTCCTATTGGGTTTTATGGTAACAGGGGACTGGCTGGCTCATAACTCCATTGAGCAGAAACCTAGTGTCTTGCTAGATGTCACTCATGAGGTGAGTCAGAATTGCCTTAATCACCCCCATCCTCTTCAGTCAGCTCAAAGGGCATCTAAGATGCTAACTGAACTCAGGTCACCTGAAAACTAGTTAGGGTTTTATCCGTCTATGCAATGGAGGTGACACAATCGTGGTTGGAGGTGGTCTTGTGAGGATATAAATTTAACTCTGCCATTGGCATATAGAATAAGAAAGTTATGGAATAGGTCATCTAGAAGTTTGATAATAAATAAAGAGAAAAGTAGAAGGACAAGTATGGAGCTTTGCATGCACATCTCAGGACAGCAGCCTCTGTGGATAAGGAAGGTTCTAGAAGAGCTATTGGCCAGAGGACTAACAATAAATTCAATCATATGGTTAAGAAGTGTGGACTGTTCAATAAGGTCAAAAGCTTAAGTGCAATCAATAAAAATGGCTTTTGTGATGTTAACTTTGTCCATGTTGAGTAGAACTTCATCTGTAAGGGTAGACAGTGGTAAGTTTGTAATCTTCAAAGACCAAATCCATGCATTTTTAAGAAGAAGAAGAGATCATATTGTTGTATGAAAGCTGAAAGTTTGCTGCATATGATATCTGCCAATATTTTACTCAGGAATGGTATAAAGTAAATTGCATTGAGAGGTTTAGGCTACTTTGCCAGGGGACAGAATACGGTTGATATCTATATTCTGGGCATCCTGTAAGTTTGAATGCACAGTGTGTAAATGTGAAGTAGGGTCCTATTAGTCTCTTCAGTGGTGTATGAGCCACGGGCATAGATTATCAGAATCAGCAAGATAGATAGGTGGTCCTTTAAGTTAGGGTTTCATGTTGTATGGTAGATAGGTGGTCCTTTAAGTTAGTTTTAATGTAGTATGGTAGAAAGCTGGTCATTTAAGTTAAGGTATGATGTAGTATGTTAGATAGCTGGTTCTTTAAGTTAAGGTTTAAAGTAGTATGGTAGATGGGCAGTCCTTTAAGTTAGGGCTTCATGTAGTATGGTAGATAGATGGTCCTGTACGTTAGTTTTAATGCAGTATTGTGGATAGGTGGTCATTTAAGTTAAGGTATGATGTAGTATGTTAGATAGGTGGTCCTTTAAGTTAGGGTTTAATGTAGTATGGTAGTTAGATGATCCTTTAAGTTAGGGTTTGATGTAGTATGGTAGATAGGTGGTCCTTTAAGCTAGGTTTTAATTCAGTATGGTAGTTAGGTGGCCCTTTAAGTTAGGGTTTCATGGAGTATGGTAGATAGGTGGTCCTTTAAGTTAGTTTTAATGTAGTATGGTAGAAAGCTCATCCTTTAAGTTAGGGTGTGAAGCAGTATGTTAGATAGCTGGTCCTTTAAGTTAGGGTTTCATGTAGTATGGTAGAAAGGTGGTTCTTTAAGTTAGGGTTTCATGTAGTATGTTAGATAGCTGGTCCTTTAAGTAAGGGTTTCATGTAGTATGGTAGATAGGTGGTCCTTTAAGTTACGGTTTCATGGAGTATGGTAGATAGGTGATCCTTTAAGTTAGTTTTAATGTATTATGGTAGAAAGCTGGTTCTTTAAGTTAGGGTTTAATGTAGTATGGTAGATAGGTGGTCCTTTAAGTTATGTAGTTTGGTAGATAGGTGGTCCTTTAAGTTAGGGTTTGATGTAGTGTGGTATATGGGTGGTCCTTTAAGTTAGAAGGAGGAGGAATTTATGCCTGAAGTTCAGAGACCCATCTGGCTGAAATAATAGCTACCAGAAAGAGTGTCTTCCAGGATAGAAACTTAATAGAGCAGGGCACTGCTGGTTTAAAAGGGGGCAGAATTAAGGAAGTTAGGACTAAATTGGGTCCCAAGGAGGAGGGGTATCTCTCACTGGAGGCCTAAGAAGAGTTGTCCCTCTCAAAAAAGCTTTACAGAGCTTATGAGACATAATGTCAGAATTCGAAAAACCACCATGAAAGTTAGAAATGGACGCTAATTGTACCCTGATCATAGCAGAAGCGGACCCGGAGTGAAACAGTTGTGCTAGGAATTCCAGAATTTCATGGACTGGGGCTGAAGTAGGATCCACATTCTTAGCCTTTGCCCAACAAGAAAAACATTTCTATTTGCTAGCATAAGTTTTCCTCATTGTAGACTTGTGAGAAGAGATGATAATCTCACGTACTGCTGGGGAAATGCTGGGAAGCCTGGCTAAGGTTGGAATTGGAGCAACCAAGCTGTGAGCTGGAGAGTTTGAAGGGATTGATGCAACCCGCCTGATTGATGAATCAGGAGATCTGGAATTTGGTCCAGAGTCCAGGGTTGATCGAGAAGGTAATGGTGCAGGAATGGGAACCATATCTGTTGAGGCCAGTAGGGGGCAATGAGGATCATTTTGCAACCCGACGACTTTGCTTTCTGTAAGAGTTTTGGTATCAGAGGGAATGGAGGAAAAGCATAAAGAAGTCCCTGAGGCCAATCGTGGACTAGAGCGTCTCTGGGTATGTGGCCTGGAAGTGGAAGAAGGGAGAAGTAGTTGCTGTATTTGCTGTTGAAGGGGATGGCAAAAAGATCACAGCAAGGCTGTCCCCATTTGTGGAAAATAAGATCCGCAACTTCCTGATTCGGAGACCACTCATGAGGCATAAGGATAGCTCTGCTGAGCCTGTCCGCTATGACGTTGGATCTCCCAGGGATGTGCATCGCAATCAGAAAACGTTGGGAGGAAATCACCCACTGCCAAAGTCTGAGTGCTTCTCGACACAGGGGGTAGGATCTAGTTCCCCCCTACTTGTTGATGTACCACACCACTGACATGTTGTCCGTTTGAATAGCAATTGTCCCAGAAGGAAGAGAGTCTTGAAGGGCTTGCAACACCAGGAGCACGGCTCTCATTTCCAGGACATTTATGTGCAGATGGTACTCGTGAGGTTGCCAAGTGCCTCGGACTGTCCTGCCCAGATAATGCCCCCCTATCAGGGAGGCTTCTGTCGTCACTGTGGCTACCAGAGGAGGTTGAATGAAAGGTCTGCCCTGAGCAATTAGTGGGGAGACCATCCACCAAGAAAGATGTCTTTTGCATGCATCCGTGATCAGGATCATGTGAGTCATGGGTAGCTCTTGGAAAGACCGCTGCGTGAACAGCAGCCACTGAAGAATTCCCATATGAAAGCGTGCTAGTGGGATTAGAAGAATGGCTGCTGCCATGGAACCCAGAGTCTGAAGGACGTGCCTGACTTGGATCCTTTTGCTCTGTATCAGAACCTGTACTTGCTGAAGAATTGCGGACACCCTTTCTAGTGGTAGCCTTGCAAACATATCTCTTGTGTCTAAGTCTGGTCCTATGTAAGTGATAGACTGACAGGACAACAAGGCAGATTTTTCAAAATTTATTGTAATGCCTAGCTGGGAGCAGATTGTGACTGTGTAGTCCTGCGCTTGTAGGAGTTGATGCCTGGTGGTAGCAGTAAGGAGCCAGTCGTCTAGATACGGAAACACCTGGAATCCTTGACGTCTCAGGTGAGCCGTGACCATTGCCATACATTTGGTGAACACCCTGGGGGCTGTGGTGAGACCAAAGGGCAGAACTCTGAACTGATAATGACTGGCCCCCAGCAGGAAGCAAAGATATCTCCTGGAGCTCCTGTCCATCTTGATATGGTAGTACGCGTCCTGAAGATCTATCGAGCACATCTAATTGTCCTGACCCAGAAAGGGTAGAATGGACTGTAGCGTGACCATCCAAAACTTTATTCTTTGTACAGACCTGTCTAGTCTGCTGAGATCCAGAATCGGTCTCCAGTCCCCTGTCTTTTTTGGTACTAAAAAGAACCTTGAGTAAGTTCTGGATCTGTGCTGGTCTGCCAGGACTTCCTGGATGGCTCTTTTTTCTAGCAGTTTTGAAACCTCTATTACTGCTTGCTCCTTCAGATTGGGTGGAACATCTGGAAGGGTCTTCCTTAACTGTAAGGGGGGTTGATGGAAGGGAATTTTGTAACCTCCGGATATAATGGACCGTACCCATTTGTCTTGTGTTAAACTTTGCCAGGCTTTTGGGTACAGTGAAAGTCTTCCCCCGACTGCCTCCAGAGGTGTGCAGCCAGGCAACCCTTCAGGGATGCTGGAAGGGCTTATCAGAGAAAGATTCTCTGTTGCCCTGGTTCTGCGGACCCCCTCTGCTACGACAGTGGCATCTATTATTGTTGTTTCCCCCCTCTGCCTCTGGAGGAAAAATCACTACATGTGTCAGGCAAGGCTCCCTGAGATTTATGGAACCATATCTTCCCACTCTTCTGACCCTTAGGGTAAGGTCTAGAGGAAGTGGAAAAATGGACTCCCACGGCAGAGAGAGTCTTGCCTTCTTGCTCACAACTAGTCAAAGTGTCTTTCACCTGTGGTCCAAAAAGAAAGGAACCATCAAAGGGAGTGTTGGTGAAGGATGCTCGAAAAGGTTCTGCAAAGTTACACAGCCGCATCCACTCATGTCTCCTAAGGGCCACACCCGTACCTGTGGCTCTACTCTCCCCATCAGCTGCATAGGAAATGAGCCTCATGGAGGAGTTAACAACAGAATTAAGCGTCGCTAGCTGGGAAGCTACTTTGGCTTGTGCTCCCTCAGCTGTTAGATCTTGAAGGGTATCTCCGAGCTCTTTAAGGAGATCCTTTTGAAGTCGGGTAAAATGACATAGGTAGTTCAGTGACCTCATAGAGAAGGTCGCTGAAGCGAACATTTGCTTCCCTTACCTGTCCATCGTCCTAGACTCCTTGTTAGGAGGATGGACAGATGAAGAAGTCTCCGCTAATTCTTTTTTGGTGGCTGCTGCTACCACCATGGCATCAACAGGAACACCTATCAAAAGGAATTGCTTATCCTGGAGTGCTGTAATGAATTTACCAAGTCTCCTCGGAGTTGGTTCCACTGTATCTGGAGCTGACCAAGCCTTTCAAACCACCACTGACAAAAGTGGATCGAAAGGCAGAGAACCCCAGGAGGTAGAAGGTCGGGAACCGAAAGCATCCAGAAATACAGACTCATCCTCGGTGGGGGCTAGGGGATTCCAGTTCCCCCTCTGCTTAAGCATTTCTAGGATGTCCGAGAAGGAAACATCTTCAGAGGGGGATCTTGGGGACCCTTCCAAATCATCTAAGTCTGTATCAGAAGTGACAGACTTGGGGGAGTCAATGTGCTTCCTTTTACACTTTTTCTTCTGAGAGGGCTCCTCTAAGTGATCAGGAGAGGCCTCGGAAGAGGAGGAAACACCCAACGGGGTGTCCTGGAGCATCGGTTCCCTATGCTTAGGGTCTGAAGAAGGAGCAGAGGTTGGCACAGGCACTACAGTGGACGGAGTCAGTGGGGCTGAAAGTGGAGCTGCCTCAGAGGACAGCACACTCCTCATGACATCAAAGGCATCCCTGCCATGATGCAGAGAAAGCTCCAGCTCTGAAGAAATTGGAATCTTTCTCTGCGCCAAGGGGGATGGCTCCGTGGTCGATGCTGGAGCCGAGCTCACCTGCGCTGAAGCTCCGAGAGGGAGAACGGGGTTGTACAAGGGTCTGATGCCACTCACCCCCTCAGAGCTGATGAGGCAGCCACGGCGCCCAGATCCCTCGATGAAAGGTACCACCGAGGGAATTGGAGCCGACGTTGGAACCGAAGGAGATAGAGTTATCGGAGCTGACGGTTCCACTACTCAAACCCCAATGAACTCTGGCTCCGAACTCATTGGAGTGGAAGGGGGAACATCAAGAGAAGTGGATGGAGCCAATACCTGTTGAGGAGGGCTGGACAACAATTTAGCTAGTGCCTGCGACTTTAGCAACCTACTGATTACTCTCCCCACATCATGATCTGACAGCCTAGAGGATCTACAGGAGTGAGAGGATCAGTGACTACGCTCACTCTGAAGTAAAGGAGACCGAGGAGCCGAATGCACCGACTCTAGGGGGACCTCACCCTCTTGTGGCTCTACGATGACTCCGAAGCCTCTGATGGAGCCAACGGGGAGATTGTCTTGTTGGCGCCAGCCAGAACCAACGTAGAAGGTAAATCCTGTACCGAAGATGGCTCTGAAATTGGAGCTGACGGCTTAGTGGATTTAGGGGATTTCACTGGTTGTGAACTCTTGGCCGGTGAATCCTGGGGTTTTAATAGACCCCTAAGAATCAACTTATTCCTACGCTCCTGCAGGACTTTTGGACTAAAGGCATGGCAAACAGAACAAGAGTCCTGCAGGTGCACAGCGCCTAAACACCTAAACAATAGACGCAAGAAGTGTGCCCATCTGTCAGAGACATTTTCTGACAGCATGAGTCACACTTCTTAAACCCAGAAACCTTAGATTCCTTTGACATACTTTACTGTAGAAGGAAACCAACCAATTTAGACAACAATAAAAAGGAGCAATATTCAGTCTACAAGAACAAAAAACACACCTACTAGAAAGGATATAGATAAATGTTTTTTTTTTTTTTTTTTTTTTTTAAGGAGGTAATAGGAAAGCCTCTAATTTAAATGGCTAACCTATAAGAAAAAAGCAGTAGGAAAGCCTCTAACTTAAACGGCTAACCTGGAAAGAAGGGGGAGGGGTGGGGGAGAACTCTCTAAGTTAAACGAGTTCTACAAAAAGAGGGGATACTATATAATAAACAATTATCTACCACAGAAACAAAACTATCGCTAATAATAAAGTGCTAGAAGAGTTAAATTCTAGTAAAAATTTACACAGAAAGTTCAATACAAGCCTGAGCCAGGAAAAACGACACCTCGCAGCTGAAGTGGCAAATGAGATCTGGGGTAGCTATCGCTAAGTATTATGGGATAAGGGGTAGCCTCGAGCCAGTAAACAGCTCTCGAGCTATTGAAGATGGCCGAGTTGGAGGCAAAGATCAGCTCCAATCTAAACCAGCAAGAACGAAGGCGAGATTGACAACTTAAAATCAGATGTTTCTGGTCTGGCATATGCAGCGAGATTCCCCTTAAGGAAAAAGTATTTTCTGTCCACTGCCAAGAGTATCTTCTCTGAATTATTCTCAGCACCCATTTGTCTGAGACTATCTGTGGTCAGGCTGCTGGGTTCAGTGAAAAACTGGGACAAGAGTAAAGGAGAGGATCGACAGGAGGAAAGGATGGGGATGCCCTAAATGATGGCATAGTGTTTCTTTGGCAATGATATTTTTTTGGGAAAGGAACCCATTTTATTTGGTTTGGAAGCAATATCCTCTTGGTATTTTCTCTTGGTACCTTGACTCTTCCCAAGCTGGTATTTTTTCGTTTGTTCTGCCCTTTGAAGTTAGACACCTTGCTGATGGTAACATGGGAATATGAAACATTCTAGATACACCATGCATCAATTTACATCTGACATCCTACTGTTTGAGAATCTCGGTGACAGCAGGACCAAACACAAATTCAGAACTTAAATGAGTATTCAAAATCTCATTTTTTAAATCCTCAGAAAACTCCTGGTTATATAATCATGCATATCGTCTCAATATAACAGAAGCGGCTATATTTCTAGAAATTGTGTCCGCACCTTCCAAGAGACTCCACAAAGCATATTTCGAAACAGATGCAGTAAAGTTCTCTAAACTGTAAGCACATTGCAAAATAAATGTCCTCATAAAGCCATGATAATTTAAAATTCTAAAGACTAAATTATTGGACTGATCCAACTTTTTTCTCCGAGATTCAAACCACTTGTTAATTTTATCCAGGGGTATAAGGTTAGAAGAGTTGACAGATACAGAAACCACAACTGGGTCAGCTGAAAAACAATATCACAATACACCATGTACTTCTTTATAGCATTTTTAGGTACTGGTTCACTAGCCTGAGGGATTTTGTATGCAGTTTTATAAACAACTTCAAAGGCTAGTAACAGAGGAAGAACATCCAAAACAATTGAAATTTTACACTCAGTAAGATCATAAACTCTGCCAATCTCTGGTGCAGCTCCAGATTGCTCCCAGCCAAATGCATCTCTAAACTTAGCTAGCATATTTAGAAAGGTGAACACCTGCTTGGGATTTTGAACCTGTTTATCTTCCGAAGAATCAGATTGGGTCACACACAAGAGTGTTCATTATCATCTGTATCGAGTCCCCGTCAAAATCTGCTGTGATAGACTAATCTGTAGAGGAGGTAGCCTCAAAGTCATACTGAAAAGGAGCATAGTGTCTGAGATTAGCTGACTGTAAAACACTCTTAGGTAAGGAAACCACATCAGCCCTAAACATGGTAATGACCTAATTGTCTGTCTTACCCGCGGTAGTGGTGCTGCGGTAGCATTGTCGCCTCACAGTAAGACTGTCCGGTTCGATTCTCAGCTAGAGCGTCTTCTGCGTGGAGACATGCGTGAATGGGCGTACCTTCGTTGAAGGTTGTGCGTCAGGGCTGGTAACTCAGCATGTAAAAATCAACTACCAATCATTACCGGACCGGAGTTCCGCTGTGGTGACCCCTAACCGGGAAAAGCCGAAAGACAACAACACAACTGAGCACTACACTAGTTGACAAAATATCTAGGGACAGAATATTAAAACTGGCATGGGACCTCTTACCCCAGACCTTTCCTATGCCTAAAGGTTCGTCCTGTACTGAACCAAGTACTGGAACATCCCTGGAGGATGTGTCTGATCCACTGTACCATACAGGGCTGCAGGCTCACACCAGAAGGTGACAAAGAAAAAGGAAGTGGTCTGTGGGCAGTCTTTAGGCAACATAAGATTTATGAACTGTAGGGTGAGGCGGGTTTTTCTTGATTTTTTTTACTTTTCTTTTTAAGTGCAAACAGATTTGATGGGGGGGGGGGCAGCCATATCATGATCCATCAAGTCAGGGGGAAAAGCACCAGCCATAATAATATGCTGACACTATTTAGGGCTGACAAAGTGCAGCAATAATTTATTTATTTTTATTTATTTAACATTTATTTATTGGGAAAGTCCAACTGGGACAGAGCCCATTTTCAGCAGATGCCTGGGGAAAAATGCTCCAGACGCATGTCTTTAGAATAATGGAAATATAAGCTATGTCCCTACTAAGACAATAGGGTTAACTGCATTACATACAGCAGAAACAGTTTAATATGTGCTAAGCCTTGTTTGACAACCTGCACAGTATAGTAAATAGCACACAGTCATAGTCCCATGTAAAATTCACTTGTCCAAACACTGGCAATAAATCAAATCTATGCCCTTTAATCAAACAGAAACCTTTTAAAACAGTATATTGTATGTTTATGCTGTATTTCAACACTGATGAAGGGAGGAATCCTAAAAACTTTGTTTGATTAATAAATCTGTTGGTGTTTCTGAATCTGGTGTTCTTTTTGGATTTCGCTCGATTGTTGCCATTGACTCCGTTTAGTGTATTCCTTGATCCATTTTTTCTGGTCTTTTACTGCAAGTAGCGTCCATATATTCTGGAGGGTGAAACTTTAAATCTTGATGATATATTTAATTCAAAGGTATTTTTATTAAAGGTAATTGTTCTACTAAAGGTGTTGTATATTTATTTTATTTTATTTTATTTTACATTTGTTTACCGGGAAAGTCCGACTGGACACAGGTCCATTTTCAGCGGAGGCCTGGGGAGAAAAGCTCCACATTACAATACATTACATGAGAGTACAAAGAAGTAGAACATACATACATATGGCATACATACACATCAGGAAATCATGCTGGTGATTAACAAATATACATATAGCATATATACACACAACAGGACATCATGCTAGTGATGAACATTTCTTACAGCAGACAATCAGAGGTACATTTTTTTTTCTTTTGCAGTTATAAGTTTTGTAAGGTAAACATATACGAGTTTGGAAGCTTTCAGGGGAGAAACTGTTTATACATAGCTGTATTATAGGTAAGTGCTTAGGATGTTCTTCTTTATTATATGGGCAAAACTGAGCATTACCTATGTAAACGAATTAATCGGCACTGCTATGATATTTTGAACAAAAATGAGAACAACTCGTTATATAAGCATACTTTATCATGCGCAATATACAAAAAAATTTCATTTTGCTATTTTGGAACAAGTTAAACAAAAAACCTGGTGGTGGTGGTTGGGAAGTAGTTTTGGAGTTTAGAGAAGTGCTTTGGCAGTTCACGCTATATGCAAATAATACCTTTCCCAGTTTAAACAAGCACACTTCTATCCAGACTCTACTCCAGCTGAAAGCTATGAATATATCTTATTTTTTGGGTTTGTATTATATCAAATTATATATTTATTCATTACTCATGCTGTGTAATTTATTCTATTTATTTTATGTTATTGGGTGTTTGCTCCTTTAAGAATTGTCTACTACTTGTTTCAACTAATTAATGATTAATTACTTGTGTGTATATAAGGAATTGTTTTACTTGTGGTGATATTCTGATGAAATCATGTGTTTCTGGTGATGAAAGAGCTTAGTAAAACATTTGGTTACTATTTTGGCCATTTCAAATCCTTATTGACGCGGTAGTACGGTGATAGCGTTGTTACCACACAGCAAGAGGTTCTCCTGTTTGATTCTCGTCTTGGCTTGGGAGTGCCTTCTGTGTGGAGTCTGCATGTCCTCCCTGCAGTTGGGTAGCGTTCGAAAGACATGCGTGCATAAATGGGCATGCCTTCATTGAAGGTTGGGCATCGAGCTGGCACCTCGGCATTTCATAAAAAATCTACTGCCAATCATTAGCAGACCGGAGTTCCGCTGTGGCGACCCCTTACCGGGAAAAAGTCGAAAGACAAACAACAACTGGAGTCCTGCTCTTGGCATTATACTTTCGGTGTTTATAAGTTGTAACAAGCTCACCAAGAACATTAGAACCAGTAATTCTTTCTCAGAATTCAAGAACATAATGCATGATTTCTACATCGCATGCTACATATGTGAATAGTGTGCTATAACTTAAAACCGCAGCAGCTAGATGGAGTGTGAGTCATGTGACAAGGCCTGGGTCTTTTCTGTTCAGTAAAATGTTGAAATTAATTCTCTTCTACTTTAACACTTACTTAGCAATCCTGAACTGTATATACTAAAAATACCTACGTAGCTCTGACATTTTTTAATAATAAAGGGCACTTAGCCAGCACAGGATGCTGCATTTTTCAGATAATTGACTTTTGGATTGCTGCACTATTTTATCTTCTATATGCTTTTTTATTTCTGACTGTATGATTTTGGGATTGTCCATTATTTTAATTATGTACATTATATGCATGGCCTGTATTGCTATAAGCAGCTTGTGCACAATCAGGACACAATTTCCTCATACCACCCTGCATTACAAATATGATATCTTATATATGTGTTCTATAAATGTTGGGCTTTTTCACCAGCCTTGATTGCACTGTTACTGCGCATTCATAACTCTTTTACTAAATAAAACAATTGTCACACTATTTCCATAGCACTACCTTTGCTTTAGATATGTGTTTATACATCTCTCTCTCTCTCTGAAAGATATTACCTTCTGAATGCCTTTTAGTTGCTGGAGTTATCTATAGCTACGAGTCTTTGTCATGACCCCTTTTCTCTCTCTCTCTACTCTCTTCTTAAAACGATAGTTTTATGTTCCTCTCATCACTGTTCATATAGATCCTACACTCCCAAGCAGTCTCTGGCCTATGGTTCTGTGCAAGCAGAATCTTCAGAATCTGCTGTTCATTTCCTTCATTTTAGTAGTTACTGGGCTATTGACTCAAAGGCCTTTATAAGCTGCCCGTGTCTACCCAATATAATATTTGTTCTGTTGTGTTTGCATGTATTCGTAATATGACAGTTAATAAGAATGGTACCTTTCAATATCCATTGTACTATTAGAAATTTCTTATGATTTGTATTTACAATATTCTGTGCTTTATAACATACAATTTGCTGTTGCATAAACACAATAGCAGTTGCTAATTTAATTTAAAATCTTTCGAATGGCATACAGTGCTGCAAACAGAACTTCCCCACCTATCTACGTGGTGAGGTAGTAACGCCCTATTCTCTTATACTGCATTCTCTGTCTACACATCTTGGGATCCTTGAACCACATAACACGGTATTTTGAGCTCAAGCATAATAGGAATTAAAGTCCACATTTCCAAAGATGCCTAAATTACAAAAAAAATCATCATCCAATGTATCTATTAAGCACAGACCACAAGATCCTCAGTTAATATATCCTACAATGCCCTGCTCAACAAATGAGAGAAATTACAATGTATGTAGCCCCAGGATCCATGAGCCACATATCACAGAGTCCCTGTCTATAATTTTTTTTTTTTTTATTTCTGACTGACAAATCTCAAAGTCACAAGTTCATGCACACCAGGATTTCTGGACAAATATTCTGGGATGTCCGGCTCATGTATCCTAAGACCTCTAGTCCATACATCCCTGGATCCCTAGCCAACAGATCCCAGGTTCCATGGTTCACAAATCCCAGAATTCTTACATTACGCACTCCAGGAACCCTAGCTCACACATCTCAAAATTTCTGGCCTACAAATTCCAGGAGCCCTATCCCATGCACCCCATGATCCCTGGCTGACATACTCCAGGATCCCTGGCCACATATTCTAATATATCTGCCCAAGCATCATATGATCTTCAGCCCGTGCACATCCAGGAGCTTCAAACCAAGCAGCACAGAGTGTCCATCCCATACACTCCTCAATGCACAACCCACAGGATCCCTTGGCCATGCAGTCAAGATCTCCTACTCAACCAGGATCTCTGGCCCATGGCTATGTAGTCCATGTAACCCATGATTCCTGGAAAAAATAGTGCCTTCTCACATTAGTTTTCCATAAGGAAGTCACCCCATATCCTAAACATTTTTCACCAGTGTTTCTGTTATAAGAATTTGACTGCCCAGTAAGTATTCTTTCTCACAGTTTCTGTTTTCATTGTCCATGACCTGTACTGATGTTGAACTTAAGCTACTCCAAATGTAAATCCACTGTGAAACTTGCAACTGCTTACCACCTCCTTCATTAAATGAATTGTTATTGTTGGCCTTTGTGTTGTTTTAAGCAAAATACTCCTCTGACATTGTCACTTACACAGGTGTTACAGAAAGTGACTTCATAGTATAATTAAAAATTTTTGACCCACTACAATGCTCATTGTGTCGTATCATTAAGTGAGGATGAACTGAATACCACGTTAAATTTGAGACACTGTATGTCAATAGCACCCGCACAAAGTATTATGTAGTTCTTCCAGTCCAGGTATCTGATTTGTCTACTGTGACATTTTCTGCTATGGATTTGAGCTGACTTGAGTCCAGTGCTCCACTGATCCTTGAGCAATCCTTTCCATTACAAATTATTTATTATTTATTCCATGAGTAGGATCAAACTAATCAATCTGTACACTTCTACTTCTGTGTTTCTCCTATTTGTCTCCACAGAATCACACTTGTCTTCTTAAAATATCACTTTCTCGCTTCTGACTGTTGACTGACTTTAGCATATCGTACTTTATTATATCCCACTGTTAAAAATCTAAAGGACACTAAATACATGCAAAAATGGAAAAAAACTAAAAATAGCCTTGTGAGGTAGCGAATGGAAAATTCTCTGACACAGACTGTTTACATAACATTCTATGAACTGTACTAAATATTGCATTTTAAGACCACTGCAGATTTGACATAGTTGAGTTAACCACATTTGGAAATTCCATTGTAAAACAGAATTACATTCAAGATTTGACTTAGCTACATAAAAGAAAGACCATACAATACCTTGTTTTTTAACAGAATAGTGCTTTATGGGGTTCATTAACTTCAATGAAGGCAAATATTTTTCATTTGTGTCCCATACTTTGCCTCCTGCTGTTATTCTGTTAGTAGTTTATGAATGGTAGATTTGTGTCCCCTGGATGCTGCCTCCCTCCTTTCTCCATGCACTTTATTTTATTTTATTAATTTATTTATTTTGTTAATCATTTTACATTGTTGTCATACATGTAGATTAGCAGCTCTGCAATATATATCCCAACAATGGAGAGAAACCTGTACTGTGTTTAAAAAAAATTAAGAGGGAAATATCAGAACTAGAAATAAACAAAGATAGGCTTCTGTACTCCTGAAAAAAAAGCTTGTCAAAAATAGGACCCCATTTATCTGTCTTGTAGTCATCCAACACGTCTGCATTGTCAGAGCTCAGTGAACACGAGCTACGGAGCAGAATGACAGAGCACCACTGTTGGAACATTAATATCATAATTAATTGCCGATAATTCAGAGCTTTACAGAACTACATTAGCATGGTAATTGATGGGTCTTGTCAGGATGAAATACCTTACTCTCAGTCCACTGCATTTTCAGACGGGTATCATTTCCATGGATTGGAAGCACACAGGATCGGTTACTCTCCTTCCCGCCATTCCTAGCTGCAATAACTACATCTGTGGCAGCAGAAGATGCAGCTGAGAGCAAATGCTTCCAAACCAGCTAATGTTTTCATGACTCTTTTTCTGCCAGCTTTGTTAATTAGCTGAGAATCTGGCAATCAATACAGACAGAACTGAGATGAAATGAATCTGGTTCACTAAACAAGATTTGTTTTAATGTCACACCAAACAATCAGAAGTTTGCTGCACCTAACTTCTGAACTGTTGGGCACTATACTTTGAATCATTTTAAAAATAAACTGAAAGATCAAAAGTTGAGAAACAATGCGTGGCTTTAAGAAATTATAATGAGCTGTTGCAGAATAATCTAGTCTCTGGTGACAGACACAAGCACTAGAATTAACAAATTCATCAAACGCTTTGGAAGCTGTTGTTTCCTTATGTTAAATTAATTCCAAATGCAGAAAAGCACACAGTGCTTTTCTAGGCACTACATATAAAACTATTACACAAACAGCAATGCAAGTGACTTGGTGATTTGCTGCTTTCAGTAGCAAATTACATTTTACTTGTCCTGAGTTAATGCAGAAAACAACAGGCTTGTTTACAGTAAAAACTAGATTGCAGAGCTCCATTAGAAAATGTTTCAGTTAACTACATAAAATGGAAAAAGAAGCCTGACCTGTCCAATGAGTCTCTGTAGTTCCACTTTCGGAATTGACCAGATTTTTATATTAAATATACTTGGGTATCATCCAAATGATGTTATTAAGGCAATAATGTACAAAACAAATCCACATACCTGTGTATTTTTGGAGTCGTTTTAATTGCTTTCTTGTTGAAATATTTCATACCTCATTATATTTGCACACTTGCTTACACTTTTTACAAACAACTATTCAATACCACAGACTATAAGGAAGCATACCTGTGATACTTCATTTAAAAAATGTGATGAGCAAATAAAATTAGTAGGGGTTATTATTCTGAAAAAAAAGGCTAGATTTTTTTTCTGGTCAACAGAAAATAAATAAATAAATAAACACTGTGGCGTCAGTCCTGTAATAAATACTACCACGTTATGTGATTCTTCATCCAAGGCAGGGCTAGCCACCTGGTGGTGAAAATCTTGTATCTAGATGATTGTCACTGTTGAAGTGACACCCTGACCCCATGTGCAAAAATGGGAAAAGGGTTGTGGATGGATGGATGTGATTCTTAATACAAATTGTGTTAAAGTATATGTAACACATAAATGTTGTGTTGCAGTACTGATTTTAACAATGTGGGTTACACTGTTACAGTACGTGCAAATTATAGTATTGTTCATTATCAGCTACATTATTATTTTATGTTTATCATAATCCTTTGATTTTTATTGTACTATATCAGAAATTTTCTCCTTGGACCTCCAATGAAAAAGAGAAGTTATGTACTCACCATAACATTCTATGTTTGTAGTCCATTTCACCCTTCATTCTTACATGTGGGTTCGGAGCCGATTCTTGGCTCCGGCTCGGCCGATTACAAAGCTCAAAGTCTCTAAGTTGGCTCGTGGCAAGGTAAATATCCCATAATGCAGTGGTATAAATCCTCAGATCTTGTTTGCTGCTAACTATAATAGAAAATAGTTAAACTAAACCCTCAGGTAAAGGATAAACAATAGTGAAAGGTCTCCAACATAAGGAAGGAGCAAAATTTTCCTACCAGGTCATCTAGGACTATATGGAGGGTGGGTTCGTAAGAATGAAGGGCGAGATGGACTACAAACAGGGAACATTATGGTGAGTACATAACTTCTTTATGTTCTGTAGTCCTATCTCACCTTCATTCTTACATATGGGACAGCGTCCCTAGCACCTTTTTCTCGGGTGGCTCACAGGAATACACTCTTGAGCACCATGGAACCAAAGGAAAATCTGTCCCTGGAGGCCAAGTCAACTTTGTAATGAGTAATAAAAGTATGTGGGGTTGCCCAAGCTGTGGCTGCACAAATACTGTCCATTGAAATCCTGGCTTGAAAGGCAGTGAATGTTGCTACTGATCTGGTTGAGTGACCTCTAACTTTGAAGGGAGTTCCTTGTTATTGGAAGAGTATATAAAAGTTATGTAATTAGAAAGCCAATTAGATAATGTGATTTTTGAGACTGGCATACCCTTTCTTGCCTCTGAAAAGGATATGAATAACTGGTCTGACTTCCTGAATTATTTAGTTCTGTGGAGGTAGAACCTCAGTTGCCTATGTACATCAAATTGGTGAAGTCTGTATTCTGCCTTGTTGGTATGGTTAGGGAAAAATACTGGAAGTTCAATAGTTTGGTTAATATTGGATAGGAGCAAATCTTGGGGACAAAGGTTCAAAGAGAAACCCTGTCTTTATGGAAGATCAAATAAGGAGGCTTGACTGAAAGTACTTGTAGCTCTAAAACTCTTCTAGCTGAGGTTATGGCTACCAGAAGAATAGTCTTCCAAGAGTGAAATTTTAAATCACAAGTGGATGAAGGTTCAAAGGGTGGTGAGGATAAGTGTGAAAGGACAAAATTTAAATCCCAAGGAGGGACAGGTTGTTTAAATGGATGTCTCTGTAAGGAAGTGCCTTTCAAAAAGGCTTTACACAGTCTATGTGCCATCAAGTTAGAAGTGTGCTGTCCTAAGTGGAAATTGGAGATAGCTGCTAGCTGAATTTTAATTGTGGCAGTGGCTGAGTCTTGTTGGAAGAGTTCTAAAAGGAAGTCTAAAATTGAGGGAATTAGGGCAGTGAATGGATCTATGTTTCTGGTCTGCCCTCAAAAAGAAAATCTTTTCCATTTACTAGCATATAGTTTTCTGGTAGAAAGTTTATGAGAGGACATCAAGATATGTTTTACTGCTGGAGTGAAATCCTGAAGCCTGACTAAGGTTGGAAGTGGGGCAGCCAAGCTGTCAAGTTGAGGGTGTGGAAAGAGGGATGGAATGTTCCTGACATGTGTGTCAGCAGGTCTGGAACTGGGTCCAGAATCCATGGATCCTCCAGTAGATGAGGCCCGAGAAAGGGAAACCAAATCTGACAAGGCCAGTATGGAGCAATGAGAGTCATCTTGCTTCCCATGGATTTTGCTTTCTGAATGACTTTTGATATATGGGGAAATGGGGGAAAAGCATAAAGAAGTCCTGAGGGCCAATTGTGAACAAGTGCATCTCTCGGTGTCTCCCCTGGAGGGGGGATCAGGGCAAAGTAGCTGCTGCATTTGGCGTTCACAGGGGTGGCAAAAAGAAGCCAGCAAGGCTAGCCCCATTTGTGGAAGTTCTCTTCTGCTACGTTCTGATTCAGAGACCACTCATGAGCCATCAAAGTTGCCCTGCTGAGCTTGTCGGCTATCACATTGGACTTTTCTGGGATGTGCGTTGTGACTAGAAAGCGTTGGAAAGATATTGCCCACAGCCAATCTCTCAGAACCTCTCGACAAAGTGGATATGATCTGGTTCCTCCTTGTTTGTTTATATACCATACCACAGACATATTGTCTGACTGGATTGCAGTCGTCTCTAGAGGTAGAGAGTTGTGGAGTGCTTGCAATGCCAGAAGCACTACTCTCATCTCTAGAACACTGATGTGCCAATGGACCTCGTGTTCCTGCCATATGCCTTGGACCGCCTTTCCCAGGTAATGCCCCCCCACCCTATCTGGGAAGCATCCGTGGTCACAGTAGTAACAGGTTGATGTGGGACGAATGGTCTCCCGATGGTTAACTCATTGGACTGAATCCACCAACAAAGATCCTTCTTACAAGTTTCTGTTATTATGATTGGGTGAGACAGAGGAAGTTTCTGATGCGACCATTGGGAGAAGAGTAACCACTGTAGGATTCTCATATGCATCCTGGCTAATAGAACAATGATTATGGTTGAGGCCATTGTTCCCAGTAGTTTGAGCACTATCTTTGCTTTGACCTTTTGTTTGGGAAGAAGAAGCAATATCTGTTGATTGAGATTCACAATTCTGTCGGCAGGAAGGCGCACCATCATTGAAATGGTGTCTGTTTCTGTACCTATAAAAGTAACATGCTGACAGGGTGACAAGGCAGATTTTTTGCAAGTTTATTGTAATGCCTAGCTGAGCACAAACTTGTAGAGTCATGTCTCTGGCCTGTTGAAGTAGATGCTTGGTGGTGGCAGTTAGGAGCCAGTTGTCCAGGTATGGAAACAGTTGGAATCCAAGATGTCTCAAGTGAGCCGCTACTACTGCCATGCATTTGGTGAACACTCTGGGGGCTGTAGTGAGACCAAAGGGCAGAGCACGAAACTGGTAGTGACTGGATCCCAGCCAGAAGCGCAAGTGACTCCTCAATGCTATGTCCATTTTTATGTGGTAGTATGCATTTTGGAGGTCTATCGAGCACATCCAATTGCCTTTCCTTAAAAAGGGGAGTATAGACTGCAGTGTCACCATTTGGAACTTGGACTTCTTTCCTGATTCATTTAGTTTGCTCAGATCCAATATGGGCCTCCAGTCCCCTGTTCTTTTTGGCACTAAAAAGAATCTTGAGTAACTTCTGAATCCTTTCTGGTCTGCAGGGACTGTTGGCATGACTCTTTTGTTTAGCAACTTTTGAATCTCTACAGTTGCTTGATCCCTGTCACTGGGTGGAACATCCGGGATTTTCCTGGTTCAAGGAGGTGGTAGAAGAAGGGTATGGAGTATCCTCTGGATATTATGTTTTGTACCTACTTGTCTTTTGTGATATTGTGCCAGGCTTCCGGGTACAAAGATAAACGTCCTCTGACTGGCTCCAGAGTAACACAGTCGGGCCTCCTTTCAGGAGCGCTGATAGGGGCATCTACGAAAGGAATCACGGTTGCCCTGGTTCTGTGGAACCCTCTGCCTCTAGGATGGTGTCTGCCATTATTTCCTCCCCCTCTACCCCTAGGGAAGGAATCACCTTGTGCGTCTGGGAAAAATCTCTGGGATTTCCTGAAACACATCTTCCCATCTTTCTGCCCTTTAGGATAGGGTCTTGAAGGGATGGAAAAAAGTGCTCCAAAGACAGACAGAGTTTTCCCTTCCTGCTCGCATCTGGTGTGTGTATCCTTAACTTTTGGTCCAAACAGTGAGGAACCATCAAAAGGGGCATTTGTGAAGGTAGACTTAAAGGGCTCCGCGAAGTTACACAAGCGCATCCAGGAGTGTCTCCTCAGGGAAACTCCTGAACCTGCTGCCCTACTCAATCCATCTGCTGCGTATGATATCAGCCTCATAGAGGAGTTCACAATAGAGTTTAAGGTGGATAACTGAGTGGCAACCTTTTCTGTTACCCCTCAGTTGAAGTACCTTGTAGAATATCTCCTAGTTCCTTCAGGATATTTCTCTGAAGCCTTGTAAAATGGGTAAGATAATTCAGTGATCTAAGGGTAAAAGCCGCTGAAGAAAAAAACATGCTTCCCATATCTGTCCATCATTTGAGAATCCTTATTCAGCAGATGGACAGATGAGGATGTCTCTGCAAGCTCCTTCTTGGTGGCTGCTGCCACCACCATAGCATCTACCGGCACACCTTTTGTCAAGAAATCCTTTTCCATGGGGGCTGAGAGAAATTTGTTTGGCCTTCTAGGGACTGGCTCCATGGTGACAGGGGATTCCCATGCTTTTCGACTGACCAAGTCCATGAGCTCGTCAAAAGGCGGATACACCCAAGAGGCTGAAGGTTGAGATCCGAAAGCCTCCAGGTACACTGACTCCTCATAAAAAGAGGTGATGGTAGGCCAGCCGCCTCTCTGTTTTAGGATCTCAAGGATATCTACAAAGGAGATATCATCAGAGGACGACCGTGGGGAACGTTCTGACTCCTCAAGGTCAGTGTCAGAAGTGACAGATTCATCAGAGGAGTCTACATGCTTCCTCTTGCATGTTTTCTTCCGAGGAGGCTCCTCAGACGGGTATTCTGGGGTGGTCTCGGAAGAATGGGGACCACCCAGAGGGTGTTCCTGAGGCTGCAGATCTCTACTGTCCTGTGGATAGGGTGGCACCAAGACAGAGGCCGGTGCTTTTGGGGGAAGAACATCAGCATCCTTGCGGAGAGCTGTCGATTTGGCCAGCACACTCCTCATCAGCTCGAAGGCTGACTCCCCCAGCTCCAAGGACACCACAGGTTCCGAAGAAGTACAGGCAGCCCCCGGTTCCAGGGAGATCAGCTCCAACACCAATGTAGGAGCCGAGCTCAGGTGAGCTAAAGCAGCGAGAGGTAGACTTGAAACCAAAAAGGCTCGGGTCTGAGAATCCACACTGGGGCCAACTGGTGAACTTCGACTCCTAGACACTATGGATGGCACTGAGACTGTCGGAGCAGATATCAGTTCCAAAAAAGCCACTTGGGGTGCCAGAGATGAAGGTTCTCCTGTAAGCAGTACTGAATATTCTGGCTCCGATAGACTGGAATGGCTCAGAGGAGGAACAGTAGCGGATGACAAGGACTTGGGCAGCTCCGAGGCCAGTTGGGCAGGAGCCAAGAGCAAATTTGCCAGCCCCAGTATCTTTAAGAGTCTACACACCACCCTCGCCACATCTTCATCCAATACACTCCTACAGGACCTAGAAGAAAGAGTTGGAGAGTGAGATCTCTGCAAAATAGTTGATCGCAGTGTAGGGGAAACTGGTGGGAGATCTGTTGACCAGCTCTGAGCTAAAGAATCCTTTACTTGAGGCAGATACAGGCCAGGCATATCAATAGTAATAACCTCAATCAGTTCTGAAGGCAGTGGAGCTGATGAGGTGAGAGCCTTGGTAGTTTTGAAATTTTTTCAGGAGGACCAGATTTCTCGGAGGACACTGAAGAAGGCCATTTCACAGTCTTTTCTTTCTTGTTAGAAGGAGACCTTCTAGATTGTGAGGAGGAAGAACTACCCAAATCCTCCTCAAAGGATGGTTTTAGGAGACCTTTCAATATCAACTTGTTTTTCCTTTCTTGAAGGCCCCTCAAACTAAAGGAATGACAAAAGGTACAAGTCTCCTGCAAGTGTGCCCGTCTGTTATGGACATTTTCTGTGTGCATTTTTGGCATTTTTTAAAACCCGAAGGTTTATGGTCCTTTTCTTTAGTTTCTTTAGACATAACTGCTAGAACAAACACTAAGGGACAAAGAAGAGATTATAGATTCATTGGTTGGTACTAGCCTAGCCATAACAATTCCCTGGATATTTCTTTCCACAATATTTACTTCCCTGGACCCCTGTCTAGCAGGGTGACTGACATGAGCCCGGGGTGAATTTCCTTTCTCCCATCCAATCATCAAGGTTCCTTCTGAAGAAGGCCAAGGAGGCATTCTGCTTGACATGTATTGGTAGACTATTCCAGAGTATGAGGAGTCTCTGGATCAGGAACCTGTTCCTCCAGCATGTTTTGCTCATTGTGATGACAAGGTTTAGATCCCTAGAGCATGTGGCTCTGAGGTATTGGGATTTCTTTAAGTGGAGCGTATCCAACAGCTCAGGGTTTGACATGACCTTGTATGTTAAGCAGAGATTGCCTCTGAGTAGACGATATTCCACAGAGTATAGCTAGAGTTTTTTTAGACGGTCAGCATAGGGCATCTGCTTTAGGCCTGTTATTCTTTTAGTGAGGTATTTCTGCGGCCTTTCCAGCTGTTGCAGATGTCTTGTGAGGTACATACCAAAAGGGCGTTGTACTCTATAATGGGTCTAATGAGGGACATCTACAGTGGGACAATGACCTCCTTTTTTCTAGATGAAAAGCCCTTAGGGATGAGGTGTGACACATAGAAGGATTTCCTGACTGTTGTGGCGATGTGGTTATCGAAGGTGAGACCACTGTCCACCTGTGTCCCTAAGTCTCTCATCACACTTTCGGTGTTTAGTGTACTGCCACCTATATGGTAATTTATGAGTGCATGTTTTTTCCCAAAGGGGATAACTATACATTTCTTGGCATTAAGCTTGAGCCCATGGCTCTGGCACCAAGCATCTGTTTCTTTAAGGCCCTTTTGTAGAATATCCATACCATTTGGGGATTCAATAATGGCTCCCAGTTTGCAGTCATCTGCGAACTTTGTTAGCCAGAGTCCCTTGGTGTTGGCCTGTACTTCAGAGAAGCAGATGCCAAACAAGAGCGGTCCCAGGACTGAACCCTGAGGTACTCCACTTGTCACTTGTCTGGAGCTGGATTTGGAGTCGGCTACTTTTACAGTCTGGGTTCTGTCAGGAAGCCAATTGGCAACCCATCGAGTGACTTAAGGATTTATGCCCAGCTTAGTAAGTTTATCTATGATTACAGAGTGGGGGGTGTCGAAAGCTTTGGCGAGGTCCAGATAGGCTGTGTGGACTGCCTTACCCTTGTCCACAGCTCTGGAGACTTATTCAAAGAAGTCAATCAGGTTCAGAAGACAAGATCGGCCCTTCACAAACCCAAACTGGGTGGGTCCAGTGTTTAAGGTTGCCAATGTCTTTGTTTATAAGTTCCATGATAATGCGTTCCATGCCCTTGCAGATCAGGCTTGTCAGACTGATGGGACAATAGTTCCCGGGATCCAAGGTGGATCCCCCCTTGTGGAGTGGGATAACTGTAGCTGTGCGCCACTCAGTGGGCACAAAGCCTGAGGTGAGGCTATGATTAAACATGACACTTAGGTAAGGTGCCAGTTCATTTTGTAGTTCATGTAGTACACAGCCCGGGATGTCGTCTGATCCCATGAATGCTGTATTCTTTTCTTTGGAGAGTGCGGTTTCTACCTGTATGGCCATGATTACCGGAATTTGGCAATCTTTTGGTATTGAGATGGGCCCTTTAGGGGGTGAGAGGGGGTAAAGCTGGCACTAAATCGATCTGCCAGAATATTGGCAATATCCTTGGGATCAGTATATTTAATGCCATTCTGTTGTAGCTCAGAGAATATCTGAGAATTGCCATTTAGATTCTTGACATAACTATAGAATACCTTGTGGTTGTCTTTGGAATCTCAATTTTATTTCCGTAACTAGCTTTGGAGGATTTTATGAGGGATCTCAGCTTCTTACTGAGGCTGTAAGGTAGTTTTTTGCATCCTGGGATTTTCCTCTTTTCTGCAACAGTTTCTTCCTTCTGCTGTATAGTTTGTTTATGGCAGAGGACCACCAGACTGGCTTTCTTTTTTTGGAGGAGAGCATCTTGGTTCTATTTGGGATGGCACGATTCATGCATGAGTGGATGCACTCGTACCTTGCCTTAGTGTAGGATTTAGCAGTCGAACGTTCAGCTCCCGTCTGCATGGGTGTCATGAAGTTTGTTACTTCTGACTTGAGTAGCATGAAGTTGGCTTTGAAGAAGTTTTTTTACGGAGGTTTCCTTACTGGGGGGTGAGGATGGGATGTGAATGTCAAGGGTGATTAGCTTATGGTCAGACCTGACCAATGAGGGGATGACCACTGGTGTGGAGCATCTATCTCCCATGTTGGTAATGACCAGGTCTAGGATATTGGAGCCCCTGGTAGGACAATGGATTAGTTGATCCAAGGCGTTGGAATTTATGAAGTCCAGGAACCGTTGGGAAAAGGTGTTGGTACCCGAGTAGTTTTCCCAGTTAATGGCAGGGTAGTTGAAATCACCCAGTATTAGGGCATTTGGTTGTATCTTAATATTTTCCAGTATGTTTAGAAAGGTGTAATGAGAATCTTGGGGCATGGTGGGGGATCTGTAGCAAGCTACAGTTTGGATTGCAGTCTTACCTAGTGTTAGTTGCACCTGGAGAATTTCAGATGCATTGTGTTGGGCAACTAGCTTGGAGGTGTGAATATCCTTGGTGAATATGGACACTACTCCACCTTTAGTATTTCAGTCTTGGTTTGGTGGCCAAAAAGTGTGGTAAGAGTTGTAGCCTGGTATTGCAGGGGTGCTCTCTGGAGCATTGAACCAGGTCTCAGTTACTGCACAGATATCAATGTTCTCCATTTTTAGGTGTGCCTCGAAAGAGTGCATTTTGAGGTTTAGACTTCTAGCATTGAGTAGCATTACCTTCAGATTTTGCATACTTGTATCTGTTATGGTGGTGGTTTTGTCCTTTGAACCTTGCCTAAAAAAGGCACTATATGGGTGGCAAGAGCTTTAGCCAGTAACCTGAATCCCAGGGGCAACAGGTGCAGACCATCTCTGGCAAAGCATCGTGGTTTGTCGGTCATGTCATCCCAGGCAGACAGACACTGGATCCCCTTTGAATGACACCAGAAGCTTAGCCAATTGTTGAAGTCAATCATTTTGTCCTTATACTGTGTTATCATTTTGGGCAAAGGCAGGATGCTACTCAGGGCTAGGATCATACCTGCCTGGGCCACATGATCCGAGAGCTCTTCCATGTCTCTTTTTATGTAGTCCAGGGAGGTACGTCTCAAGTCATTCACTCCAACATGGACAATGACAGAGTCATATTTGTACTTGTTGTGGAGTGACCTGAGTGCATGTGTTATGTGGCGGATCCCGGCACCCGACAGGCAGCTGACTGTAATTTTCTCCCTGTTCAGCCTGGTGATTTGGACATCAGTGTGCCTGACTATAGCGTCACATATGACTAAAGTGTTGGGCTCATTGTCATACCTTAGGGGCTGTTGTTGGGTGGCACACTGGTGTTGTGAGCTATGTGTCACTTTGGTTGTAACTGGTGTTTGTTTGTGTTTCAGCTTTGGAGGTCCTTGTTGCTTGGGCAGGTTAATGTTAAGGGCCTCCGCATATGTGTGTTTAGTGTTGCTATGTGTGGGTTTTGATGGTGTGGGTTTTGAAGGGCTATGTGTTGCTTGAAGTGTAGTGCAGGTGTTAACCTTCTCCTCTTGACTGTCTAGCACAATCTTGGCTGGAGAGAGCTTTGCTTCCAGTTTGGCTATGTAAGTGCATCACTCCCAGGTTGTAGTGTTGGGTGGTAGAAGGAGAGGGTTGTCTGTGTACATGAGGCAGTTACTGCATTGCCCCAGTATGTCCAGATTCACCAGGTGGACAGGAGAAATCACCAGAAGCTGACCCTTGGACATGCCTGTTTAGGTGCTTTTTTTGTAAAGTTTGACTAAAACAGAGCTTAACTATTGGGGGAAAGAACAAGCACACCACAGTGAAACCAAAGAGAGGACTAGGTCCTCTAACTTAAACGGGCCTAGCCCTGCTCAAAGAGGGGAGCACAGCATACAATAAGACAAGGTGAGATAGGCAAGGTGAGAATAACAGAGGACTAGGTCCTCTAACTTAAACGGGCCTAGCCCTGTATAACAGAAAGGAAATACCAACTGAAGGAGAGCAGCAATATTAAGAAAGGACTAGGTCCTCTAACTTAAATGGGCCTAGCCCTTGAACAAAACGCTTTACTAAGATACCTAAGCCTAAGAAAAAGACAACACACAAGGCAATAGGTTAAATGGCAACACAACGGACTAAATAACAGCAAGTCCTGTCATTCAAACACATGGTAAAAACTAGTAACGAGCCAACAAGGACTCAACAGCAAATACTATATATAGATAATCTAACTACCACTACAGGATACCAACAACAGGCCTGCAGAAAAACGTCGGCCAAACAGTTGACAAATCAGCGACAACAATTTAAGAATAAACTAGTGTCTAACAGTAATGCTATCTATATTCTAAATAACAGTATTCTAACTATCTATTAACTATCTACTAAGAGAAAACAGTCTGCAAATATGAAAAAAATGTAGAAAAAGATTTAAACTTAGCTACGGCCAAGAAGAGCACTCCTGAACTCGTAAAGCGGCAAACAAGATCTGAGGACTGATACCGCTGAATTATGGGATATCTACCTTGCCACGAGCCAGCTTAGAGACTTCAAGCTTTGTAATCAGCTGAGTCAGAGCTGAGGATCGGCTCTGAACCCACATGTAAGAATGAAGGCGAGATAGGACTACATAACATCAAACCTTAACCCAGTGAGGAACCCTGCAATCAAAACATAAGTTAACAAATAAATAACTCAGATGGATTCTCAAAGAGTAATTACGGTGAGTAGAATTTTTTTTTTACTTTTGTTCTCAAGCATACCTGACGTTGCTATTTTTCTAGAAATCTGGGACTGCTGGTCCACCTGAAGGACATATAATCCAGTCTACCCTGACAGTTGCATATGCCCCATAAAAGATAATACTAAATGAAAGTATTTTCTGAATTTGGGAGCTAGAAAGTGCAAGATCTTGGTGGCGCAAAACAGTTGTATGTTGATTTTTTTTCCTTTTTTAATTTGGCCATAGTACTGGAAGTTAACATGAGAGTTTACCCAAACTTTTAAGTAATAGAAATGGTTGGTGGCTTCTGGGGAAGTTATTTAAACGTATTTGCCATTAGGGGAGGGGACTTTAGTGAGTTTGAATTTGGCACTCAAAAGCATACTTTTTTTGTCTTCAAGAGGAACACATTGTTTTAGACAGATTGAGAGTTAGGATTTATCACTCTGAACTTGATTTATGACAGATGTGTGGGAGGGGTCGGCTTTATAGATTAGCATATCATGAGCATAAAGGGTGATGGGGGAGGTCTACTGGGAGTAAGCGCATGAATATTGACCAGAGAAGGATAGACAGTTCTGATGTTTGAGGCAATCTACACTGTATTGAGGCAAAGGTGAACAGTGCATTGTCTATTTTGTCTTACAGGAAGCTGCTAAACCAATGGAGAACTTGGTTGCTAATTACAGCTGTGGAAAGAGAGTTAAATAGGAGTGGGCGATCAACAAGATCAAAGGCTTTTGTGAGACTGATGAAGACTGCTCTGGTGAGGTTACCTTTGCTGAAGTTTAGCACAATGTCAGTGGTAAGGGTAAACAGGGTGGTTGGCTAGATCTATTTTACAAGGCACGATTGAGTTAACACACAATCAACACTTACAAAATCGAGACGAGCACACCAAAAATTCATAATAATGAAAGCTGACGATAACGAAACTCAAATATCACACAGCATGACAGCACAACTAGGTTGTTCACTGTATGGTGCATGACGCATAATGACCGCCAATGATTCCTGTAGGTACATTCTATATAAGTATGTTATCCTGATATATGCAATGTTTTGAGTTTAGTAAGTTTGAATCACATCTTAACTCGATCTTGTAAAGCAGACCTGATTTGGGTGCTAAAACCAGACCAGAAGCAATGCTGTTTTGCAGAGACAGAATTTTGAAGGCTTGTATATAGCAGTAGAGCTGTAAGTAGATGAGTTTTTTAAATATTTTATTAAAATATTTATTTTTATATATATTTTTATATATTTATTTTAAATATTTTGTCAAGTGTTAGTAGGACTGAAATGGGTTAGAAGTTTGTTTGCTGGTGGGTTTGCTGTTTTTTTTGAAGGAGGTCAATGTATGTTAGTTTCCAAAGTGAGGGCACAATGTTGTTGGTGAAGCAGTTGTTATATAGGATTTTAGTGGGTGTACTAAGACGCCTTTTCATAGGGAAAGAAACCAGAAGTGAATACTATCAGAGGGAATACTGCCAAGCAGAGTTAGGATGTTGTTCTTTGAGATGGCTTTAAAGTAGAATACAGGGGTGGTACGCTGGTGGTGGGGAAGTGAGAGAATCATTTGAGAAAGTCATTAATTCAGGGAGGCAAAGGAGGAAGGTATGGTATTATTGGTGGTAGGAAATGTAGGATGGATTTGTCCAGTGATTTCATTAGCAATTTTCCAGAACTGTTTAGGTATAGTTGGGGAGGATTTTTGGGGTGGAGACAGGGTTCTTGTCTGGGTTCAGGGTTGGGGGGGGTCTCTTTATCAGGTATGGAAGGCTTCATCCTTCAGTTTGAAAAATAAGAGACGTTCCTTTCTGATCTATTGATTGTGAGTGACTTTCTGAAGACTTGTAATTAGTGGGAAGTGTTAGTTTTTTAAATGAAAGATGTAGATGACAAAAGTGGTAAAGACAAGAATGCATTTGAGACTGAGCTAATAGTATTCCAATTTGTGTTGGAAAGGTCATTCTGAAGAGCTTGACTGTTTTTATTTTATTTTTTGGGGGGGATATAAGAAGATAAGGATAGGAGTTTTTTATGGGTGGGTGTATTATAAAGGATTCTATGCAGTGGTCACTGAGTGATAGTGGGTGCACATGAATGGATGAGAAGGAGGTGGGACATATAGTAATTAATAAATTCAGTAATGATTGGTTCCATATTTGGAAGTTGTGTCTGGTATGTCCTTGAACTAGTTGTGTCAGGTCGGTTCCCCTTCATATCACTGAACTACAAAAGCCCGAAACTTCAAAAGCCTGAAAACAAAAGCCCGAAAAGTCAAAAGCCTGGAAAAACAAAATATACATATAATGACTTTAAATAACAGAAACCATATTAATTTCCACTGTGCCCCCCACACCCCCTGCTACTTAAATATACCAACTCTGAGATTGCACTTAGTGTAAAGAAGTTCAATCCTGGAGTTGATATATTTAAGTAGCAGGGGGTGTGGGGGTACAGCCCCCCACATGGTGGGTGCAGGGGGGCTTGCCCCTTGCTTATACTTAGTGGAAATTAATATGGTTTCTGTTGTTTAAAGTCAGTATATGTATTTTTTGTGTTTTCAGGCTTTTGAGTTTTAGGCTTTTGACTTTTCAAGCTTATGAGTTTGAGGCTTATGTTAATTCAGTCATATGAAGGGGAACCGTCAGGTCATGCCTGGTTAGTCATTCCGTAGTTTTGCTATAAAGGGAGCAAAAAAGGTTGATATTAAAATAACACAGAATGGGGAGGTTATTATTAGGATTGATGTGAGTAATTGGATTGTTTGGGACAAAATTAAGTTTGACTGGATTGCTGTGTGGAGGATGTAAACTATGGTTAATGTATAATCTACATGTGTGCATGTGTGTGTGTGCGCGCGCGTGTGTGTGTGTGTGTGCGTGTGTGTGTGTGTGTGTGTGTGTGTGTGTGTGTGTGTGTGTGTGTGGCTTATGTGTATAAGAATGGATACATGTGCTGATAATTAGCTATTATGCCACACAGACACATGCTGTGTTTACGTTGTCTCAGTAAAGTCATCTTGGTGAGTACTAATTCATAGTAGTATTTATTGTCAGAGAAACAGACATTACTTAAAAAGTCAGTGATCGGGTTGTATATAAGATGCACTGTATCTGAAGTAACTGCATTAACACACCAATAAGAAATCTGCTGACCCCGAGTATGAGCTTACTTGTGCCGTTTAATTTCTGCTTGAATGGTACAGCAGATACATGCATATGCCATTGCAAGGTAGCATCAGACGTGCTATATTTACTCACTCAGCATTATTCCTTCTCATTTGAAAAGATGCTGCAGTCTAGTATTTCTTCTCAGACTATTTCATTAGAGTAAGCACAGTAAACAAGTCTTTCCTGTTTAAATTTCAGCAGCGCATCAATTATCTTTCCTTCCATACTTCCACATCTCTAAACAGGCCCTAAAATGTTCTCTGCTAGAAGGCCACAAATGATTTCTGCTACATTCTGTTTGCAAGATAATGTTAGCTAGAGCAAAAGAGATGTGTATTAACACGGAGTAGGTATGCAAACATACATATAATTAGTACAACTTGTCCTGTCTTGGCCTTTAGCAACAGTAAACCAAGCAAATAAAAATCAATAATTACAAAATTATTAAACTCCACTTAACTGGTACAGTCCTTTACTTGTTGCTACAGTGTTCCTTCTGACTGTCTGATTAAATGTTGTGGAACGAGGATAAGCCATCAGATAATAGATTCAGAGATTCGTGCGGAACCAAGGCAAGGTCTATAATACATTCTCATTAGAAAGTTCTAGTTTCAGGTGTACAGGTGGCACACACAGCACACAGGAAATTTTTGAAAGGAATTACACAAGGTGCTTAAGCAGTGTCAGATTGCTAACATTTTTACATAAATTAATTTCTGCTACTCACTGCACCATATATAGTTACATGTTACAAAACAAATTTCAAATACAAAAAAAAAAATAAAATGCAAGTATGAAAATATTATTTAAAATATATATTGCCTAGGATATATACTTTAATGCTGCAGTACATTCTTCTATACATGTCCCAGCTCAGACTGCCTTATATCAATTCCTCATATTAAACAAGAGAATTCCTCATTAAAGTCAGTATCACAGAGTTAAAACTATTCTACAAGACATAGTTTATGGGTTGTTTTGACACAATGAAGGTTAAGAAACAAACACTGGTAGTTTACCTCATGGTGGCCTGATGTACAGAAGTCTGTTTAGCCATGGCTGAAAAACAAAAGGGCAATGAGTTCATATTTTTTATAAGGGGGCTTCAACCACATCACCAAGAAGTTGCCCCCCTCCAGTTAACTCAGATATCAACAAACCTCTAGGTAAGTTACATAATTTGTTCACTAACTCCTGGCTATCCTAGTAGGAACATAATGGATTTTGATGTATTAAGGTCACCACAAAGTGATCTCAGAGCAAACCAATTCCTTTTCCCATTAAGTGAAGCTCACTATTTTTATTTTTAATTTCATAAGCAAAACTGGGTCATCAGGGATAAGCAATGCATTTTACCTGGTTGCATTTATTATCAGGACTTTCCCCAAAATAAAGAACAATGCCAAGCACATGTAAGCAATAAAACAATGTATCAGAGATTGTGGTACTGTTATCAAAGCACTTTTATCCGATCTATCAAGCTTGTCTAACAAGAAGACAGAGAAACAGTCTCCCATCAACTTTTTTTTAAATCTATAGTCAGATCTTATACACTTCCCGCTGGGCTTCCCCTTAAATATTATAACTAACTGTCAGGTGGCAAGCACCCAGGTTAGTTAGAAAAAGTTTCATTGGAAGCCTGTTCAATGAAATAGACATGTCTGACTGTCGGTCACATGAAAAATCAGATTAATATATGTAGATAAAAAGTCATATTATGAAGCAATCAAAGGCACCGACTAGTACATAATCAGTACATAATTATTATTTTTATGCATAATGACTTCTGTAATGCATTTCTTTGAACACTCATATGAATAACTGTCTCAACAAGGAACTTCATTTTCTGAATGTAATATCTCCAGTATTTAACATTTCGAGATTTTGATCAAGAAAAGGAGGCATATGTATACGGCAGGTAAGCATAAAGCATTTTGATTTTAAAGGTGCTCGCTGTGTCTTCTCTAGAACTCATACTGTTTCTTCTCTCACTTCAAGTGTCATCCTTTCAATTTTATGATATATGCAGTTGTTAAAGGGACAGTTATCAGTCGTGTCAAGGGACTGAACCTGGACCTGTGGTGTAGGTGTATGGAAATTAGAACCACTCTGATTTCTACTCATATCTTATGGATTTACTGCAGCTCCTGCCCAGATGAATGCTATAAGAAAGCATTCTCAAAGGAGTCTTGTTTCAGTGTAGCAATTTGATTTAATTTTCCACTCTATAAAATTACCCATCACTGCTCATTGCATTCTGAGAGACACCCTCAGTCTTAATTTAACAATCTTATTGACTTGTGTTAGGGAAATTGAAAAATTTATCACCTGTGAAATTTTATTTTTCCTCCGATGTATCTGTTTTTGTAAAAGTTCATTAACAATGATGAGTTCTAAGTGAAATAATATTTTTGGAAAGACCACAGAAAGCCTCCCAAAAAAAACCCATCAAAAGAAACCCTGTGCATAACAAAAACCAAGGGACTGCTTCCTTTTAAAAACATGATTCAGTGGAGGTACACAGTCTGTTAGTGCTGAAACAGCTCATAAAGAACCTATATTATGTGTTTAGCGTAAGAGTGTAACAATAAAATGTGTTTAACACATTCCTTGTGCCAAACGGATGACACACATTCCAAAGCAGGAATGGGTTTGGCACAGAGTGCCACTCAGCAGATGGCACTGCAAGGTGCTGTGTTCTCTTTGTGCAAAATATTGCCAAAATTTACGGAAAGGTGCTAACTCTGCTGTCAATATCTTCTATCTGAGCATTTACGAGTCTCTGCAGGCATGGGCGGATGAGATGCAGAATAAATCTCTGTGAGATGGATTCTTGAGACATACTTTCATAACACACACCTGCCACTGCCATTGTAATAAGCATGCTTTCGTACAAAGCAAACCACAAACAGTGAGATAACATACTATTACAATAATAAACAATGAGAAAAAAATAAGATTTAAGCTTTACACACTTAAAATAACATCTTGTGTATATTTCAGAACACCTAAAATGTACTGAAATAAATCTTTCAATGAAATGAAAGCTGTTGTCTTCTGACAAATACAGATTTCACATTAATACAGTTAGTCTGTAAACAAAACCATTAATACAGTTAGAGTCTGTAAGCAAACCTCAGACAGCATAGCCATGTAAGTAGTGGGTGCATTGCTTTGAAGAAGGGTAACTTATATAGAAAAATGAAAGAAATTAAGCTTTACCCTTTAGGATTATCTTATGCAAAGCATTTTAGGCAGATCCTCACACCTAGCAGACACATGAGTGGCCATATATGTAGAGATGTACTGAAAATACACGTTAAAAGCCTTAGAAATCATCTTTCATCCTTTCAGCAGCATGTTTGAGAATCCATATCCCCCCCCAGCTCACAGACACCTACCTAGTGTTTACGTATCAGGAAATATAATTTATCAGCTCCCCACTCTGTTCTGTCGGCATGCATTTACATGACAGCAGTTTAAACAAGTGATGTGTGAAACAGGAAGAAAAAGAACATTTCATTAACAATTATGCTGACAGTGCAGTCCTATGAGTATTCTTAGCATACTAGTAAATGTTGTAATATCTGGATCACTGCCACAGGAATTCATTACCAGAAAGGATTCTAGCTGAAGATGGCTGTCAGGCTCGCACCATATGTACTTTAGCACTCAGGTGCACACAGAACTGCATGGATGCACTATCACACAATGGTCGTTACAGAAAATCTGACTATAACAATAAGTATACCATGCGCCATGCACTGTTACTGGTGCCCAGAAAAGCAGAAAACAGAATCAGAATAAAAATAAACCAAACAAACAAAGTCACACAAAGGCAAATATGAATGGTAAAACAATTACTGAAACACTATGAAATACCTCCGGCTAAGAAGTTAAGGAGGGTAATAAAGACACACAAAAACAGACTGTAACTTACCACTTGCAATACAACACAAACAATTTATCTACAATGCATACAGAGTTACATATGTACCACAGATGTAGAAACAGTGAGTTGGAGCAGGGTGGCGGGTAGGGTGAGGGAACTTATTCTGCAGCAATGAGCCTATTCTTCAGATCCAGATTGTTTAAGTGAACACCATCACAATACCAAAGCATGTTCATAGTAGTGACCGATGCTACAGGAGTTCATTATAAGAATTACTGAGTACACAGCCATGCACCCTTAGCTTTCTACAAATTCCAGCAGCATGGTGGAAGTAAATCTTGGCTGTGTTTTGAGTGTAGACATCCATATTGAATGTTTGGAGAATGTGTAAATGGATGCCCAAGTAGTTACATCATAAATATTTGAATCAAATACATTTTTTACAGATGCCTGAATGCTTACTAAAACTCCTCAGTCACACTTTTTTATATTTTTCAAAAGAAAATGCAGTACATTTAGCCAATCCCTTGGTCAAAGTGTGGTTGGTAACTGACCATCCCAGGCTTTCTTTCAACAAATTATATATGTAACTTATCAGACTGTTCAGTGGTTTACACCTACCAATGTGGTATGCACTGTCTATACATAGCCACAGCATGCAAACATCTTCTCTTCTTTTTGGTTGTTAGCAATCTTATGCTTACATTCAAAGGCAGTCATACTTCTGGCATCTAACAGAGTATGAACTTCCTTTCCACTACAAAAACTGAGGCTGTATAGGAAAGATAACAGCAGCCAAATGAATTGGTTCAAAGAAATGTAAGACATGTCTTTAGCAATAAAGCGTGATTTTGTTTTTAAAGAGAACTTGCAACTGTGCATAATAATGTATGGTTCTACACACAGGAGGTAGTGCAGCTCATTCCTGTATGTATGCAATAACTGCAACTAAGAAAGGTGCTCTACGACTTCTGAAGTCTGCTGAACGGACACATGGGTAGCAGAGTGTAATAGTGCTTAATGCAGCTGCCTCGCAGTGCTTGTTTCTCCCATTTGATTCATGACTGCAGTACCTTGTGTGCAGATTCTGTATATCATCTCTGTGTCTCTGCGGATTTTTGCCAAGTGCTCCTGTTTCCTCCCATATCTCAAAGGCATGCTGTAGGTGAACTTCTGACCCTCTAAACTGCTTACACATGAGTAAGTAGATGTATGTGTTCTGCAATGAACTGGCACCCATTTAGAAACAAGTTTCTCTGCCTTTCCACCACTGAGTGTCAGGAAAAGGGCTCACCCCCTCTTCAGAAAATGAAGGGAATTACACTCTCTAAATAATACAGCTAAGGTTTCTATTCACAAATTTTGGATGGCAAGCAGGACTACACGATGTTTTGGTGGACTTACATGAAGGATCTCCTTCAAGAAGTGTTTCACAACAATCTGAGAAGTTACTGGTGAATGCACAGGTGTACAGGCAGATATATAAGAGATTTACTTTAATCAATGCAAAGGTAACGCTCAGCATTACATAACTACAATGGCATACTGCAGAGCTGAAGTACTGATCTGAAAAGATGACTATATATAGGCAAATTTTGAAAACTGAAAATACTGACACTCACATACCTGAAAAAAGAAGAATACCAAAGCACAGAATGCAAACAATCATAACAAACCTGATTCCAAATCCTAGGAAAACAGCCTCTGTTGAAAAATAAATAAAAATCACCAGATACACACGAAAAACTGCATTTATATGGGATGCTCCAACACTTCCAACAATGACAGCTTTGCCCCCACATCCCCCTTACTTATATTTATTAACTCCCTAGTCACATAATCACCATGTAAAGGCAATCAGGCCTAGAAAGCAGCAGCTGTGATATAATGTGACACTGCAAGTTCATATCAGCAAAATGACTACTGAACATTTTGTCATATAAGCATGCATATGTGTGTGTGTGTGTGTGTGTGTGTGTGTGTGTGTGTGTGTGTGTGTGTGTGTGTGTGTGTGTGTTTGTGGGCGCACCTGTGTGTGTATCCAGTGGGAAAGGACTGTTTTATTTAGTTAGAGACAGTCTTTCTGGTGGTAAACTTTTTAGCTGTAGCGTGACCATTGGCTGCAGCGGATGCTCACTGCTGATGTGACAGCCTGATCCATGTACAAAATGGGAGAAAGGTTGATGATGCCGATGTTGAATACATCTATAGAGTGGAGATGGCTGTTGGGTATCTACATGAAATCCTTCGTGCTGTTGGGTCCTGGTGCAGCAATCTAACCCTCTCTTTGGGTTACAATCTTTATTAGACGAGGAAGAGTCATTGGCTGAGCCACTGGCATCTCTGTTAGAAGGGTAAACCCTGGCAGTCTTAGTTAGCAGGAACCTAGGAAAAATGAAGTCTGCCTTTTTTATCTCTTTTTACCTTTAGTGGCACATTTTGCATTAATGGGATTTGAGGAAATGCATATGGCAGACTCTGGTGCAACCTGTTGGGAAAGGTACTGGTCACCCAAGCCTGTAAGTGGAGAAATCTGGAGTAAGACAGTGACATTAAGTGATTCAAATGTGAGGCAAACAGACCTAACTTTGGCTGACCCCATCTATCTGTTCTCATACGTAAGGGCTTTCTATAAGATTTCCAGTTCTGAGAGCTTGCCATGTCTTTTGTTAGAGTGTCTGATAGAGTGCCTTCTTGACTTTGATGATAAATTGCCTTAGGAATATATGGACATGTAAGGAACTAATTACATGGGCTATGACAAATGAAAAAAAAAGAACTTTTGGCTAGATCTGGATTAACCTCTGAAGTACAAGCAATAGAATGTTGTAACTGACATTTAATGCTGAAAAGTCAGTAGCAGTGCAGATGCATAAATTAATGCATACAGTAAAACTTCAGCTAGATCTTGACAGGAACAGCAAACTAAAACTATTAACAAAATCAGCAGTAGACAACTTTAAAATAGCTTGCCTGGTAATTTAAGAATAAACCTAAACACAATATTGCATTGTGTCCCTCTCACATCCGTTATTAGCACGTCCATTTTTAGTTATGTGCATGGGTCAAGAATTGTGAACAGCATTAATAAGAAGTTATGTACTCACCATAACGTTCCATGTTTTTTGTCCATAAACTCACCTTCATTCTTGCTGGTTGGGTTTGGAACCAATCATCGGTTCGACTCGGTCTAATACTAAACCTTGAGAGCTTCCACTGGCTCAAGGCTATACCCTATCCCATCATGCTTAGGGAAGATAACCCAGATCTTGTTTGCACAATAATAACACATTTGAATTTTATATACAAAAATCCCAATTGTAATAGCTATTAGCCGGGTCTATATTAGATGAATAAAAGCTTAAAATGTCGAGTATGACATGCTTGACAGCTTTTAAGTGAAAGTTCATCTAAGCGAAACCTCGTAATGTCAAAACGAGGAGTTTCGAAAAGTTATAGTTGGCCAGCCATCAGGAAGCCAACGGCTGACGACTAAAATGTACTATACACCATTAACCCCCCCCAAAAAAACAACCCCCCCCCCAAATCAGCAAACAAAATAAAGTGGGAGGCTTCACCACCCACACCAATGTGGGGGCTGTGCCTCCCACACTCCCCTACTTAAATACACCAACTCCAAGATCGCACCACAGTGGAGGACTGTCATAACAGTACACAAGGTGAACAAAGAGACTGCACCACAGTGGAGGACTGTAAGAATGGCTAGACAAGATGAACGTTTTGACATCAGCCATTGGCTTCCTCATGGCTGGCCAACTATAACTTTTCCAAACTCCTTGTTTCAACATGCCTAGGCTTTGCTTAGATGAACGTTCACTTAAAAACTGTCAAGCATGTTGTTCATCAAATAGGGAACCCTATTAGCCTATGCCTCAAGAGGCAAGAAAGGAAGCAGACCACACAATTTGCAACCAATAAAAATTTCCTTTTGATCCTCCAGGAGCAACGGTTGGGGGAAGGAGGGTGGGACGCAAGAAGGAAGGTGAAATTCACCTTCATTCTTGCTGGTTAGGACAGCGTCCCTAGCACCTTCTTTCTTGGATGGCTCAAGGGAATAAACTCTTCAGAACAGTGGAACCAAAGGAAGCCCTGTTCCAGGAGGCCACGTCTACTTTGTAATGAGTGATAAAGGTATAAGGTTTGACCCATGTGGCTGCAACACAGATTGAGTCCATAGGCAATCTGGCCTGAAAGTTGGTCGAAGTTGACATAGTTCTTGTGGAGTGCCCTCTAATCTTTCCTCGCAGCTGTCTATGTTGAGAATTATATGAGTGGGTAATAGTGTCAGTAAGCCATTTTGACAAGGTAATTTTTGAAACTGGTGCACCTTTTCTGTTATCTGAGAAGGAAACGAATAACTGGTCAGATTTTCAAAATTCCTTTGTTTTATGCAAATAGAAGCATAACTGTTTGTGTACGTCCAATTGGTGTAGGGAATATTCTGCCTTGTTGCCATAGTTTGGAAAGAAAACAGGCAGGTCAATGGATTGATATATATTAGTTTCAGAACATACTTGGGAAGAAACAAAGGATTTGTTCTAAGAGAGACTCTGTCTTTGTGAAAAACTAAGTAGGGAGGGCATATGGACATAGCTTGAAGTTCAGAAATCCTCCTAGCTGAAGTAATGGCTACCAGAAAGGCTGTTTTCCAGGTTAGAAATTTTAGTTGACAAGAGGAAGCTGGTTCATATGGTTGAAGAATCAGAGTAGTCAGTACTAAATTGAGGTCTCACGGAGGTGGTGGTTCCCTTATTGGAGGCCTTAGTAAAAATGTACCACTCAGGAAGGCTTTGCACAATCTGTGAGACATTATTTTTGATCCCATGTCTCCTATATGGTAGTTAGATATGCCGACTAATTGTAGTCGTATGGTAGCTGCTGCTGCGCCTTCATTAAAAATTTCTGCTAAGAAATCTAAAATTGGCTGTGAAGGATCTATGTGATTCTTGGACACCCCAGAAAAAAAAATCTTTTCCATTTGCTAGCATAAAGCTTTCTAGTTGCTGTGTTATGAGCTGAAATTAGAATATGTCTCACTGCATGGGATATGTCTGGGAGCCTGGACTACATGAAAAGAGACATGGAAGAGCTCTCGGATCATGTGGCCCAGGTAGGTATGACCCTAGCCCTGAGTAGCATCCTGCCTTCGCCCAGAATGATACCACAATATAAGGACAAAATGATTGACTTCAACAATTGGCTAAGCTTCTGGTGTCATTCAAAGGGGATCCAGTATCTGTCTACCTGGGATGACATAATCGACAGACCATGATGCTTTGCCAGAGATGGTCTGCACCTGTCACCCCTGGGATTCAGGTTACTGGCTAAGGCTCTTGCCACCCCTATAGTGCCTTTTTTAGGCAAAGTTCAAAGGACAAAACCACCACCGTAACAGGTACAAACATGCAAAATCTGAAGGTAATGCTACTAAATGCTAGAAGTCTAAACCTCAAAATTCACATTCTCAAGGCACTCCTAAAAATGGAGAACATCGATATCTGTGCAGTAACTGAGACCTGGTTCAAGGCTCCAGAGAGCACCCCTGCAATACCAGGCTACAACTCTTACCACATTTTTCGGCCACCAAACCAGGATAGAAACACTAAAGGTGGAGGAGTGTCCATATTCACCAAGGATATTCACACCACCAGGCTAGTTGTCCAACACAATGCATCTGAAATTCTCCAGGTGCAACTAACACTAGGTACGACTGCAATCCAAATTGTAGCTTGCTACAGATCCCCCACCATGCCCCAAGACTCTCACTACACCTTTCTAAACATATTGGAAAATATTAAGATACAACCAAACACCCTAACACTGGGTGATTTCAACTACCCTGCCATTAACTGGGAAAACTACTCGTGTACCAACACATTTTCCCAACGGTTCTTGGAATTCATAAATTCCAGAACCCTGGATCAACTAATCCATAGTCCCACCAGGGGCTCCAATATCCTAGACCTGGTAATTACCAACATGGGAAATCGATGCTCCACACCTATGCTCACCCCCTTGTTGGTCAGGTCAGACAATAAGCTAATCACCCTTAACTTCCACATACCACCCCCACACCCCAGTAAGGAAACCTCCATAACAAAACTTCTCTAAAGCCAACTTCATGCTACTTAAGTCAGAAGTGACAAACTTCATGACACCCATGCAGACGGGAAATGAAAGTTCGACTGCTGAGTCCTACACTAAGGCACTGTACGAGCACATCCACTCATGCATGAATCGTGCAATCCCACATAGAACCAAGATGCTCTCCTCCAAAAAAAGGAAGCCAATCTGGTGGTCCCCTACCATAAACAAACTTTACAACAAAAGGAAGACACTGTTGTAGAAAAGAGAAAAATCACACGATGCAAAAAATTCCCTTACCAGCCTCAGTAAGAAGCTGAGATCCCTCGTAAAATCCTCCAAATCTAGTTACAAAAATAAAACTGCCAAAGTTTCCAAAGACAGCCACATGGCATTCTATAACTATGTCAAGAATCTGAATGGCAATGCTCATATCTGCTCTGAGCTACAACACAATGGCATTAAATATACTGATCCCAAGGATATTGCCAATATCCTGGCAGATAGATTCAGTGCCAAATTCACCCCCCCTCACCCCCTAAACGGCCCACCTCAATACCAGAAGATTGCCAAATTCTGGTAATAACGGCCACACAGGTAAAAACACACTCTCCAAAACTAAGAATACAGCATCCATGGGACCAGATGACATCCCAGGCTGCGTACTACATGAACTACAAAATGAACTGGCACCTCACCTAAGTGTCATGTTTAATCATGCCCTCACCTCAGGCTTCATTCCCACTGAGTGGTGCACAGCTACAGTTATCCCACTCTACAAGGGGGGATCCACCTTGGATCCAGAGAACTACTACCCCATCAGTCTAACGAGCCTGATCTGCAAGGCCATGGAACGTATTATCATGGAACTTATAAACAAAGATATTGGCAACCTTCAAACACTGCACCCCATCCAGTTTGGGTTCGTGAAGGGCCGATCTTTTCTCCTGAACCTGACTGACTTCTTCGAATCAGTGCCCAGAGCTGTGGATGAGGGTAAGGCAGTCCACACAGCCTATCTGGACCTCGCCATGGCCTTTGACACCATCCTCCACTCTGGAATCATAGATAAACTTACTAAGCTGGACATTAATCCCTACGTCACTCGATGGGTTGCCAAATGGCTTACTGACAGAACCCACACTGTAAAAGTAGCTGACTCCAAATCCAGCTCCAGACAAGTCACAAGTGGAGTACCTCAGGGTTCAGTCCTGGGACCGCTCTTGTTTGGCATCTACTTCTCTGAAGTACAGGCCAACACTAAGGTACTCTGGCTAACAAAGTTCGCAGATGACTGCAAACTGGGAGCCATTACTGAATCCCCAAATGACGTGGATACTCTACAAAAGGGCATTACAGAAACAGATGCTTGGTGCCAGAGCCATGGGCTTAAGCTCAATGCCAAGAAATATATAGTTATCCCCTTTGGGAAAAAACATGTACCCATGAATTACCACATTGGTGGCAGTACACTAAACACCAAAAGTGTGATAAGAGACTTAGGGACACAGGAGGACAGCGGTCTCACCTTTAATAACCACATCACCACAACAGTCAGGAAATCCTTCTATGTGGCACACCTCATCATTAAGGGCTTTTCATCCAGAAAAAAGGAGGTCATTGTCCCCTGTACTCATCCCTCATTAGACCCATTATAGAATACAACACCTCATTTGGTATGTACCTCTCAAGACATCTGCAACAACTGGAAAGGCCGCAGAAATACCTCACTAAAAGAATCACAGGCCTAAATCAGATGCCCTATGCTGACCGCATTAAAAAAAATCCAGCTATACTCTGTCACATATCGTCTACTCAGAGGCGATCTCTGCTTAACATACAAGACCATGTCAAACCCAGAGCTGTTGAACATGCTACACTTAAAGAAATCTCAATCCCTCAGAGCAGCACGCTCCAGGGATTTGAAACTTATCATCACAATAAACAAAACATGCTGCAGGGATAGGTTCCTGACCCAGAGACTCCCCAGACTCTGGAATAGACTGCCCATACATGTCAAGCAAAGCGTCTCCTTGGCCCACTTCAAAAGGAACCTTGACGATTGGATGGGAGAAAGGAAATTCACCCTAGGGATCACGTCAGTCGCCCTGCTTGACAGGGGTCCAAGGAAGTAAATAGTGTGGGAAGAAATAGCCAGGGAATTGTTATGGCTAGGCTTGTATAGGCCATAGGGCTGACAGCCTAGTACCAATGTATGAACCCATGAACCTATAAGATTGGAAGTGGAACAGCTAAGCTGTCAGTTTGAAGGTCTGGATAGAGGCATGGAGCATTCCTGACTGATGAGTCAGAAGATTTGGTACCGGGTCCAGAATCCATGGCTCTTGTCAGAGATGGGGCCATAGGAAAGGAAACCAGATCTGATGAGGCCAGTACAGAGCGATGAGTATTAACCTGCAACTCAATGCTTTGGCTTTCTGTAAAACTTTGGGGATTAAAGGGAACACGGGAAAGGCATAAAGGAGTCCTGGGGGCCAATTGTGAATGAGTGCATCCCTTGTTAACTACCCCAGTGAGGGAATTAGGGCAAGGTAGCTGCTGCACTTGGTGTTCATGGGTGTGGCAAACAGGTCGCAGCAAGGCTGGCCCCACTTGCGAAAAATCAGGTTCGCAATTTCCTGTTTTAGGTACCACTCATGAGCCATTAGAATTGCTCTGGTCAATTTGTCCGCTATCACATTGGATTTCTCCAGAATATGCGCTGCAATCAGAAAACATTGAGAAGAGACTGCCAACTGCCATACTCTTTGAGCTTCAAGGCACAGGGGGTAGGATCTGGTTCTGTCTTGTTTGTTGATATACCTCACCACTAACATGTTGTCTGTCTGTATTGCAATCGTGCCTAGTGGAAGAGCATTCTGGAATGCCTGCAACACCTGAAGCACCGCTCTCATCTCTACGACACTGATGTGCAATTGGTACTCGTGTTCCTGCCAAGTTCCTTGGATGGTCTTTCCCACATAATAACCCCCACCCTATCTTGGAAGTGTCCGTGGTCACTGTGGCTACTGGTTGGGGGAGAGTGAACGGCCTGCCTAGAGTTATCTGCATGGAATGAAGCTACCAATGTAGGTCTTTCTTGCAGGAGTCTGTAATGAATATCTTGTGGGACATGGGTAACTCCTGCATGGACCACTGAGCGAACAGAAGCCAATGTAGGACTCTAATATGTAGACATGCCACAGGTACTAATGCTATAGCAGCTGCCATAGTGCCCAAGACGTTTAGAACCAACTTTGCCTGTACATTGTTTTTTGACAGCAAGATGGACACTTGATGTCGCAGTGTCTGTACCCTGTCATGAGGCAATTTTGCTACCAAGTCTTCTGTTTAAGTCTGCTCCTATAAACGTAATATGCTGTGATGGCAACAAGGCAGATTTTCTGAAATTTATGGTAATGCGCAGTTCCGAGCAAAGATGAACAGTGGTGTCTCTTGCCTTGGTTAGTAGATGCTCAGTGGTTGTGGTCAGGAGCCAGTCGTATCAAAACACCCAGAATCCAAGATGCCTCAGGTGATCCGTGACTACTGCCATGCATTTGGTAAACACCCTGGGGGCTCAGAATTGGCAATGACTGGCTCCCAGCTGGAAGCATAGATGTCTCCTGGATCGCCTGTCCATTTTTTATATGGTAGTATGCATCCTGAAGATTGATTGAGCACAATCAATTGTCTTTTCCATACGCCCTCTGATATCCGGAACTTTGATTTTTTTTTTTAATGGACTTGTTCAGCCTGCTGAGATCCAAGATGGGTCTCCAGTCCACTGTTTTTTTTTTGGAACTAAAAAGAACCTTGAGTAAGTTCCGGATCCAGTTTGGTCTGTGGGGACTTCTTGGATGACTCTTTTTCTTAGCAACTTCTGTATCTCTAGAGTTGCTTGATCCCTTTGACAGGGTGGAATGTCTGCAACTGATCTTGTTTTAGGGAGTGGGGGTGGAGAAGGGCATGTTGTATCCCTTGGATATTATTGACTGTACCCATTTGTCTTTAGTGATACATAGCCAGGCTTTTGGGTACAGTGACAGTCTGCCCCAACTGCCTCCAGAGGTGGAGAGGTTGGCCTCCTTTCAGGAGTGCTGGAAGGATCTGCCAGAGAATGTATCTTTGTCGCTGATTTTGTGGACCCCCTCTGCCTTGAGGTCAGCGTCTTCCATTGTTATATCCCTCTCTACCTCTGAGGGAAGATTCATCCCATGCATCTAGTGAAACTCTTTGAGATTTACTGAGATTTACAGAACCACATTTTTCCACCCTTCTGGCCTTTGGGATAAGGCCTGCTAGGGAGGGGAAAAACATACTTCCACAGCAGACAGACTTTTGCCTTCTTGTTCGCACCTGGGCAGTAGTGTCTCTTTAACCTTAGGCCCGAACAAGGACAAGCTGTCAAAAGGGGAGTTAGTAAAGGAAGACTGGAAGGGCTCAGCGAACTTGCAAAGGCACATGCAGGAATATCTCCTCAGAGCAATTCCTGTACCAGCTGCCCTACAAGCACCATCGGCTGCATAAGAAATGAGCCACATAGAGGAGTTGACTACTGAATTTAAGGTAGCAAGCTGGTTGGTCACCTTGTCTGGAATCCCTCCAGCTGTGGAATCTTGGAGGGTATCTTCTAGCTCCTTTAGGAGATCCCTCTGAAGTCTGGTAAAATGGGTCAAATAGTTCAGAGATCTGAGTGTAAAAGCTGCTGACGAGAACATCCACTTCCCATACTTGTCCATCGTTCGAGACTCCTTATTCGGTGGATGGACAGATGAAGAAGTCATAGCATCTACTGGGACACCTTTGGTTAAAAAGTCTTTGATGGAGCCATTATAAATTTGTTAGGCCTCCTCGGAACAGGTCCCATGGATTTTGGAGAGCCTCACGCCTTTCAACTAATAACATAGAGGAGCTGGTCAAAAGGCGAAGACACCCAAGAGGTGGAGGGTCAAGAACAAAATGCCTCCAGGTATACAGACTCATCTTCAGAAGGGGTGAGGGCCTTCCAGCCACGTCCCTGCTTCAGGATCTCTAGGATGTCTGAGAATGAGACATCCTCAGAGGGTGACCGTTGGGACCCTTCTGAATCATCCAAATCCGTATCTGAAGTGACAGACTCCTCAGGGGAGTCTAGATGTTAACTCTTGCTGGGATCCTCTCGGGAGGTTTTGTAAGAAAGGGACTCACCCAGTGGGGCATCCTGGGGCATCGGTTCTCTATGTCTGGGGGGAGGGATGGTAGAGAGGCAGACACCGGCACTTTTGGGGGAAGAGTGCTTGGATCTGAGAGTGGAGCCATCAAGGGTGACAGAACTCTCCTCATCAACTCGAAGGCACCATGACCTGGAACCGAGGAAGCCTTCGGCTCCGAAGAGGCAGGAAACTCATCTCGCACTAAGGAGGTGGGCTCCAAGCCAGATGTAGGTGCCAAGCTCACCCGCGCCAATGCCCCGAGAGGCAGATTTGGATCTAACAAGGGTCCGATCAGACTCTCCTCCCCGGACCTGACGGGGAGCATCGACTCCCTGACCCTTCGACTGAAGATGATACCAAAGAGGTCGGAGCAGAAGTCGAGACCAAATATTCTGGGGTGAGTCTTGGACCCGACGGATCCACCACAAACACATCCAAGCACTCTGGCTCTGAAACCACTCGGGTCAGAGGAGGAATAGAAGAAGGGGCAGAAACAGAATTTGGTTCCAATTCCTTTTGGGCTGAACTCGAAAGGATCTTGGCTAGAGCCTGAGTCTGAAATAACCTCTTGACCACCCGCTCCACGTCGTCATCTGATAGAGTCTTGGATGACCGAGAGGATGGGGTCAAGGATTTTACACTGCCAGCCACAGACTGTAAAATGGGTGACTGAGGGACTGAGGAGACTAGCTCCAAGGTTGGGGACTGGATCCGTGTATGACTCTTAGTCAGTTCCAACAAAACTGGTGGAACCGAAGGAGCAGTCTTTTTGGGCCCAAAAGCCTTCTGGTCCTAAGTCATATCCTCCAATAGCTTTTTAGCAGGCTCAGAAGCAGGAGCCAAAGAAGAAGCTCTATTAGTAGACTTGTCAGATTTTGGCGATTGGGATGATTTGGAAGAGGTCTGGTTCCCTTTTAGTGCCTCAGCAAAAGAAAGCAATCCCTTGATTATCAGTTTGTTTCTATATTCCTGCAGTACCCTAGAACTGAACCCATGACAGATGGAACATGAGTCTTGTAGGTGTACTGCACCTAAACAGTAGACACAACTAGTGTGCCCATCGGTTAAGGACATTTTCTGAGAACAGGAGTCACACTTTTCGAAGCCTGACTGCTTCACTTCTTTTCCTTCCTTGGGCATAGTGACAAAAACCACAGCAACAACAATGAACACTTCCCAGGAACTTGGTAAAAGATAGAGATAATAATGCTAGCAAAAACTATCAAGCTATCAAATGCCATACTAAGACAAAAGGTAATTATATAACTTCTACTCTAATTTTTTTTTAACACTCAAGCAGGGGAGAGAAAAGGGCTAAAAGAGTGGTCTCTAACTAAAACTATGATCTCCTCTAGCCAGAGGAGACATCTCTAACTTAAACGATGAAACCTCTTAGGAAGGAGTAGAAAGATGGAAAGAATTGCCCTCTAATTTAAACGGGCTCAACAATGGGCAGAAGGAGAAAGACAAACTCTCTAACGTAAACGGGTTCATTAAAGATAAAGTAAAGTTTTAAAAGATGGGATAGGGAGTTGTAGGCCTAGCGAAAGTGATGGCCAGCCATAACAAACACAACAAGCAACAAACTTAGGAATTCCCCACAGTGAAACCTAAAAACACTGTCAACTGGCAACACACAACAACATATATACAAATTATTTCGAAATAAAGGAATAATATCCAAAAAAGTATTTCACTTAGCCTGAGCCTAGTGAGAAGCACCCGATCTAGTTTAGTGGCAACCGAGATCTGGGTTATCTTCCCTAAGCATGATGGGATAGGGTATAGCCTCGAGCCAGTGGAAGCTCTCGAGCTTTAGTATTAGGCCGAGTAAGAACCGATGCTTAGTTCTAAACCCAACCAGTAAGAATGAAGGTGAGATTGGACAACATAACATTTATTACTATATCAAGATGGAAGTCTATGTTTCAAATGTTTCTTTGTGACATAATCACATTTGGTTGTATTATCTAAGAGATCCAAAGAACTCTGAAAACCTAGTAATTTTTGTGGCATCCTTATTAAATGGTACATTCTTTAATCTAAATTGCCTGCTTCAAAGTCTAAAACTGCAGAAAGAAATATACTATCTTCTGTGAAACAAAAAGCAGAAGTGGTTTATTTATTTATTGACATTTGATTACCAGGAAAGTCTGACTGGGTTGGAGCCCATTTTCATCTGAGGCCCAGGGAGAAAAGCTCCAAAGTATTACAAAACATTTTAAGAAAGTAATGTTACAGTCTGTAAAAATAATATAAAAAAAAAAAAAAACAGTTGAAATAATTACACCAAATTAGGCATAATATGAAAACATTGGTTAGGAATTTATACAAGTTATATGACAATGATTTAATAATTAGAGATATTTTAGCCACTTTATGGAGAAATTAAAGGTAAGTTGGTATAATACAAACAGGAACTGCAATTTGAAGGGAAAGAAAAACAAGTTTATGCTATATTTAGAGAGAAAGCCAGGGGAGAGAAATTGATAGAAGTAAGGAAGTGAGTGAAGAATGGAGAGTAAGGAGATGTAGGTATGAACAGATATTTGTCCAGATGAAGGGATATAGTTTATCTTGGTGTTGAGCAAGGAGAGAACCAGCTTTTGGCTAGGAAGCCCTTTAGAATGGTTTTGAAGAATGGGAGGAAGGGAGGGTATTGACCTGAGGGATAAAGATAAGTAATTCTAGGCCTTAGCAACATGGTACGAATACAGACAATGCTCAGCTGATTTGATAGGTGTGTGGACATTCAGGAGTTTTTGGTCATTGGGTCATAATGTCTGACTAGGAATATAGTTATGAACAATGCTATTTATTGCTGAAAAAGCAGATGGATTCTGGATAATTTTATAGGTGGTAAGAAGCTGTGCATATGTTAGATGCCAGGGTAGTTCTAGCCAATTTAGGCTTTTTAATGCTATACAGTGGTGGGTTCTGAATGAAGTACTTCCTGCAAATTTAGCAACTTTGTAAAAGCACTGTTCAAGTTTTGATTTTTGTGATTCCTGAAGGTTAGTAAAGATGGGAGCACCATAAAGAAGTGTGGGAAGGGGATAAATAGTGGCAAGTGTAGCTTTAGTTGAGTCAGTCAGAAAATGTTTGGCTCTATAAAGCATCCCTAGTTTTTGATGAGTATTTCTTTCTTATGCAATTTTGTATATGCAGGTCAAATTTAAGATTATCATCCACTATCATCCATAATAATTTGCTTTGGGAAGTAACTTCCCTGCTGTGGAAGCCTGACATCTGGTCAGTCTAACAAAGACTCCTGTTGCTTTAAAGGTACGCTGAACATTACCCAAACACTCCCTGCATAGCATAGGGCATAAAGGTAACATTTAGGCCTACTATAGTCAGAAATGATTGCTCCAGTAGGAACACCAGTCCAAGGAACCCAAGAGGTAATCTGTACATCCAGGAAGGCAAAGGACTGGTGGAAGGAGGAAAGGACCGAATACTGCAGCAGTGAAGACAAGGACATCTACTGTTATGGTAAGATTTTACACAACTGTACTTTGTCCTTACATTCACTGCTGCAGTATTCTTAACATATGGGAGAGTGCCAAAGTTCAAGAGGAAACTAGAGAGGGGGAAGAAGCAGAAGAGTCCCCTAAAAAGCAACAAAGAATGACACTAGCAAAACCAGCCCTAGCTCTAGAGAGATCACCCAAGTTGTAGTGCTTGGTAAAGGTATGCAAAGAAGTCCAGGTAGCTGCTTCAAGAACAGAATTAGTATCTAAGCCCTTGAAAAAATCACCAGAAGAAACCACAGCTCTAGTAGAATGAGCCTTAACTGAAGATGGAAGGTACTTGCCATGAATAATTTAACAAAAAGAAATTATTTATTTATTTATTTTATTTTACATTTGTTGACAGGGATAGTCCGACTGGATACATATCCATTTTCAGCGGAGGCCCGGGGAGAAAAACTCCAAACTTACAGTTAAAGACAAGCAAGTTACAGTATATGCACAAACATATTGTATTAACATACAAGTTACAGTCTCACATTTCAAGCCTATGAAGAATACAGTTTATATTCAGAAATATATACAAATATGCTACAATTTCTCTTATCAAACCTCTAGGTGCAGCTATATACAGAGTATCTGCAAAGATGCTAAAGTTTCTCTTTTCAAACCTTTTAGTGTAAGAGGTAAATCACTGTGAACAAAAATTGCAGGGATATGGAAGTAGATGAGGCTTTAGTCAGGGTTAGAGCAAGGACATAACCAGTGAGTTTTAAAATACTGGGTTAGATTGTTTTTTAATTGATTAAGGGAGGGGTTCAGAGTATCGTCAGATGGGAGCGAATTCCAGGTTTTGCCTACTGAATGCAAATAAAGATTCTCCAGATTGGTTGTTAGCTTTAACAGATTGAACCAAATGTTTTGTAGTGAAACAAAGTGGCCTAGCATTTTTGTAGGGATGGATAATGTTTTTAAGGGAGGGCGTTTTTTTTCTGGATGGCTAATAAGCTTGAATGCTACAGTAACTTGATTATATTGAATTAGCCTGGGGAGTTCTAGCCAACCTCAGAGGTTTAGGTTTTGACAATGGTGTGTCCTGTAGGGAGTTCCTGTGGCAAACCTAGCAATTTGATTGTAGCAGCTAGAGAGCTTGCTGAGATCAGTTTTGTTCAAGTTAGTGAGTATTGGTGAGGCATAGACTAGAGTTGAAAGCAGATGGGTATGGGCAATGGCAGTCCTAGCTAGAGGGGTGAGAAAAGGTTTGTTTTTGTATTGGGGGCCAAGTTTTTTATTAATGGTTTTAATAGTTTGGTTTACATGCATATCATATTTGAGGTTGTTGTCTATTATAACACCCAGGAGTTTGGTATACATATCTGGTGAGATTATGGTCCCATTGTTTAGTTGTTATAGTAAACGAAGGTTAAGAGGATTTGCGAGTAGGGGAGAAGAGCAATAGCTTTGTTTTATTAGGGTTTAATATCAGCTGTTGATTAATGATCAAATTTTCCACTGTATTAAAGATTTTCTGGGTTAAACTAAGGAGATCTGAAGGGGTAGAGGCTGAGCAAATTAGAGTGCAGTCATCGGCATATTGTATACAGGTTGTGTCTGGGATTACAGTATGGAGGTCATTGATAAAGAGGGAGAAAAGAAGCGGACCTAATATGGAGCCTTGAGGGACACCAAGTGTAATGGGGAGAAGGGTGGAGAGTTTGTCCTGCCAAAGGACAGCTTGCTGTCTTCCACTAAGATAAGATTGAAACCATTGTATGGCATGGTTGTTTAGGGATATTTTATTTAGGGTAAGTAAGAGTAGCTCGTAGTTAACCATGTTGAAGGGCTTGGAAAGATCGAGAAACAGGGCAGAAGATAGTTTGTTGTTGCTACGGTTGGAATTTATAATATTCGAAAAGGAGAGGAGGACTGAGGTGGTACTGTGCTGTGGTCTAAATCCATGCTGGGAGTTGGCCAGAAGATTATGTTGAATAAGGTAGTGTAAGAGTTGTTTATGGATACACTTTTCCATAATTTTAGCCAGAGAGGAAAGGATAGCTATTGGTCTATCATTTGACAGCTCAATGGAACTGCCTCCTTTATGGAGTGGTATGACATGGGATATTTTCCAGATAGAGGGGGTAGAGGCTTCAGTTATGGTTCTGTTTATCAAAACAGAGACAGAATATGCTATAACATCAGCAGCTTTTTGCTGGTAGTCTGCAAGGAGGAGGTCAGCTGAAAGGGTGGTGGTCTGAGTTTTTTAATTAGGGCTCTAATGAGTGAAGCTGGAACTTTTTGGAAGCTAAAGGAGAGACACTGGGTTTAGGGGTTTCAGCATTAGGACAAGTGGGTTTAAGTTTGCTAGCAAGGGCCTGGATGGTTTCTGTGAAGAAACTGTTGAAGGTGTTGGCAATGGACTTTGGTGATACTTGGGTTGGGGCTGAGCGGGTTGGAGTTGTGGACTGCCCTGGGTGGAGGAGTTTGTTAATACCTGCCCAGAACTTCTAAGACTTGTTGTGGTGTTTCTGCTGTAGATGGCAGAAATAGTTTTTTTGTCTAGTAATATGGATTTTTTGTATCATTCCTATATTGTCGAAATTTGTTTTGATCTTGTGGGACTTTAGAGGAGTGCCAGGTGTTCCAGGCATTATTTCTTTGGATGATCTTTAGTTTGATTTCTTTAGTGAGCCAGGGGGCAACATTTATTTTAATTCTAATAGAGCATGCAGGTGCATGGTTGTCAAGGATGCCCAGGAATGTGTTATTAAAGTGTGTTACTGCCTCATCTAGTGGTAGTTGTTTTAGAATTGACCGATTCAATAATTTAAGTTCTTCGAAGAATTTATTAAGGCTGAAGTTTTTGTTATTTCTTATTGTTTTTTTAGGTGGGTAGATGTGGACATTCAACTTTATGCCTTATAGTATACTTTAAGAAATGATCACTTAGATCTTCAGGGAGAGTACCTGATTTGTACATGTGGTGGGGGCTATTAATTCGTATCCAGTCTAGGATACTTTCTTTATTGTTAGGCTTACAGATCCTAGTAGGAATCCCTAAATAGCTTTAGAAATCCAAGAAGAAATAGTTTGCTTGGATACAGCAAGTCCCAAAGATCTAGGATGAAAAGAAACAAATAACTGATCAGATTTTCTAATAGCCTTAGTCTTATCCAAATAAACCTTGAGTTGCCTATGCACATCCAAAGTATGCAGCACTCTCTTACTGTCAGTTTGTGAAGAAGGGAAAAAAGTAGGCAGATTAATAGACTGATTAAGTGATAGCTCATTAACCACCTTAGGCATAAAAGAAGGGTTAGTGCGCAAGGACACTCTGCCCTCATGAAAGATCAAAAAAGGAGGAAAAGCCATTAGGGCCTGTAACTCAGATACCCATCTGCTAGGAACAATGTTGCAAGAAAGTTGAAGCAGCAGGCTCAAAAGGAGCCTGAATCAACTTCTCCAAAATAATTAAGGTCCCAGGGAGAAGGAACAGGCCACCTTTAAGACATTGTTTCACCTCAAATCTAGAAGCTAAAGGAGGATAAAAAGGCAGACAAGCAGAGATAGCTGATAAGTGTGCCTTACTAGAACCAAACCACCATTGAGCAACTCACACAAATAAGAGAGAACCAAAGGAAAGTACACAGTAAGTGGGCCCAGATTACAAGAGAAACGCCAAATAGAAAACCTCTTCCATTTGGATAAGTAGGATTTCCTAGTAGTAGGTTTTCTGGCCTCCTGCAGGACTTGCAGCATGTCCTGAGAAAAAAAGGTGTCTATGAAGAACCAAAATCCTATTGCCTACAGTGTCAACTGAAGTGTGGACAGATGGGGATGGATGAGAGATCCCTTCTTTGTGTGAGGAAATCCACCCTGTGGGGTAACTTGTGATGACTGCCCTTGGCTGGATGCAGAAGTAAAGTGAACCAGTGCTGTTGCAGCCAAAAGGGAGTCACCAACAAGATTTTGGGAGCATCCTGTTGAATTTTAAACAGGACTTTCAAAATGAGAGGAAGGGAAGAGAATGCATAAAGAAACATCCCCTTCCAAGAAAATGATAGGGCGTCCACCTAACACACCAGAGGACCTGGGATTTTGGCACAAACCAGGAAATTGTCTGTTCAGAGGAGAGGCAAAAAGATGCACTTGAGTAGTACCCAAATGGTGTGTAATGTCCAGAAACACATCCATATGAAGCATCCGTTCATGAGATTGAATTCAGGACCTGCTCAGAGAGTCTGCCACAATGTTCTGGCCAGAATGGATATACACTGCCTGAACAATCACTTGACACTTGACAGGACGATCTCATACTAGAAGTGCCAACTGGCAAAGAAGATAAAATCTCGTTCCTCCCTTTGTGTTGATATACCACATCACTGTCATATTGTCTGTGAACACCTTGTCAGACCCTGGAGAGAAAACTGGATTAAAGGCCTGAAGAGCCAGCAGAAGAGCTCTCATCTCTTTGACATTGATTTGCTCCTTCTACTGACAAGGTAATCACACCCCTGAACTTTTATGGAGCCAGTTTGCCCCTATCTCATGTCTGAAGCGTCTGTGAGCAATTTCTGAGAGGGAAGAGGAGGATGAAAAGAGATCCACCAGTGAAGTTCCTGTCTGAGACAAGGAAGAACAGGAACTACAAAGTCTACAGGATGTGCATGTTCATAGGTTCATAGGTTCATAGGTTGGTATTGGGCTATCTGCCCGAAGGCATATATTAGCCCAGCCATGTTGTGCGGTATTCACCGCCCCTTTAGTAGTTCCCTAGACCCTTGTACTAGCAGCTAGTACCCTTGGCCCCTATCTAGTAGTGCTGTTGGTGTGATCCCCTGTGTGAACTTTCTGTTACCCATCCACTCATCAAGGTTCCTCTTGAAGAGTGATAGTGAGGGGCTCTGTCTTATGTAGATCGGGACCCTGCTCCATAGTAAGGGAAGTCTCTGCGAAGGGAATCTATCCCTCCAGCATGTTCTATTCATTGTTGTGTTGAGGTTTATATCCCTAGAGCGTGTAGCTCGAGTAGATTTGGTTTTGCTAAGATGGAGCATGTTCAACAATTCTGGGTTGGACATGGCTCTGTACATTAGACAGAGATCGCCTCTGAGAAAGCGGTATGCAACAGAGAACAGTCTTAGCTTTTTCAATCGTGCTGCATAAGGCAACTGTTTGAGGCCAGTAATCCTCTTGGTTAGGTACCTCTGTGGTCTCTCCAGCTGCTGGAGATGTCTAGCCAGGTACATTCCAATTGGTGCATTGTACTCAATAATGGGTCTGATGAGGGAAGAGTAGAGGGGCACCATTACATCCTTAGATCTTGATGCGAACTCTTTTGTGATCAGATGGGTCACATAGAAGGATTTTCTAACCACTTGGCAACATGGTTATCAAAGGAAAGCTGACTATCTACTTGGGTCCCTAGATCCCTTATTTCTTCTTCAGATTTCAGGGGATTACCTCCTATGTTGTAGTTTGTGGGTACTCTGTTTTTTCCAAAGGGGATTACTACGCATTTTTTTGCATTTAGCTTGAGACCATGGCTTTGCCACCATGCATCAGTCTCATTTAGGCCCTTCTGGAGGATCTCCATGTCAGCCGGAGACTCTATTATAGCACCCAGTTTGCAGTCGTCCGCACACTTAGTCATCCACAGCCCTTCCGTGCTTGCCTGTACTTCTGAGAAGTATATGCCAAACAGGAGGGGCCCCAGGACAGAGCCCTGAGGCACACCACTCATTACAGGTCTGGATTCGGACATAGATCCCGCTACTCTTACTTTATGGGATCTGTCTGAGAGCCAGTTTGCGATCCATCTTGTGACGTAAGAGTTATGCCCAGGCTGGTGAGCTTATCAATAATACCTGAATGGGGAATGGTGCCAAATGCTTTAGCAAGGTCAAGGTAAGCCGTGTGTACCTCCTTTCCCTTATCTGTAGCCCGAGTAACTGTCTCAAAGAAATCCACCAGGTACAGGAGGCATGATCTGCCCTTGACGAAGCCGAACTGTGTGGGGTCCAGTGACTGGAGGTTCCCAATCTCTCCATTTATGAGTTCCATAATGATTCGCTCCATAGCCTTACAGATCAGACTCGTCAGGCTTATTGGTCGGTAGTTCCCAGAGTCAGTTGTGGCCCCACCCTTGTGTAGCGGGACCACCGTTGCCATGCACCATTCTATGGGCACATATCCTGTGGAGAGGCTGAGACTGAACAGGGTATTAAGATGCGGGGTTAATTCCTTCTGGAGCTCGTGTATGACACAGCCTGGCACGCCATCTGGTCCCATGGAGACAGTGTTTTTAGCTTTGGATAGAGCCTTGTTAGCCAACGTATCAGTAATAATTGGACTTACACAATCCCCTGGAATGGTAATAGGCCCTGTAGGTGGTGAGGGGGGGGGAGAAATTTGCACTGAACCTGTCAGCCAAGATGTTGGCAATGTCAGAAGGGTCAGTGTATTTTGTTCCATTTTGTACTAGCTCAGAACAGACCTGAGCGTTGCCATTTAGGTTTTTAACGTAGCCATAGAAGGCCTTATGGTTATCCTTGGCATCCTTGGCAACTTTCTTTTCAAAATTAGCTTTAGTTGACTTAATGAGAGACCTCAATTTCTTACTAATGCTGATCAGGGATGATTTTTCTACTTGAGATTTGGCCTTTTTTTGTATAAGTCTCCTCCTTTTATTGTAAAGTTTGCTTATGGCTGGGGTCCACCAGACTGGTTTCTTCTTGCTTGAGAAAGGAGTCTTGGTTTTATTTGGGATAGCACGGTCCATGCAATCCTGAAGATGCATATAGAGTGCCTTGCTGTAGGATTCCGCATCCTGGATATCATTATCCTTCTGCAAGGGAATAGTGAAGCTTTCCACTTTGGATGCAAGTAGTTTGAAGTTTGCTTTGGAAAGGTTTTTGACTATGGTTTCTTTGACTGGGGGAGGTGGAGGGGTGAGGATGTCCAGGGTTATCAGTTTGTGGTCGGATCTGACCAAGGAGGGAGTGATAACGGGTGTGGTACAATGGGCGCCCATATTTGTGATGATTAAATCCAATATGTTGTCCCCCCTAGTGGGGGAACATACTAGTTGTTCAAGGGCATTTGAATTTATAAATTCTATAAATCGCTGAGCATAGGAGTTGGAACATTGGTAGTTCGCCCAGTCTATACCAGGTTAGTTGAAATCACCCAAGATTATGGTGTTGGGTAGGACCTTTATATTTTCCAATGTTTCAAGGAATGCAGAGTGAGCATCTTGGGACATGATGGTGATCTGTAACTGGCTACGACTTGAAATGTGGTTTTGCCTGCTGATAGTTGCACATGGATGATCTCTGGGGCATCATGCTGCGCTACTAACCTGGAGATATGGGTATCCTTGATGAATGTGGATACACCTCCGCCCTTTGTACTGCGATCCAGTAACTAAGGCCGGAAGGTATGATATGAATTGTAACCTGGCAGTGCTGGGGTGCTCTCTTGATCTTGAACCAGGTTTCCGTCACTGCACAAACATCGATTTTCTCCATGCTGAGGAGAGCCTCGAGTGTGTGCATTTTGAGGTTGAGACTTCTGGCGTTGAGTAGCATTACCCTTAGTTTTTGGTTACCTGTGCTGGTTACAGTGGTTGGTTTGTCCTTTGAGCCTTGCCTAAAAAGGCACTATTGGGATGGCAAGAGCCTTGGCCAGTATTCGAAAACCTAGGGGTGACAGGTGCAACCCATCTCTGGCAAAACAGCGAGGCTTCTCTATCATGTCATCCCAGGCAGACAGACACTGGATCCCCTTAGTATGACACCAGAAGCTTAGCCAATTGTTGAAACTGATCATTTTGTCTTTGTATTGTGGTATCATTCTAGGTGAAGGTAGTATGCTACTCAATGTCAGAGTCATACCAGCTTGGGCTACATGATCAGGGAGCTCCTCAATGTCTCTTTTCATGTAGTCCAGGGAGGTACGTCTTAGATCATTCACACTAACATGTACAATGACAGTGTCATACTTGTACTTGTTCTGGAGTGACCTAAGTGCCTGTGTTATGTGGCAGATCTGAGCACCCGATAGGCAGCTGACAGTAACCTTCTCCTTGTTCAGCCTTGTGAGTGGAACATCCGTGTGCCTTACTATAGAGTCTCCTATTACTAGCGTGTTAGGTATGGTGTTTTGCCTTAAGGGCTGTTGTGAGGCACACTGCTGAGGTGAATTATGTGTTGAAGCCACACTGACTTCAGAAACCAATGAAACTTTCTCATGTGAAGTTTGACAAGAGGGAGCACCAGAATGGTGGATGCCATGAAACCCAGAGCTCTCACAAACTCCCTGGTGGTAATAGAAGCCAGAGGAAGAAGAGTGTGAAAGAAAGAAATGAGAGTTAAGGCCTTTGGAGGGGGCAGGGAAACCAGCACTGGCACCATCTGAATCCTACAACTCAGAAAAAACATGATCGTGAGAAGGAGTCAGAGAAGACTTTTTGAAATTTATAGTGAATCCCAGACTCTGAAGAAGGGAAATGGCAAAATGAAGATTTTGCAAAAGGGTCTCTGGTGAGGATGCCTAAATCGACAGGTCATCCAAGTAAGGAAATATCTGGATCCCTTGAAGCCTGCGAAAAGCAATCACAGGAGCAAGGGCATTTGCTGAACACCCTTGGGGCAGTAGAAATGCCAAAGGGCAAAGCAGAGAACCGAAAATGCCAGAAAACAACAGGGAAGTGCAAAAACTTCCTGAAAAGAGGATGGATCAGATAAGAAGTCAGCAAACAGGTGTATGTTGTCAATGGAGAATGAAAATGTGTTCAACTGGCAGAAAACGGATGCAGGTAAACAGACCCAGGGTGAAAAGATATGTTCAGACTGGCACCTTTATGTCCTACACTATACAAGCAGCATTTGGGTGACGTCTGGTATACCTTTAAAGCAACAGGAGTCTTTGGTTGACTGACTGGACATTGGACTTCCACGGCAGGGAATCCCATATATTAAGAATACTGCAGCAGAGAATGTAAGGACATCCACAGATACAGTACTTAAAGATGATATCCTTAACACAAAACAACCTTATACTTCTATTTAAAGTAAGACTGGGGAAGGGGAGCAAGCAATGATGCTTATATAGAAGTCCAGAATCAAAATAAGGCAATGAAGTATACAAGACACAAAATGTAGTGGAATCCGGATGGGAGTAAACAGTAAAAAACAATCTGTCTGTTATAAGACGTCTGCCAAAGGCTAGAACAACAAAAACCCAAAACTAAAAAACAACCAATAAGAAATTTTGACGTAAAAATGAGTATAAGACAAAAGTTTGTAGACAAACTCATAAGAAATATTAGCACAAAAACAGAGATGACAAAGACCGAAGAAGAAGGGCACTTCAGTGAGAACCCTCAGAGGGACATGAGTATTAAAAGCTAAGTAAATAGGAAAATGCCGAGGTTTAAATCTGTTATGTCAGTATTGGCACAAGTAGAAAACTCAAGTTAAGACATATTCTAAGCAACAGGTATTTATAAGTAAAGAAAAGAGAAAAATACGGAACCCTTTTGCTAACTGAGCTAGTCTCTGCAAAAGGAGATCAATACAGAGAAGTAAAAGAAACTGTGATGGTGGTATCCACAAACAGAGATGAGAGGAAGACCAACCTAAAAGATAGGTGAGCACTCAACAGCCTTCTACAGACAGCAGAGAATGCATGCAGTGAATGACTCGTCCATAGAATTACCCTTTGTATGGGAAGACAGAGAAAAAGCTGCAGTGCCAGTTTGGGGAAAGGAAGCTATGCCTTTCACCCCAAAACAAACTAGGGAATAAAGTTATCCTGAGTCAGGAGACAGCGTGCAAGGTAAATAAACTTTGAGAAATGTATATAGTAAGGTGGGCAAGACAGAATATAACCCAGGTTGTAGGGGAAGATAGTGATCAAGATATTCCCATTATTTCTTTCCCTTATTTTGATTTTAAAAGTGGTCCCTTACATAGAATAATCAAATATAAGAAATGCATTCTACATCAATTGCTAGGTCTAAAACCTTATAGGACACTAGTATTTAAAGGTAGCCCAAAGTCATGTGTTAGTATGTCATGTGGAGATGGACAAAATTAAGGGGCGGTGCAGTGGTGCAGTGGTTAACATTGTCACCTCACAGCAAGAGGTTCTCCGGTTCAATTCTCGGCTGGGGTGCCTTCTTTGTGGAGTTTGCATGTTCTCCCTGTGTTCGTGTGGGTTTCCTCCGGGTACTCCGGTTTCCTCCCACATTCCAAAGACATGCATCTGGAGCATTTCTCCCCGGGCCTCCACTGAAAACAGGCTCTGTGGAACCTAGTCAGACTTTCCCAGTCAACAAATGATAAATAAAATAAATAAATAAAGGTAAGAGTACTAGCCAGATTTTACTGGTCAGGCACAATGAAAGAAACATAAATTGTCTGTGCTTCTTGCCTAGAATTCTAGAAAACTGTACTCATCCTGGATTTAACAGAACATTGCTCCCAAGGTCTATACGATGTGCCAGTTTGGCATTTTGCTATAGATATTGTGGGGCCATTAGTAAAATCTAAAAAAAGTTATATACTCACCATAATAATACCATCTGTGTTGTCCACTTTCGTTCTTCCTCAAACCTGTGAGATTCAGCCGTTGCAATACACGTGGCAACTAAAATGCTGTAGAGCTCCTTCCAAGTTACCTCAGATCTTGTTTGCTGCTAGATACATAAAAAATATAGAGACATGTGTGTGTGTGTGTGTGTGTGTGTGTGTGTGTGTGTGTGCGTGTGTATATATATATATATATATATATATATATATATATATATATATATATATATACATGTGTGTGTGTGTATATGTGTAAGTATTACAACAGAAGGTGAGAATTCTTCTGGAGCTCAGCACAGGGAAATGACAATTTAGTTCTACTCACTCCTTCAGGAGTACCAAGGTTGGGGGATGGATGGTGGGTTGTTTGAGGAAGAATGAAAATGGACAACACTGATGGAACGTTATGGTGAGTACACAACTTTTTTATCTGATGTTGTCAGTTTTCATTCTATCTTCAAATCAAGAGTCCCCAGCTACCCTATACACTGGGTGGACTCATGGAAGGATGTTCCTCAGCACTATTGAGCCAAATGAAGCTCTTCCCCTGAAGACCAAATCCAACTTGTAAACGTATGGGGTGTAGCCCAAGTTGCAGCTACACATATATCATCCATGGTAGACCGGAACACTGAAGAAGTCACCATGGCTCTGGTTGAATGGGCTCACAAATGTTTAGATAATTTAAAACCCTACTTCTTGTAAATGTAAGAAATACAATCTTGATCCATCTAGCCAATGTTACTTTGGTCACTGGATTTCCCAGTCTTGCGTCTAAGCAGACAAACATTGCTCAGAGTTCCTGTTATTTTTTGTTCTATGAAGGTAAAATCGTAATTGCCTGTCAGCATCTAATAAATGTAACAGGTATTCACCTTTATTTGAAAGTTTTGGAAAGAACACACTAGTAAATGAATGGATTCACTGATGTTATCCGACACTATTTTAGGTACAAAGGGTGAGTTGATACATAATGAAACCCTGTCTTTATGAAAGATCAAATATGGTGGTTGAGATGATAAGGCCTGAATCTTTGAAATTCTTCTTGCAGATGTTATGGCTACTAAAATTTTTTTTAGTTTTCCAAGAAAGGAACTTGAGATCACATGTAGTTTCTGGTTCAAAGGGGGATTCAAGTTCCAAGGAGGAGTAGGGTCTCTATAAGGGGGTTTAAGTAAAATAGTTCCCTTTAGAAAAGCTTTACAGACTTTGTGTAAAGCAACTGAAGACCCTTGATTTCCAATATGAAAACTGAAAATTCAGTTAGTTGTACCTTTATTGTTGAAGAAGCTACTCCTTCATTAAACAGTTGGGCTAAGAACTCATGGATACTTTGAATCGGTGCTGAGAAGGAGTCCAGGTCATTTTGCTGTGCCCAGAAAATAAATCTCTTTCACTTACTGGAGTATAATTTACGTGTAGATGGCTTACAAGAAGACAAGAGTATGTGATGGACTGCGGAAGACAGCAAAGGTTGTCTGTCTAATATTTGAACTGGAGAAGCCAAGCAGTTAGCTTGAGGTTTAGAATGTCTAGGTGAATCATGTCTATCGGGTGAGACAGGAGGTATGGAGATGGATCCAGAATCCATGGTTGTGTCAGTAAATGAGGCCAAAAGAAGGGAAAACAAATCTATCGAGCCCAGTACAGTGCAATGAGGATTACTTTGCCCTTCAACCTGCTCACTTTCAGAAGAAATTTGGGGATTAAAGGGGTCGCAGGAAAGGCATAAAAGAGACTAGGGGGCCAATTGTGAAAAAAAGCATCCCTCAGGGATTCCCTTTGTGGGGGGATAATGGCAAAAAAGCTACCTACTGCACTTGTTGTTTAGGGGACAGGCAAAAAAGATTGCAGCAATGCTGGCCCCATTTGTGGGATATCCTTTCCGCCACTATTTAATTGAGGGACCACTCTTGAGGCATAAGGATACATCTGCTTGATTTGTCTGCTATCGTACTGGACTTCCCTGGAATGTGCATTGCAATGAGAAAATGGCTGGATGACATCTCCCATTGCCATACTCTGAGTGCTTCTTGACACAAGGAATACGATTTGATTCCTCCTTGTTTGTTGATGTACTAGACTACATACATGTTGTCTGTTTGAACTGCAATTGGCCTCAAGGGAGAGCATCCAGGAAGGCCTGCAATGCTAGTAGCACTGCTGTCATCTCTAGGACATTGATATGCAAGTTGGTCTCTTCAGGGGACCAAGTGCATTGGGCTGTATTCCCCAGAAAATCCCCCCCACCTTAAAGGGGTCCATGGTCACTGAGGCCATTGGCTGTGGAGGGATAAACGTATGGCCTTGTTGAATCTGATCAGATTGAATCCACCATGATAACTCTGTCTTGCAAAGGTTGGTGATTCTTACCTGGGCTGATATTTATTGACTGGTGGATAATGGACCACTGTGCTGCAAGAAGCCACTGCAAAACTCTCATGTGAAACCTTGCCAGTGATACAAATGTTATTGTTGCCGCCATAGCCACTACAGCCTGAAGAACCAGTCGTGCAGAGATCTTTGTATTGCCGATAATCTTCCTGACTTGTGATCTGATAGTTTCTACTCTTGAATGTGGAAGGAAAGCTACTGTTTTTCTTGTGTTCAGATTTGCCCCTATGCATTCTTAACATTCAGCGGGATCTAGAAATGATTTCTTGTAATTTATAGTTATTCCCAGATTAGAACACATTTGGATAACATTGTCTCTTGCTTGTAGTAGTTGATGCCTGGTCAGGGCGGATATGAGCCAGTTGTTCAGATATGGAAACACCTGGAATCCTTGCAGTCTGAAGTGAGTTGCTACCATTGCCATGCATTGGAACACTCTGGAAGTTGTGGTGAGACCAAAGGGCAGTGCTCTGAACTGATAATGACTGGCTCGCAGCCGGACATTTAGGTGTCTTCTGGATCATCTGTTCATCTTTACGTGGTAGTATGCATCCTGAAGGTCTGCAGAGCACATCCAGTCATCCTTTTCCAAAAATGGAGGAATGGACTTAACTGTGACCATACAGAACTTGCTGCGCCAAACTGATTTGTTTAATTTGCTGAGATCCAAAAATCAGTCTCCAGTCCCTGTTTTTTTTTGGTACTATAAAGAACTTTGAGCAAGTTCCTGATTCTCTCTGGTCTGGGTAGTCCTCTTGGATGACTCTTTTTTTTCCAGTAGCCTTTGAACTTGAATGGCTGCCCGATCACTCTGACTGGATGGAACACCGGGGATTTTTTTGTTTTGGGGAGGAGGAAAGGTAAAGGGTCTAAAGTATACTCTGTAAATGATCCTCTGCACCTATGTAACAGATGTTATTTCTTGCCAGGCTCTCTGGCGCAGGGTCAATCAGTCCCCAATTGCCTCCAGAGTAGGGTAATTGGGCCTCCTTTTAGGAGCACTGGAAGGGCCTACCAAAGAATGTATCTCTAGACTGTTGATTTTGTGGGCCTCCTCTGCAACGAGGGTGGCATCTTCCATTAGAGTTCTCCTCTATGTCTCTAGGGGGACTTCCTCCATGTGTGTTCTGAAAAGGCCCTTGAGATCTCTTGAACCACATCTTTCCACTACACTTCTGATTCCTGGAGTAAGGTCTCTGAGGAGTGGAAAAACAAATGCCCACAGCAGATACTGTCTTTCTATCTTTCTCACACCTGGACGGATAAGGTATCTTTTACTTTTGGGCCAAACACGGAAGTGCTGTCAAAAGGGGCACTGACAAATGAAGACTTAAAACTCCACAAAGTCACATACTCGTTACCACGCATTTCTCCTTATAGGTATGTCTGAACACGCTGCTCTACTCTTTCCTTCTGCTACATGTGAAAAAAGCCTTATGGAAGAGTTAGATATAGATTGTAGGGTAGACAGCTGAGAAGCAACTGAGGCTTGTACTTCTTCAGACATGGCTCCTGAAAGGGTATTTGATAGCTCATTTATCAAATCTTTTTTTGCAATCTCGTAAAATGTAAAGGATAATTCAACAACCTTAGAGCGAAGGTTGCTGAAGCATAAACGCACTTCCCAAATCTATCTATTGTCCTGGACTCCTTGTTAGGAGGATGGATGGAGCAACTTTCTTCGGCTAGTTCTTTCTTGGTGGCTACTGTCAAGACAATGGCATTTACCAGTACACCTTTAGTCCAGAATTGTTTGTCCTCTGGGGCCGTAATAATATTATCTGGTCTTCAGGGACTAGGTTCACTGGTGTCTGGGGTGTTCCATGCCCACCAAGAGATCAACTCAACGAGTTCATCGGCAGACTCAGGAAGTAGATGGATGGGCACAAAATGCCAACAGCCACCTCTCTGTCTTAGGATTTGTAAGATGTCTTCAAAGGAGACATCATCAGGAGGTGACCTTAGGGATACTTTGTCCTCATCAGAATCCATGTCTTCGATGATGGATTCCTCAATGGAGTCCAGGTATTTTCTCTTACATTTCCTCTTCTTAGGGACCTCCTCTGTAGGATGTTCTGGAGCAGTATCAGAAGATGTGGGGGAACCCTTTCGGGAAGTCTGGGGTTTTGGTGCCTGCTGTGAGTTGTCAAAGGTGAGGGTTGCAGATCCAAAGGGGTAGGTAGTGTCTGAGCTGCAGAGGCAGACATGGCTCTCTCCAGAGCCTCAAAGGCTGACTGCCCCCAAGATGGAAAAGACTCCGGATCCGATAGGGCATGCTTCTTGTTGTCATCCCCTCCTGCTTGGAAGACAATCTTCCAGAGGTTGAAGCCAGATCTGACCTGGTCCAAGCCAATGCTCTGAGACACAGAGATGGCTCTGAAAATCTCAGGACAAATCTGTCACCTCGGAGCAGACAAAGCCATTATGGCTCCAAGAGTTCTCCAGCTCTGACTGGACCAAATAACTCAGAGCAAATATCAGATCCAAGGAAAAGGAGATCTTCAGATCTGACACAGACAACACCGGATGGTTTGGATCCGATGGCTTCAATACTTCAACAGAAGTCAGAGGAGGAAGAACAGGAGGGGTAGCTGATGCACAGAATTCCTGACCCAAAGGACTAGGAGCCAAAGGAGCCTCTGACTACCCTGCAGCCAGAAAATCTTCTTCACCAGTCTCTCCATATCTTCTTCAGTGACATTCCTGGAACAGCGAGTTGACTTGACTGATGGAGATTTAGGTCTCTCCATAGGTTCATAGGTAGATACTAGGCTATTGGCCCTAGGGCTATACAAGCCTAGCCAAAAAGGTACCCTGGCTTTCGCCATCCAAGAAAATTATTTTCCTGTGCCCCCTGTCAAGCAGAACCACAGAAGTGATCCCCGGGGTGAATTTCCTATTACCCATCCAATCATCAAGATTTTTCTTGAAGAGTGCTAATGAGGAGTTCTGTTTAACATAGATAGGTAGTCTGTTCCAGAGTATGGAAAGTCTCTGGGACAGAATCTATCCCTCCAGCACGTTCTGTTTATTGTGGTGACAAGGTTTAGGTCCCTAGAGCGTGTAGCTTGGAGGGATTGGGATTTCTTTAAGTGAAGCATGTCCAACAGCTCTGGGTTTGACATAGCTTTGTATGTTAGACAGAGAGTGCCTCTGAGTAGGCGATATGCGACAGAGTCAAGCTGGAGTTTTTTTAGTCGGTCTCCGTAAGGCATCTGTTTGAGGCCAGTAATCCTCTTTGTGAGGTATTTTTGCGGCCCTTCCAGTTGTTGTAGATGTCTTGTGAGGTACATACCAAAAGGGGTGTTGTACTCTATAATGGATCGAATGAGTGATGAGTAGAGGGGAACAATGACCTCTTTTTTTCTGGATGAGAAACCTTTTGTGATGAGGTGTGCCATGTAGAAGGACTTCCTGACCACTGTGGCAATGTGATTATCAAAGGAGAGACTACTGTCCACCTGTGTCCCAAGGTCTCATCACACTTTCGGTGTTAAGTAGACTACCGCCTATGTGGTAGTTCATGGGTACAGAGTTTTTACCAAAGAGGATGACAATGCACTTTTTGGCACTGAGCTTGAGACCATGGCTTTGACAGACATCTGTCTCAGTGAGGCCCTTTTGTAGGATGTCCACATCGTTAGGAGTTTCGATTATGGCTCCTAGTTTGCAGTCATCTGCAAATTTAGTTAGTCAAAGACCTTCTGTGTTAGCCTGTACTTTAGAGAAGTAGATACCAAACAGGAGAGGACCCAGGACTGAACCCTGTGGTACTCCACTTGTCACTGGTTTGAAGTCTGATTTGGAGTCTGCTACTTTCACAGTGTGGGTTCTGTCAGTAAGCCAGTTGGCAACTCATCTTGTGACATAGGGATTTATACCTAGTTTAGTGAGTTTATATATAATTCCAGAGTGGAGGATGGTGTTGAACGCCTTGGCGAGATCTAGATAGGCTGTGTAAACCACCTTACCCTCATCTATGGCTTTGGTGACTGCTTCAAAGAAGTCTGTCAGGTTTAGGAGACATGCTCTGCCTTTTAGAAACCCGAACTGTGTGGGGTCCAGAGTTTGGAGATCTCCAATGTCGTTGTTTATGAGTTCAATGATGATACGTTCCATGGCCTTGCAGACCAGGCTCGTCAGGCTAATGGAGCGGTAGTTGCTGGGGTCTGTTGTGGCCCCCCTCCCTTTGTGAAGTGGGATAACTGTCACGGTGCACCATTCAATGGGCACAAAGCCTGAGGTGAGGCTATGATTGAACATGGTACTTAGGTGGGGTGTCAGTTCATTCTGTAGTTCATGTTGAACACAGCCTGGGATGTTGTCAGGTCCCATGGATGCTGTGTTCTTGGCTTTGGATAGTGAGTTTTTTACCTGTGTAGCCATGATTACAGGAACTTTGCATTCTTCTGGTATAAAGATTGGCCCTTTAGGGGGCAAGAGGGGGGTAAAGTTAGCACAGAACCTATCTGCCAGGATGTTGGCAATATCAGTTGGTTCTGTATATTTAGTGTCATTGTGCTGTAACTCACAGCAGATCTGTGTGTTGCCATTAAGATTCTTGACATAGCTATAGAATGTTTTGTGGTTGTCTTTAGAATCAGTGGTGATTTTGTTTTCATAACTAGCTTTGGAGGATTTTATGAGGGATCTCAGCTTCTGACTGAGGCTGACCAGGGAGTTCCTCCAATCGTGGGATTTTACTCTTTTTTGCAACAGTTTGTTTCTTCTGTTGTAGAGTTTGTTTATGGCAGAAGACCACCAGATTGACTTCCTTTTTTTGGAGGACAGCATCTTGGTTCGGTTAGGGATAGCATGATCCATGCACTTGTGTAAGTGCTTATAAAGTGCATTTGTGTAGGATTCAGCAGTCGTACCTCTATTGTCCATCTGCATGGGGTGTCGTGAAGTTTGCCACTTCTGTTTTAAGAAGCGTGAAGTTGACTTTGGAGAAATTTTTTACGGTTGTTTTCCCTAATGGAGGTGGGAGTGGGATGTGGATGTCTAGGGTGATTAGCTTGTGGTCAGATCTGACCATCGAGGAGCTGGTGTGGAACACTGGTCACCCATGTTGGTGATGACCAGGTCTAGGATATTGCTGCCCCTGGTAGAGGTGTGGATAAGTTGATCCAAGGAGTTGGAATTGATGATTTCCAGAAAATGTTGAGCAAAAGAGTTGGTACACGAGTAGTTTTCCCAGTTAATGGTGGGGTAGTTGAAATCACCCATTATTAGGGTGTTGGGTTGTACCTTAATATTTTCCAGTGTATTAAGAAAGGAGTGGGAATCCTGGGGCAAGGTGGGGGGGGGTCTGTTGCAAGCTACAATCTGGATTGCAGTTTTGCCCAGAGTTAGTTGAACTTGGATAATCTCGGATGCATTATGCTGAGCAACTAGCTTGGAGGTGTGGATATCCTTAATGAATATGGACATGCCTCCACCTTTAGTGTTTCGGTCTGGGATTGGTGGCCGAAAGGTTCATAGGTTCATACTAGGCTATCTGCCCTAGGGCATTTATAAGCCTAGCCAGAGTGTGTTTGGCTTTCGCCACCCATTTTAAATGAATTTTGATATGCCCTTTTTCGAGGTTAGTATACTGTACCTCTGTCTAACAGTGACACAGAAGTGATACCCGGGGTAAACCTACTATCTCCCATCCATTCATCAAGATTCCTCTTGAAGACAGTCAATGAGGGACTCTGCCTAACCTGGACTGGGATTTTATTCCAGAGTGAAGGGAGCCTCTGGGTTATGAATCTGTCCCTCCAGCATGTTCTATTTATTTCAGTGTTGAGGTTCAAGTCTCTCGAGTGCATAGCTCGATGGGATTTGGATTTTCTGAGGTGCAGCATGTCCATTAATTCCGGATTGGACATGGCTTTATACGTCAGGCACAGATCGCCTCTGAGCAGGCGGTATGCCACTGAGTAGAGCTGGAGTTTCTTTAACCGGGCAGCATATGGCGTCTGTTTGAGCCCTTTGATCCTCTTGGTGAGGTACTTTTGGGGTCTTTCCAGTTGCTGCAGGTGTCTGGTAAGGTACATCCCAAAAGGGGCATTGTACTCAATTATGGGCCTGATGAGGGATGAGTAAAGAGGCACAATGACCTCCCCTGATCTAGATGTGAATCTCGTCATGATTAGGTGGGCTATATAAAATGTTTTTCTACCCACTTTGGCCACGTGGTTGTCAAATGAGAGATTGCTATCAACTTGGGTCCCCAGGTCCCTAATTACTTCTTCCATACTTAATGGATTACCACCTATGTGGTAATTTGTGGGCACTTTGTTTTTGCCAAAGGGGATGACTATACACTTTTTGGCTTTTAGCTTGAGGCCATAGCTCTGGCACCAGTTGTCTGTTTCTATGAGGCCCTTTTGTAGGATGCTTGTGTCGGCTGGAGAGTCGATTATGGCACCCAGTTGGCAGTCATCTGTGAACTTGGTCAGCCACAGTCCTTCCGTGTTAGCCTGTACCTCTGAGAAGTATATACCGAACAAGAGGGGTCCCAGGACTGAGCCTTGTGGGATGCCACTTGTAACTGGTTTGGAGTCTGACATGGCTCCAGCAATTCTAACCATGTGGGTTCTGTCCTTGAGCCAGTTTGCAACCCATCTAGTGACATAGGGGTTTATACTTAAGCTGGTGAGCTTATCTCTAATGCCCGAGTGGGGTATTGTATCGAAGGCTTTTGCAAGGTCCAGGTAGGCTGTGTGGACCACCTTCCCCTCGTCAATGGCCTTGGTGACTGTTTCAAAGAAATCAACCAGGTTTAAGAGGCAGGATTTGCCCTTAACAAAGCCGAACTGGGTAGGATCCAGTATCTGTAGGTCCCCAATATCTTTATTTATGAGGTCCATGATGATCCTTTCCATAGCTTTGCAGACCAAGCTAGTCAGGCTTATGGGGCGATAGTTTCCAGGATCCGTTGAGGCACCACCTTTGTGGAGAGGGACCACTGTTGCTGTACGCCACTCTTTGGGTACATATCCTGTAGTAAGGCTGAGACTAAACAGTAGTTTTATGTTTGGGTTTAGTTCTTCTTGGAGTTCATATAGGATGCAGCCCGGGACACCGTTTGGTCCCATTGATGCTGTGTTTTTTGCTTTGGAGAGGGCGGCTCTTACCTGAGCATCTGAGATGTCAGGGGGGGCAGCACTCTGCTGGGATAGATATTTGCCCTTTTGGCGGGGAAGGGGGGGAGAAGTTTGCGCTGAACCTGTCAGCTAGGATGTTGGCAATGTCTGTGGGTTCGGTGTATTTTTTGTCATTTTGGACTAATTCTGATTATATCTGGGAATTCCCACCCAGGTTCCTAACATAACTAAAGAAAGCCTTGTGATTATCCTTAGTGTCCTGTGCAATTTTTCTCTCAAAGCTGGCCTTAGACGATTTCATGAGTGCCCGTAGATTTTTGCTAATACTGATCAGAGATGCCTTCCCTTTTTGGGATTTTGCTCTATCATGTAGTAACTTCCTCCTTCTATTGTATAGTTTGTTTATGGCTGGGGTCCACCAGACAGGACGCCTAACTTTGGAGGATTGGGTCTTGGTTTTATTTGGGATTGCATGATCCATGCATTCCTGAAGGTGTTCATAGAATGTGTTTATAAAGGATTCTGCGGTCTGGGCCGTATTTTCCACAGGCCCGGGGGCCTTGAAGGATTCCACCTCGGTTTTGAGGAGTGTGAAATTTGCTTTAGAGAAGTTTTTCACTGTGGTTTTCTGGGCAGGGGCTGGGGTCGGGATGTGAATATCTAGTGAGATTAGTTTATGGTCTGATCTTACCAGTGTGGTATGAATTATAGCCTGGTAATGCAGGGGTGATCTCTGGAGCTTTGAACCAGGTCTCTGTCACTGCACAGATGTCAATGTTCCCTATTTTAAGGAGTGCCTTGAGTGAGTGCATTTTGAAGTTTAGACTTCTAGCATTGAGTAGCATTACCCTCAGATTTTGCTTACTTGTACTTGTTACGGTAGTGAATTTGTCATTTGAACCTTGCCTAAAAAAGGCACTATAGGGGTGGCAAGAGCCTTTGCCAGTATCTGGAATAGGAAGGGCGACAGGTGCAGGCCATCTCTGGCAAAGCAGCGTGGTCTGTCGATCATGTCATCCCAGGCAAACAGATACTGGATTCCCTTAGAATGACACCAGAAGCTTAGCCAACTGTTGAAGTCAATCATTTTGTCCTTGTACTGTGGTATCATTCTGGGTGATGGCAGGATGCTACTCAGGGCTAGGGTCATACCTGTCTGGGCTACAAGATCAGAGAGCTCCTCCATGTCTCTTTTCATGTAGTCCAGGGAGGTACGTCTCAGGTCATTCACACAACATGGACAATGACAGAGTCATATTTGTACTTGTTGTGGAGTGGCCTAAGTGCGTGCGTTATGTGGTGGATCCTGGCACCGGACAGGCAGCTGACAGTAACTTTCTCCTTGTTTAGCCTGGTGAGTGGAACATCAGTGTGCCTGACTATAGAGTCACCTATGACTAGAGTGTTGGGTACGTTATGCCTTATGGACTGTAGTTGAGTAGCACACTGAGTATGTGGGCTATGTGTCATTTGGGTTGTGTTGGGGGTGGAGGTTGCTTGTATTTCTGCTTTGGAGGTCTCAGTTGTTTGGGCAGATTTTTACTGAGAGCCTCCGTGAATGTAGGTGTGTGTTTTGTGCTTCTGTATGTGTGTTTTGGTGGTGTAGGTTTTGAGGGACTATGTGATGAGTGTGGTGCAGTGCAAGTGTTTACCTTCTCCTCTTGACTGTCTAGTTCAGTCTTCGGTGAAGAGAGCTTTGTTTCCAGTTTGACTATATAAATGCATCTCTCACAGGTCATATTGTTGGGTGGTAGGAGGAGAGAGTTGTCTGTGTACATAAGGCAATTGATGCATTGTCCCAAGATGCCCAGATTCATCAGGTAGACAGAAGAAAACACCAAGAGCTGACCTTTAGACATGCCTGGATAGGTGCTTATTTATTAAGTACTAAAAACTGTTTTCCTCTAGACAAGTGAGGAAAGTTGAGTGCTGTAATAATTTGTAGCTTATTTAGTGCTTACAACGAGTTCTGAACAAGTGCTGAGCTCAAAGAAACAGATTTGAGTGCTAAAACTAAAAAGCTGGCTAGTTGCAAGGGAAAATTTGAAGAGCACACTTTACGGCGCCAGGAATACTTTAACACTAGTTAAGTGAGGGGGGGCTCAGGAGCTCACAAACAGTCCTGGATACAGCAAATCCGTATCTGGACAAGACCTGCCACAGGAAAGGGGGGAAGCAAGCTTAGAATTTTTTTTTTCAGTAACATTTTTTTTTCAGTGAAGTGGAAATGGAGAAAGCTGGAACAGAAGTTAATTCAACGTTAAGAATCTGAGTGGGTTGGCCTTCACAAATGTTCTCTATTAGATTGAATTAACTAATGATACTAGACTGGGAGGAGTGTCACAGATCAACTATACAGTATGGGCGGGCAACTACAAAGCCAGCAAGTATAAGAACACCACAACACTAGGGAGGGTGGATGGGAAAATTATAGTTCCTAGCTGTAGCCACTAAATGAAAGTTTTACACAGATCAAGCAGACACTAGAGAATGCTTTTAACTGTAAACAGACAATTATAGTAACGCACACTATTACAGTTCCTAGCTGTAGAACACAGAAACCTCAAAAAATCAAAAATGCACAGAAAAGCTGGGATAGAGCACTCACAAAGAGAAAATACAACTCTCAGTATGAAAAAGCAGTTTACAGTTAAGTAATTCAGTAAACATGCAATTAGAGTAATGAAACAGTATCTAGCAATGAAAAATACAGTTAAAACAGTATAAAACAGTACATAAAAGCTTTATAACAGTGGCAAATGTAGCAGATCAACTGTATACCACAATTATAAGTGTTTCAGAAGTGCAGTTCAGTGAAATAAGTGCAAGAAATAACTTATCCTGCTCTTGGAATCTTAAGGAATTTCCGCTTAGTTTCAGTAATGAAATACAATCCACAGCCTGATAAATACAAGCACAGCTTTTTCAAGACACAGGGTTTATATACCAGTAAGGATGGAAGAGTTAGAAGATCAAATTACTACTCAGCCCCTGCTATTACCCAATCACTCATACTACAGAAAGTCAGGAGGTCTTGTTACTCTCAATAATAATGAAGACAGACTATCAGCAGAAAATGGCTGCCAGAAACACAGGAAACTCAAATAAAACTACCAGACCTAGACAACAGGCCTCTATCAAGATTATGCCACCTGAGCAGAACACAGAAACCTCACTTTAAAAGCACAGAAAGAACACTCACAAAGAGAAAATACAAGTCTCAGTATGAAAAAGCAGTTTACAATTTAGTAATAAAATAAAAATGCAATTATAGTAATGTACACTATTACAGTTCCTAGCTGTAGCCACTAAATGAAAGTTTTAAACAGATCAAGGAGAAAGCAGATTCTAGAGAATGCTAGGAAAGGAGATGGAATCCTGGAAGGGACCAGGTCAAGAGAGGGTGACTATTGAGTCATAGGGAGGTATATCTGATCCAAAGAGTCCTTCTTCTTTGCTTGGGATGGATTTGAAGTAGCTGGATCCAAAGGTCTAAACTTTTTTGCTTTCGGATCAGATGAAGTTGGCACCAAAACAGGTGTTTTTCTTTCTTTGTCAGAAACTCTAGAGGATGAGGAAGAAGCAGGGCTCGACTGCCTACATCTCCTAGATTTAGACTTTTCTGTTTCTTTTGGTGTAGCTCCAGAAATTACCTCGCTAAAGGAGGAAGGCAAAATACTTTTTAAAATAAGCTTATTCTTGCTTTCAACCAATGCTCTGTGGTTGAACGCATGACAGATAGTACAGTCCTCCTGCAGGTGAAGGGTGCTCAGGCAATATGCACTCAAGGTATGCGAGTTAAAATGGATCTTGTGACCACATTTTTCAAATTTTAAAACTAGCCAGCTTATCTTTATCAGCCATTATAAAGAAAGAAATAGCACAAGAAGACAAGAAAGAGAAGAAAAACAGGAACAAGAGAAGTATACAAACAATGGTAAAAGGAGTTACACTAAAAAGTGTAGGAAGATGATACTAACAATAGTATCAAAATGTACTTTCATACAGAGAAGAAAAAGGAAAGGAAATGTAGTTATACTATTAATTTACACTAGTCACTAAGGTAAGGGATAGAAAGCAAATTAAAGAAAACTATTTAAAGGACGATAGAAGAAAATATAATATTGAAAATTCACTTAGCTGCCTGAGAGCTATTGGAGAACCATGTCTTCGCAAAGCGGCAAATGTGATCTGAGGTAAATTGGAATGATGCATTATGGGTAAGGAAAGAACTTGAGAGTGTTTGGTTGCTACAAGCTACTGCAACTGCTGAGTCAGATCTGAAGATTGGATGCAAACTCATATGTTTGAGGACAGAATGAAAATTGATAACATCATATCAGTTCATACAAGTAAAAGTGGACTGTGCAGTGTCATTATGCAGAATTAATGCTAAGGCAATTGAAAGAGAGCATGTATTGGTATTCTCCAGAGTGGGTGTTCCTATAGGTCACATACTGGCCAAGGCAAGCACTTTATTTAACATACTGCACTATTTAAAAGCTTGAAAGAACACCATGCCAGCTTGTGGGATAGACTAAAGCTGATTATGTTCACAGTAAATGAGCACATGAAAAAGGACATGAGATACACCCATAAGGACTAATCCCTAAGGGACTCCACTTGTGATTGGCCTCTTTGTAGAGGTGGAGTCCCCAGTTCTAACTTCATAGGCTAGGCCTTGTCTGTAAGTCAGCTGGCTATGCACTGGGTGACATAAGGTTTATACCTAGCCTCTTTAGTTTACCAACAATGCCTGAGTGAGATATTGTGTCAAATGCCTTGGCCATGTCAAGGTAGGCAGTATGAATGATTTTGCCCTCATCCACTATTTTGGCGACCTTCTCAAAGAAGTCCACTAGGTTAAGTAGGCATGACTTGCCCTTGATGAAACCAGTTTGTATTGGGTCCAGTGTCTGAAGGGTTCCTATGTCATTATTGATCATTTCCATGATAATTCTTTCCATGGCTTTGCATATGAGACTAGTGAAACTTATGATTCTGTAGTTTCCAAGGTCTGTAGTTGGCCAACCTTTGTGTACAGGGATGACTTTGGCTGTTTTCCATTCATGACGCATGAAGCCTGTTTGGAGGCTACAGTTAAATAACACTTTCAGACAGTCTGACAGGTCATGTTTCATGCCATTTAGAAGGCATCCTGGGATACTGTCTGAGCCTACTGCAGTGTTTGTGACCTTAGAGAAGGCATTAAGAATCTATTCCCTAGTGATAGTAGGGGGAGTTATAGTTGACAGTATTTCCTGTGTGGAATTTGAGGGAGAGAGAGGGGTGAAGCTACAACAACTGAATTTGACTGGCAGTAGGTTTACTATATCTTCTGGCTTAGTTTAGCTGGCTCCACTAACAATTAGCTCGGCACACAATTGTGTATTGCCTTTGAGGTTGCAGATATAGCTAAAGAATGCCTTTTGGTTTTCCTTGTCCTGGGAGGCCAAACTTACCTCAAATTTGGCATTGGCAGACTTTATTTGTCCTCTGAGTTGTTTGTTTGGTTTGATGAGTGAGTTTTACCTTGCTGGGTGCTACAGTTCCTGATTTTTGCAAAATTTTCTTCATTGTTTTCCATATCCAATGACTATGCCATCATCATAAGTCTCTAATTCACTCTCATATTCCATTACTTCCAGCTAGGGTTGCCACCCCTCTGTTTTTTTTCCTGACTATCCGGAAATCAAATTGATTCTCCGGTAGTCCAGAAAACACTGTACAAACTCCGGTATTCTGTTTCAAAAAAGGAAACAGACTACCAGAGTTTGTAAATCGGCTGATTTACTATGCTTTTTTACAGAAAAGTATAGTAAATCAGCCAAAAGCAGGCATTAGGAACAGAAAAAGAGGGCGTTCCCCGCCCGATTGTGTCATAGTGACATCACAAAATGGGTGTGGGTGGAAGAAAGGGAGGGTTGGGCATGGAACCTGGTGAAGCGAGGGGCGTGACCTTACTCCGGTTTTGGCCACAACAAAATATGTCAAACCTACTTCCAGCACTCCACTCATCCTTTCCTTCTCTACACTGTAATTCACTCTCATATTCCTTTACTTCCAGCACTGCACTCATCCTTTCCTTCTCTACACTCTAATTCACTCTCATATTCCTTTACTTCCAGCACTGCACTCATCCTTTCCTTCTCTACACTCTAATTCACTCTCATATTCCTTTACTTCCAGCACTGCACTCATCCTTTCCTTCTCTACACTCTAATTCACTCTCATATTCCTTTACTTCCAGCACTGCACTCATCCTTTCCTTCTCTACACTCTAATTCACTCTCATATTCCTTTACTTCCAGCACTGCACTCATCCTTTCCTTCTCTACACTCTAATTCACTCTCATATTCCTTTACTTCCAGCACTGCACTCATCCTTTCCTTCTTTACACTCTAATTCACTCTCATATTCCTTTACTTCCAGCACTGCACTCATCCTTTCCTTCTTTACACTCTAATTCACTCTCATATTCCTTTACTTCCAGCACTGCACTCATCCTTTCCTTCTTTACACTCTAATTCACTCTCATATTCCTTTACTTCCAGCACTCCACTCATCCTTTCCTTCTTTACACTCTAATTCACTCTCATATTCCTTTACTTCCAGCACTCCACTCATCCTTTCCTTCTTTACACTCTAATTCACTCTCATATTCCTTTACTTCCAGCACTGCACTCATCCTTTCCTTCTCTACACTCTAATTCATTTTTATATTCCTTTGCTTCCAGCAGTCCACTCATCCTTTACTTCCCTACACTTTTTCTTTTCTTTCTCTGTCATTATACTCAGTCATTATGTTTCCTTAACTATTCTATACCTTTCCAACTACCCTCAACCCTACACTTATTCTTCCAAGATAACTTCTATTTCTTCTTTCTAACTCAACTTCACTTTATTCTTCATTTCTTTTGTATTCTATTTCCATTCTATCTTCTTTCTAATACTCAGTTCCATCTCCTAATTACTCGCAAGCATTCTGTGCAAAATGTTAAACTTCAATCTTTTACAATTTACAACTATACATATATTTCTTGTTTTGCACTCATTTAGTTACTGTTGACTGAGTTTTTGTTTTGATACTTATTACAAGCTTACAACTGTTGTATTAATGCATAGCTTGTAATAGTGTTGAAAGTATTTCCGTTCTTTTTTGTTGCTGTTATTGTTATTATTATTATTATTATTACTATTATGATTATTACTACTGTAACTGAGCTTTTGTACCCCTGCCTCCATTGAAAACAGATTACTTTTTGCCCAGTTGGATTTTCTCGGTAAACAAATGGAAATAAATAAATACATCTTAATTGACATTAAAAGGATTTCTAGCAATATCTCTAACTAAAAAACAGAATATCTGAATGGAAGAATTTTTGGGGTGAGGAACTAAACAACAAGTAAGAAAAATGTAAACTACCTATACTAAATATTTATTACTGTTAGCTAAAATAAAGAAAATCAGTAAAAGCTTTAAATAAAGCTTTTCAGAGGAAATGAAAATTTGTAAGATCAAAATACAATGCAGTACTTAAATCTGGGTTGAGCTGAGTCTAGAAAGAAATACAATATTACAGTCACATCACATTAATTAAAGTCTTAGTTTAATAAACTCAATTAAAACATTTCGTCATGACAAAATAGACATTTAATATTACTACATAAGAATTGTTTGACTCGGAGAAAGCTGTTGAACCGAGTTTACATTCAACTATCTCCACTATATGTATCTGGAAAAATTTTATAAAATGTGGTTTGTGAAAATTTGACTACATTTTGGACATTGGGAATGGCATTGTTTCTAAGTAGTGTGGATATTTGTAGCATTGTCCATATTCAGGCTTGTGTTTGGGCCTAGTGTTTGTGGAGGCTGTGTGTCTGAGCACATGTTCAGGGACATCTTGGTTTAGCCAAAGCCATCAGGCATTTCAGTGAGAGAGGATTGTTTAAGGTCATTGGCTGACTGAGGTCACCTGGACTACAGCTTAGACTAAGCACCTCATTGGTTTTTTTGAGCTATTTTTTTAAAGTTGTCTCAGGTTTCAACTTTCTGTTACCTAAGAAGTTAAATTTATGAGTGTTTCTGCCATTTCACACTGAGCTAATTGAAGAAAGGACACTGAGAAACTCGGATTTATAATATATAACATTAAGTATCCTGTTTCTTTGCTTATTTTTTGAGTTATTTATAGCACTTTGTCTACTGTATATTTTTCTAGCTAGTTTCACTGTGTGTGAGGTATTAACTGGAAATTATCCACTTTTATTAGGCATCTGTTGGGTTGTTTGATTCTGATAACTTGTTTGCAGTTAAAAGCTTTCTCTAGAGGCTCCTTTAGCTGTTTAAAACTTTCATTTAAAGGCTCACTGCTGCTTTTCTGCTGTGAGAAACATTACTACAGTTTGTTTCCCACCCTGCCAACTGGTATGCTGTTCTTAAAGTTGGTGGCTTTGCAGTTGCCCACCCCTACTGTAAATTTGATCTGGGATGCTCCTCCCAGTCTAGTGTCATTACCTCATTCTACCTAATACAGGGAGAACATTTCAGAAGGCCAATCAGCTTAGTTTCTGCTCCTCCTTTCTCTCTTTCCACTTAAAAAAAAAAAATAAAATAAAAAAAATTCTGAGCTTGTTTCCTGCCTTTCCTGTGGGTAGTCTAGTCTGGATACAGATTTGCTGTGTCCAGGACTATTTGTGGGCTTCTAAGTCCCAAGCCTTTTTGTGTTGGAGGGAAGCCTTCTAGCTTAATTTTGTTTCTTAGAACTAGCCAGTTTTTTTTAGTTTCAGCACTCAAGTCTGTTTCTTTGAGCTCAGCACTTGCTCAACTTATTGTAAGCACTAAATAAGCTACAAGTTACTACAGCACTCATCTAGAAGAAAACAGTTTCTAATACTTAACAAATAAGCACCTATCCAGGCATGTCTAATGGTCAGCTCCTGGTGTTTTCTCCGGTCTACCTGATGAATCTGGGCATCTTGGGGCAATGCAGCAATTGCCTCATGTACACAGACAACCCTCTCCTCCTACCACCCAACACTACAATCTGTGAGAGATACACTTATATAGCCAAACTGGAAGCAAAGCTCTCTTCACCTAAGACTGGACTAGACAGTCAAGAGGAGAAGGTAAACACTTGCACCACACCATACTCAGCACATAGTGCCTCAAAACCTACACCACCAAAACACACACATAGAAACACAAAACGCACACCTACATTCGCGGAGGCTCTCAGTAAATACCTGCCCAAGCAACAGGGACCTCCAAAGCAGAAACACAAGCAACCTCCACCCCCCAACACAACCCAAATAAAACATATCCCACAAACTCAGTGTGCTACTCAACCACAGCCCATGAGGCATAACAACGTACCCAGCACTCTAGTCATAGGTGACTCTATAGTCAGGCACACTGATGATCCACTCACCAAGCTAAACAAGGAGAAAGTTACTGTCAGCTGCCTGTCGGGTGCCAGGATCCACCACATAACGCATGTACTCAGGTCACTCCACAACAACTACAAATATGACTCTGTCATTGTCCATGTTGGTGTGAATGACCTGAGATGTACCTCCCTGGACCACATGAAAAGGGACATGGAGGAGCTGTCCGATCTTGTAGCCCAAGCAGGTATGACCCTAGCCCTGAGTAGCATCCTGCCATCACCCAGAATGATACCACAGTACAAGGACACAATGATTGAATTCAACAATTGGCTAAGCTTCTGGTGTCATTCTAAGGGAATCCAGTATCTGTCTACCTGGGATGACATGATCAACAGACCACGATGCTTTGCCAGAGATGGCCTGCACCTGTCGCCCCTGGGATTCTGGATACTGGCTAAGGCTCTAGCCACCCCATAGTGCCTTTTTTAGGCAAGGTTCAAATGACAAATTCACCATCATACAGGTACAAGCAAGAAGAATCTGAGAGTATTGCTACGCAATGCTAGAAGTCTAAACTTCAAAATGCACTAACTCAAGGGACCTGGTTCAAGGCTCCAGAGAGTACCCCTGCATTACCAGGCTATAATTCATACCACACCTTTCGGCCACCTAACCTGGACCGAAACACTAAAGATGGAGGCGTGTCTATATTCATTAAGGATATCCACACCTCCAGGCTAGTTGCTCAGCATAATGCATCTGAGTTTATCCAAGTGTAACTAACTCTGGGCAAGACCGCAATCCAAATTGTAGCTTGCTACAGATCCCACCATGCCCCAGGATTCCCACTCCTCATTTCTTGATACACTAGAAAATATTACGGTACAACCTAACACCTTAATAATGGCTGATTTCAACTACCCCACCATTAACTGGGAAAACTACTCATGTACCAACTCTTGTGCTCAACGTTTTCTGGAATTCATAAATTCCAATGCCTTGGATCAACTTATCCACACCCCCACCAGGGGCAGCAATATCCTAGACCTGGTTATTACCAACATGGGAAACCGGTGCTCCACACCAGAGATCAATTCCTTGTTGGTCAGATCCGACCACAAGCTAATCATCCTAGACATCCACATCACTCCCCCACCCCCATTAGGGAAACCACAGCAAAAAATTTCTCCAAAGCCAACTTCACACTTCTTAAGACAGAAGTGGCAAACTTCATGACACCCATGCTGATGGACAATAGAGGTATGACTGCTGAATCCTACACAAATGCACTTTATAAGCACTTACACGAGTGGATGGATCGTGCAATCCCTAACAGAACCAAGATGCTATCCTCCAAAAAAAGGAAGCCATTTTGGTGGTCCCCTGCCATAAACAAACTCTACAAACGAAGAAAGAAACTGTTGCAAAAAGAGTAAAATCCCATGACTGGAGAAACTCCCTGAACAGCCTCAGTAAGAAGCTGAGATCCCTCATAAATCCTCCAAAGCTAGTTACGAAAACAAAATCGCCACTGACTCTAAAGACAACCACAAGGCATTCTACAGCTATGTCAAGAATCTCAATGGCAACATTCAGATCTGCTCTGAGTTACAGTACAATGGCACTAAATATACAGAACCAATTGATACTGCCAACATCCTGGCAGATAGGTTCAGTGCTAACTTTACCCCCCTGTCATCTCCTAAAGGGCCCACCTCTACACCAGAAGAATGCAAAGTTCCTGTAATCATGGCTACACAGGTAAAAAACTCACTATCCAAAGCCAAGAACACAGCATCCATGGGACCTGACAACATCCCAGGCTGTGTTCAACATGAACTACAGAACGAACTGACACCCCACCTAAGTACAATGTTCAATCATAGCCTCACCTCAAGCTATCTGCTCACTGAATGGCACACAGTGACTGTTATCCCACTCCACAAAGGGGGAGCCACCATGGACCCCGGAAACTACAGCCCCATTAGCCTAACGAGCCTGGTCTGCAAGGCTATGGAATGTATCATCATGGAATTCATAAACAATGACATTGGTAATCTCCAAACTCAGGACCCCACCCAGTGCGGGTTTGTAAAAGGCAGATCATGTCTCCTAAACCTCACAGACTTCTTTGACGCAGTCACCAAAGCCATAGATGAGGGTAAGGTGGTTCACACAGCCTATCTAGATCTCGCCAAGGCTTTCAACACCATCCCCCACTCTGGAATTATAGATAAACTCATTAAACTTGGTATAAATCCCTATGTCACAAGATGAGTTGCCAACTGGCTCACTGACAGAATCCACACTGTGAAAGTAGCAGACTCCAAAACAACTTCAGACCAGTGACAAGTGGAGTACCACAGGGTTCAGTCCTGGGTCCTCTCCTGTTTGGTATCTACTTCTCTGAAGTATAGGCTAACACAGAAGGTATTTGGCTATGAAGTTCGCAGATTACTGCAAACTAGGAGCCATAATCAAAACTCCAAAAGATGTGGACATCCTACAAAAGGGCCTTACTGAGACAGATGCCTGGTGTCAAAGCCATGGCCCCAAGCTCAATGCCAAAAAGTGCATTGTCATCCCTTTTGGTAAAAACTCTGTACCCATGAACTACCACATAGCGGTAGTCTACTTAACACTGAAAGTGTGATGAGACCTTGGGACCCAGGTGGACAGTAGTCTCTCCTTTGATAATCACATCACCACAGTAATCAGGAAATCCTTCTACATGGCACACCTCATCACAAAAGGTTTCTCATACAGGAAAAAAGAGGTCATTGTTCCCCTCTACTCGTCACTCATTAGACCCATTATAAAGTACAATGCCCCTTTTTGTATGTACCTCACAAGACATCTACAACAACTGGAAAGGCCGCAGAAATACCTCACAAAGACCGTCTCAAAAAACTGCAGCTTTACTCTGTCGCATATCGCCTACTCAGTGGCAATCTCTGCCTAACACACAAAGCTATGTCAAACCCATAGCTTTTAGACATACTCCACTTAAAGAAATCCCAATCCCTACGAGCTACATGCTCTAGGAACCTAAACCTTGTCACCACAATAAACAGAACATGCTGAAGGGATAGATTCCTGCCCCAGAGACTTCCCATACTCTGGAACAAACTACCTATCTATATCAACGAAAGCTCCTCATTAGCACTCTTCAAGAAAAATCTTGATGATTGGATGGGAGGTAGGAAATTCACCCTGGGGATCACGTCTGTGGCTCTGCTCAACAGTGGAACAGGAAAATAATTTTCTTGGGTGGCGAAAGCCAGGGTTCCTTTTAGCTAGGCTTATATAGGCCCTAGGGCTAATAGCCTAGTACCTACCTATGAACCTATGAACATTTACCTCTTTTGTGTCAGGAGTCTTATAATAACAAAATGGTCTAAGTTCAACATTTTATTAGTTCATGAAAAATAATTACATATCATTTAATTGACACATGAATATCTGAACCCAAATGTGTAAAACCTTGGGAGATTATTATTCAAATCAGCAACACCCCAAGGTCACAAAGCACAAAAAGATGTTTGTTTTGCTGAGGGATATCCCATCCCAATCCTGATGTTGGGGGGGGGATTGACTACTGCCGAAATTTGAAGAAGAGGAAAAAAGTGGGTTAAATGCATTACTTTCAGACTGCATTTTGGTTTGGCATAATGGTTAAGGTGTTCACCTTACATACACAACATATAGAGATCAACTCTTACCTTTGAGGGAAATTGACTAGGCTTAAAATGGCCTGCAGAGGCAGCTAGCCTAGTACTTATCCATGAGTTTAACCACAATGACGGGACATCCCTGATCTTTTCGGTTTGACATTTTGAACACTGATCAACTTTTTGGTGACACACATCAAGACAAATAGTCACGATTAATTCAGACACATTTATGTTTATTGCATTTATATTGTTTAATTGATTTGAGTTTATTTATGTAAATGTCTATCTTGCACTTTTCATTTTTAATTGCTACGTATGTGTACTTTTTCGGACTCATTTGTTTTGAGTAAATTTTTCTGGATAAAAAAGGAAGCCAGGGTGTTAGCAGTAAGGCTGAGGAATACCATCTAATAGCTCAAAAATGAAGGCACTAACAGTAAACCAGGGTAACTGCTAGGAAATGGGGTGTAACACTAGGATATAGAATAACCAGCTTACTACTAGAGCATGGAAGTGCTAGCAGTAATGCTATTGAACACCCATCTAACTGTGAAGAAATGACTGTGCCAGCACTAAAGGTGCAGCATGCCCTTTAACTGGTAGGGAATGGGATTGCTAACGGTATGCCATCACATGTCTACAGTGGTGAGGAAATTATTCTATGTTGCGCAACTTATAAACAAAGTTATGGCATCTAAGTCCAAGGAAGTCATTGCTCCACTGTAGTCGGCATTCATCAGACCTATCATTCAGTACAATGCCCCCTTTGATATGTACCTAACCAGGCATATCCAACAACTGGAATGTCCACAGAGGTTCCTCACTAAAAGAATACAGGGCGTAAGTAAAATATCCTATGCAGATCACCTCAAGGTCCTATCCTTGTATTCTGCCTCCTACAGACTTTTGAGGGGAGATCTATGCCAGGCATACAGGGCATTGTCAGACCCCACTCTGATGGACTTCCTACATATCCACAAAACAAACACCACAAGAATTACCCATTCTAAAGACTTAAACCTTGTCTGTGATATAAATAGGACCTGTTGGAGAGATAGGTATGTATCCCAGAGACTATGCCGTCTATGGAACAGGCTCCCCATCTATTTGAAGCAGAGTTCCTCCCTAACTCAATTCAAGTGCAACTTGGAAAACTGGATGGGAAACCAGGAATTTATCCCTAGTTTGGCACCTGTCTCTAATGGATACAGGTACTCTGTAAATGGTTCATCTCCCAAGCCCATGCTTACACTTATTAAGGGTATCAGAACTGGCCCTTGTGGTTATTAGCCTAGTAAACACCTATGAACCTAAGTATATTTGTGATGTCACCATCTGACTGCTTGGAAATAGGGAGGTGCTACCAGAAAGATAACTGAAAGGAAATGGGGTACCAACAGTGTACGGGAATGTGGCATACTCATGTGACTACTAATAAACAGAGTATTGTATTTTTTAGTTTTTCTTCTGTCTGGAGTAGATTTTTTCACTCTTCCTAATTACACCAGTCTTCAGCTTGGGTACTAGTAGCACAGTTATGTACCACCATTTAAAAGAACCAGGCTATTACTAGCCTTTCTAACAGTGCTGTTGTGCTCTCAGTGTCTAGGGAAAATAAGCTCAGTATGTATAGCTTCTTAAGGATAGAAATGCTGGAATACAAATGAGGACTGATGGCAATCATACTCAATAAGAATGTACTTAGTGCTAACAAATCAGAGTAAAACACAATGAAAAGCACCAAATAATGCTTGTGTTACACACAGGAGCTGCTCTGAATATTTTAGTGGTAGAAAAGATGATCACAACCAGCAAAACTGTTTTGTGCTCTTGAAATGTTTCAAATTAAAACAGTTCTGATAATTGTGGCAATATCCTGTTGCATGCTATGACAGCTGATACCAGTAGTTATCGACTCTCATGCTTCGTGGAATCCACACACCTGGAACTTGTGTGCATACTTTATTGTTTGATAACCTCACAAACCTCAAAATATTCTTAGACAGATATAAGTCATCACACACACTTAGGAGGCATAACATTTACACTGTTACTTATGTCTTAGCCTGAATACATCAAGGGCAAATTTTAAATGATGCTGTACCAAAATGAAACAATAAAATCTTTCACAGTGAAAAATGTTTGAATTCACAAAGATCTTTACAACTGCAGAAACTACAGATTACTGTGAAAGTAGAGAATGATTTGAAAACTTCATTTACAAGACTGTGATTTCAGTCCAGCTGGGAAAGAAAAGAGTTTATACAATGACACCCCATTAATATTCCAAAGCATGCACGCTGATTGGTCAGCGTGCACGTTGTAAATCAGACTTATACTAATGGAAAAAGGTCTGGTCGCCCGGACTTTTTCCATTAGTATAAGCCTTTATTTTTTTTTTACAGCAACGGAGAACGCAAGATCTCCATTGCTTTTTAGACACTGTCTCGCTATGTTAAAGGAGTTTAACATAGCGAGACAGCTTTAAAAAAAGTAACGGAGATCTTCTTTTTTCCGTTGCTTTTTTTTAAAGCTGTCTCGCTATGTTAAACTCCTTTAACATAGCAAGACACTTTGTAAAAAGCAACGGAGATCTTGCTTTCTCCATTGATTCCACCCACAGCTTTGATGTACTGCGTAAGCATACGCATGCACAGTACATCAGAACTGCTGCAGAATACCAGACAGCTGTGGAAGGGCAGCATGGAGGCATTATACAATGCCATTATTTAAGAAAAGTAAGTCTAAGTCTTTTTTTTTTCTTAAATAATGTCATTGTATAATACAAATAACCCACTTCTGGGTGTGGGTAATGCTGGATTTATCCATGATTGTCTTTGTTTGGTCACTCGGGCTTCGCCCTCGTGACCAAACCACACCAACCGTGGGTAAATCCAGCATTACCCACACCCAGGCATGGGTTATTGCTTAAGTATTCCATTGAGTGAATGCATTCTCGCAGCCATATAACGGCCTGCTAAACAGACGTGGTGATGCAAAAGAAATGGCATTTGAAGCGTCTTCATGAGCATGCCCAGTACTAATTATGATAACAACAGTGTCATGTTTTAGCAGAATGTTATGAGCAGTGTATAGAAGATGACCATACATGTTATACAAGGGTCACTACAATGGTCAATATTATACAGAAGTACCAAAGTGGCTGCAGGCAAAAACAAATCTAAATAGTTGAGTACAGATTTATATTGAGGACAGAAAGCTATCCTATAAATTTGCTTCATATTATATTATTTGTTAAAATGCAACAGCTGCATTTGAGTTTGCATGCAGACTACTGTATTACTCAACTTTAATAGCATCTAGTGCCGTGCACAGCAACATACCAGGGAGTACCAGAATGTAATACATTTTAGCTTGTTCATATACATTTGTGTTTAAGAAATTCATATTTTATTTTACAAAGGATATGTAGACCAGGCTGGACTGAGTACTATTTCCAAGCAGTGGCCAATAGGGACATTCATGAATGAGTTAGGACAGTAAGTGGAGAATGTGAAACATCTTATCAGGGTTCCTATCTGCATATAGGCTTCGTGCAGGTAACAAGACTAAGGACTCTGCACACCAGATCACATTACATGTATGGGGGGCCCCAGAGTAAAACACAATAAAAGAGCCCCTCCCTTACTGATTCGTGCTGGACAGATTGCTGGGAGCATGGACACTGGACAAACCTGAGTGTTTTATTTCACAAGCATTTCACAGTGCTTAGCATTTGCACTTCCCTATACAGTGACTCAGCAGCATTTGAACTAATCAGCTATCTCTGCCTGAAGCAACAATATATTGTTTCTTGTTACTATTTATAACCAGGCCGCCTCAAATCTAATCACATAATGCTTTTTTGAAGGGCAAAACATTCATGAATCTTACACTACTCAATGCTTTATTCACATATTATTTTTTGTTCAGTTATATGTGGCACTGCAGTTGTGCTGATTGATATAACATATGATTCTGCCACATTATTCTGTTCTTACAGTTTTAGCTAACTCTTCAGCAGATTTATTTGTTCAGTCATTTAAGCATTTTGTTCATACATATTATACACCTTGCTGTATTTCACACAACAGTGTTTTCATTGATATTGCCTTTCTCATCTCTCATATGATGCACTGAATATTACTTGACATCTCAACCACGAGGCATCAAATGATGAACCTCAAAAATAAACCAACATGGAATACAGCACACAGAAATGTGAACAGCAGTGGAACAGCTGATGAAGTGCAGTTATCAAAGGCCACATCATAGCAATAATTATTTAGAATTTGGTTTGGCAAAATATCACAATCAATGTATCTTTTGTAATGTTTGCACAAGTCAGTCACTTCAGTTTTGTTTGTGTCTTTCGGCTTTTCCCGGTTAGGGGTCACCACAGCGGAACGCCGGTCCGCTTATGATTGGCAGTTGATTTTTACGTACTGGCTTGCCAGGCCTGACGCACAACCTTCAACGAAGGTACGCCCATTCACGCATGTCTCCAGGCAGAATACGCTCTAGCTGAGAATTGAACCGGACAGCGTCTTACTGTGAGGCGACAACGCTACCGCAGCACCACCACCGCTTCAGTACTGAAGCAAAAATCAGGGTTGGGGTTAGATTTAAGGTTCAGCAATATAGTTAGAGTTAGGGTCAGAGTTAGAGAATATGGGGAATATTATGTACTACATGCGTAGTATATCACACAGTATAAATGCATGTGTCTGGCTGTGTTTCATGCATCTTCATTGAATATGCTCTTCCCGGAATTTTCCTTTGTACTTTTTGTTAAGGACTCAGCTAAGTTGTATTTAGTGATGTGTTACTCGATAAATTAAATTCAGTCCTGTATGTACCCTATGGAATGCAAAATTCTAATAGAATATACTATTACGTTTGGAAGGGAACACTGAAGATGGTTGGTGCCAATGCTAGGGGAAAAATGAAAAGAAACATAAGACTTGTCAGAAAAGGACCACTTGGACATCTAGTCTGTGATTAATTGTTCTTAAATTGAAGATAAAATCCTTGAAAACCAATAAAATCATTCTTCCTATAGGGGTCTATATTAGATAGATGAACGCTTAAATGTTCGACCTTTAGAGATCAAACAGTTAAGTGTTCAAATATTTTTAAAAATAAACAAAAAAAAAAAATAATAAACAAAAAAAAAAACAACAGTAAAAAAAAAAATAAAAGGTATAAGCAGGGGGGCAAGCCCCCCTGCACCCCCCACCCCCCCCTACTTAAATATACCAACTCCAAGATTGTGCTACAGTGTAGGGAATGGGAAATTTCTCGTTTCCGCACTGTAGTGCACTGAAGTGCGATCTCGGAGTTGGCATATTTAAGTAGCAGGGGTGCAGGGGGGCTTGCCCCTCTGTTAAAACCTTTTCATTTTACTTTTTTTTTAATTTTGTTTTATTACTTTTTCGAACACTTAACTGTTCGATCTCTAAAGGTCGACCTTTAAAAATTCTAACATTTAAGCGTTTGTCTATGTAATATAGACCCTTCCTATACTATAATAGAATTCTACGTCACTTCCATGCCCTCTGAAATTTCATAACAAGTTTTCCTTCCATAACTTTCTCATTAAAAATATTTGATATGTCTACTACCACATCTGTGAAAAAATACCCCCTCAACTCAAATTTGAGGTGTCCTGTCTCTTAGTATATATTGCGCTTCTTGTTCTAAAATGTCTTCTCTAAAATGTGCTATCCTCTTGGGCTTAACTAGCAGCTGTCATATTCTAAAATGTTTATGTCTATGCTACCTATGTTCAACAGTACTCCTGTTAATCTCCTTTCCCCTCTCATCATATGACGTCTGGTGTATTATTTGCATAATTTTGTTGTTGTTCTTTACAAGGCCTCTATTCTGCCAAATATCTTGTATAAGTGATGTCTGTAAAACTACATATGGTAGCCCAGATGCACTGTCATTAACTGCTTGTAAACAGGAAGAATAAATCATCTTTTTCTATTGCTAATACCTCTCCTTTAGAAACCCAGGATCCTTCTAACTTTTCTAACAGGTTTCTCAAACAGAAAAATTAGGTAATCGGAATATAAGGAAGTCAGGGTTCTGTACAATTAATGCCAGCTAATGCAACACCTGATTGGGAAATAAGTCTACACCTGTAGCATCCCTGGTTAAACTGGTGGTAATTTGTGCCACAACTCTGCTGCACAAACATAATATACTGCTGTGATAACTATACCCTCCTCTATCACCTCATTTTCTTTATCTTCCTTATGCCTCCTCCCTTCTTCTTTTCTTTGGACTTCTCTAACTTTTTATCTTGTCTATGTCCTAGACTTTCAACAAGTCTTTTAGTAAGAAAGATTCTTATGTAAAATCTGACAATCTATACATACCGATGGTACTGCACTGCATATACCTCTCTGTATTAAAAAAACATTTTTATACATATACACTCAATGTGACATTTATTTTTAATCATAAATGCTTGTAAATGATGTCAAGGATGTCTAGGTAATGTAACTTTAGGCTCCTAAAAACAGAGGTGGCTAACTTCACGGAACCTATACAAATGGAGAATAGTTCCATGACCGCCAAATCATACGCCAATGCACTGTATGAACATGTACACAAATGCATGGATCTCGCCATACCCAATATAACCAAGATGCTCTCCACCAAAAATAGGAAGCCAATCTGGTGGTCCCCTGCCATAAACAAACTTTACAACAGAAGGAGGAAACTGATACGGAATAAGGTGAAGTCCCAAGACTGGAAAAACTCCCTTATCAGCCTCAACAAAAAGTTGAGATCCCTCATCAAATCTTCTAAAGCTAGCTATGAAAACAGAATTGCAGCAGATAGTAAAGACAACCACAAGGCCTTCTATAGTTATGTAAAGAATCTCCACGGCAATACCCAGATTTGAAAAGAAAGCACAAAGGAAATAAATACCAAAACACCAACCACTGGAACAAATAAACCCACACAGTAGGAAGGCAGTAATAAGGCAAATATTTAATGAAGCTTCCTGGTACCTCGGCCCATGGCCTTCAAGGGAATAAATTACAACAGCATACAGCTTGCTTTTAAACCTTCCTAATTAAAATTATTCAATACAATTAAATGAATAACTAATCAATAAATCCACTTCAAATACATCTCAGACAATTGGACAAATGAATATTTAAATATTTCCCACAAAATTACTATTTCATGATTCCCCCTTTACTTTGAATGGTATGCTAAAAGATTTTTACCAAAATTCCTAACAACACAATACAATGTAATGTTATAATACACAAACATGTTTTAGCGTAACATACACTTCTATCCTATCAAAAAATGTCCTGTATAATATAATAAAAAAAAGAAGTTATGTATTTACAATAACATTCCATGTTTGTAGTCCATCTCACCCTTCATTCTTACGCATGGGTTTGGAGCCAATCCTTGGCTCTGACTCAGCCTTTTTACAATCTCAAAGTCTTCTAGTTTGCTTGTGGCTAGGTAGGTATCCCATGGTGCACCAGTACAATCCCCAGATCTTGTTTGCTGCTAACTAAAGAGAAATAACAAAAAAACATGCAGAAAGAACCCAATAATAAATGGTCTCCACTTAATAATAATAATTCTTCTGTCTCCAGATCCTTCCAGGATGAGGGTGGGACAGTGTCCTTAGCACCGTATTCTTGGGTGGCTCAAGGAAAAATACTCCTGAGTACCATGGAACCAAATGATGCTCTACCCCTGGAGGTCAAATCCAATTTGTAATGAGTAATAAATGTGTGAGAAGTAGCCCAAGTTGCTACTGCATAGATATTATCAAGCAGGACCTTGTCTTGAAAGGCTGCAGAAGTAGACTGAGATCACGTTGAATGAGCATTAATTTTGAAAGGTAAAGGCTTACCATCAGAAGAGTAAATGTAAGCTATGCAGCTGGAGATCCAATTAGAGAGGGTCACTTTGGAAACTGGGAGACCTAATCTGATGTCGGAGAAGGAAATAAATAATTGGTCTGACTTCCTGAATTCCTTGGACCGGTGCAAATAAAACCGTAATTGTCTGTGAACATCCAACTGATGAAATCTGTATTCTGCTGTGTTGGAATGATTAGGGAAGAACACCAGAAAATCTATGGATTGGTTCAAAGTGTTATGGGAGCAGACCATGGGAACAAAGGATGGATTAGTACGAAGAGATACTCTGTATTTGTGAAATACCAAATACGGAGGTTTGACGGATAGTGCTTGTAACTCAGAAACCCTTCTAGTAGATGCGATTGCCACCAGAAAAAAACTCTTCCAAGATTGAAATTTCAAAGGAGATTAATGGGCTAGCTCAAAAGGTGGAGATGTTAATTTGGCTAGAACAAAATTCAAGTCCCATGAAGCAACCGGTTCCTGAAGGGGGGGTCTTAACAAAGTGGCACCTTTAAGGAAGGTCTTGCTCAACCTATGTGACATCAGATTAGAATCCTGTTGACCCAAATAAAAACTGGAAATCACTACCAACTGAACTCTGATTGTGGCAGCCGCAGATCCCTGGTGGAAAAGTTCAGACAAGAATTCTAATACCACCGGAATAGATGCAGTATAAGGGTCAACATTCCTTTCCTCAGCCCAGATAGAGAACCTTCTCCATTTACTGGTGTATAATTTTATAGTGTAGGGTTTATGAGAAGATGTAAGGATATGAGTCACAGAGGGTGAGAAATCGTGAAGCCTGACTAGGAATGGAACTGGATCAGCCAAGCTGTCAAATTGAGGGTGTGTAGACTGGGATAAAGAGAGCCTGACATGTGCGTCAAGAGATCTGGCACTGGGTCCAGAGTTTGTGAATCATCTAGTAGGTGAGGCCCGAGAAAGGAGAACCAAACTTGACGAGGCCAGTAAGGAGTAATGAGGATCAGTTTGTTTCCCAGCAGTTTTGCTTTACGAATAACCTTGAATATGAGAGGAAAGGGCGGGAAAACATAAAAAAGACCCAGAGGCCAATCGTGAACAAGTGCATCTCTCGGTGACTCCCCCGGAGGGGGGATGAGGGAGAAATAGCTGCTGCATTTGGCATTGATAGGGCTGGCAAAAATATCGCAGCAAGGCTGTCCTCATCTGCGGAAAATCTGCTCTACTATTTCCTGCTTCAGAGACCACTCGTGAGGCATCAAAATTGCCCGGCTGAGTTTGTCGGCTATCATGTTGGTTGTCTCCAGGATGAGCATCACCACCAGAAGACGCTGAGAAGATATTGCCCATTTCCAAACCCGAATGGCCTCTTGACAGAGTGGGTATGATCTGGTTCCGCCTTGTTTGTTGAGATACCATACTACCGACATGTTGTCTGATTGTATTGCAATCATCCCGAGAGGAAGAAGGTCATGAAGTGCTTGCAACGCCAGGAGCACCACCCTCATCTCTAGAACACTGATATGCAGCTGGGCCACGTGATTTTGCCATGTGTCTTGGACAGTCCTGCCTAGATAATGCCCCCCCCACCCTATCTGTGAGGCATCCGTGGTCACAGTGACGAGTTGGCGAGGGAGGAATGGAGTGCCCATAATTAACTGACTGGGTTAAATTCACCAATTGAGGTTCCTCTTGCAAGACTCTGTCAACAGAATGTGGTGAGTTAAGGGCAGTGTTAGAAGGAGCACTGGGATGACAGCAGCCACTGAAGAATACGCATGTGTAGTCTGGCTTAAGGCACTAGTAGCATAGTCCCTAGAAGCTTCAGAACAGTCTTGGCCTTGACTTTTTGGAGAGGGAGAAGACGGTGAATTTGTTGTACAAGATTCTGTGCCCTTTCTACTGGAAGGCGAGCCAACATGGCTACTGTGTCTATTTCTGCGCCGATAAAAATCACAAATTGAGAGGGCAATAAGGTACATTTTTCCCATTTTATAGTAATCCCCAACTAGGCACAAAGTTGAATAGTGGCGTCCCTGGTCTGAAGAAGTAGATGCCTGGTGGGGGCGGTCAGGAGCCAGTCATCCAGATACGGAAACACTTGGAGAATCCTAGACATCTCAGGTGAGCTGTCACTACTGCCATATGCTTGGTGAACACCCTGGGGGCTGTGGTGAGACCAAACGGTAGAGCACAAAACTGGTAGTGACTGTCTCCCACCCAGAAGCGTAGATGACTCTTCACGACCTGTCCATTTTTATGTGGTAGTAAGAGTCTTGGAGGTCTATTGAGCACATCCAAGTGTATTTCCCTAGTAAGGGGAGTATAGACTGCAGTGTCACCATCCGCAACTTGTCCTTCTTTACAGATTTGTTTAATTTGCTGAGGTCCAAGATGGGCCTCCAGTCCCCTGTACGTTTTGGCACTAAAAAGACTCTGGAGTAAGTTCCAAATCCTACTTGGTCTGCGGGGATGGTTTGGATGACTCTGTTTGCAAGCAACTTGTTGACTTCTACAGTTGCTTGATCCCTGTGATTGGTTGGAACATCCGGGATCCTCTTGGGGACATGAGGTGGCAGAGAAAAGGGTATGGAATAACCTCTGGTGATAATTCTTTGTACCCATCTGTCTCGAGCGATACTTAAGCTAGGCTTCTGGATACAAAGAAATGCGACCCCCGACCGGCTCCAGAGAAGCACAGTTTGGCCCCACATTAGGAGCACTGGTAGGTCAGGCCCCGGAACGAATCATGGCCTCCCTGGTTTTGTGGTCCGCCCCTGCCTCTAGGGCGACGTTTACCATTTCCTCCACCTCCTCTGCCTCTGAAGGAGGAGTCACCCTGTGCACCCTGGAAAAACCTCTGGGACTTCTTGAACCACATTTTACCACCTCTCTGACCCTTGGAATACAGTCTAGAGGGGACGGTAAAACATACTCCCATGGCGGAGAGTGTTTTTCCTTCTTGCTCGCATCGGGTGAGTGTGTCCTTTACCTTAGGTCCAAACAATGACGAACCATCAAAGGGGGTGTTGGTAAAGGTAGACTTGAACGGTTCCACAAAATTACAAAAGCGCATCCAGGAGTGCCTCCTTAGGGAAACTCCTGAACCTGCTGCCCTGCTCGCTCCATTGGCTGCATAAGAGATCAGCCTCATGGACAAGTTGACAATAGAATTCAAGGTGGACAACTAAGCAGACACCTTCTCAGGGACTCCTTCAGTAGATGTACCTTGTATAGTCTCTCCTAACTCCTTAAGGAGATCTCTCTGAAGCCTTGTAAAGTGTGTTAGGTAGTTCAGTGATCTAAGAGTAAATGCTGCTGATGAAAAGATACGCTTCCCATATCTTTCCATCATTCAAGACTTTATCTGGCAGATGGACAGAAGAAGAAGTCTCTGCTAACTCCTTCTTAGTGGCTGCCTCCACCACCATGGCATCTACGGGAACACCCTTTGACAAAAATTTCTTCTCCTTGGGAGCTGATAGAAACTTATTTGGTCTCCTGGGGACTGGCTCCATGGCATCAGGAGTCTCCCACACCTTCCGACTAACAAGCTCTAACAGTTCGTCAAAGGGTGGAGACACCCAAGAGGCTAAAGGTTGATACCCGAAAGCCTTCAGGTACACCGACTCCTCATCAGAAGGGGTAACAGTGAGCCAGCCACACCTCTGCTTAAGGATCTCTAAGATGTCTACAAAGGAGACATCATCAGAGAATGACTTGGACCCTTCTGACTTCTCGAGGTCGGTGTCAGAGGTAAGAGACTCATCCTGGGAGTCTGCATGCTTCCTCTTGCATGTCCTCTTCCATGGGGGCTCCCCAGAACAGTATTCCAGGGAGGTCTCATAAGAGTGGGGGACACCAGCCAGAGGATCCTGAGGCTGCGGGTCTTTGCTGTCCAGAGAGGGAGTAGGTGCTGAGACGGAAGTAGATGCCTGAGGGGGAAGAGTGTCGGTACCTGTGGGTGGAGCTGATGATCAGGACAGCACACTCCTCATCATCTTGAAGGCCAACCTCTCTGGCACCGAAAACCTCTCTGGCTCTGAGGAGACAGAGGATGCCATTGGCTCCACAGCCATCGGCTCCGAGATAGATGTAGGTTCCAAGCTCACCCTCACCGACAAACCGAGAGCAAGGCTCGGAACCGAAGAGGTCCGGTTCCAGGCGTCCCTGTTGGGGCTGACTGGGGAGCTTCGGCTCCTAGACACCACAGACGGCACTGAAGGTGTCGGAGTGGAACTTGTCTCCAAGACAACCTCAGGGGAGCTGAAACCGAGGCTTCCACCAGTGGTACCAAGCACTCCAGCTCCGAAAGCCCAGCATGGCTCAGAGGAGGAATCACAGAAGGAATAACGAGCTCAAGTGGCTCTGGAACTGACTGGGTCGAAGCCAACAGCATTTTAGGTAAGGCAGATGGCTTCAGGAGTCTCAGCTCTACTCTCTCCACATCTTACAGGTTCATAGGTTCATAGGTTAGTACTAGGCTAATTGCCCTTATCAGCCATTTTAAGCCTAGCCAATTACCCAATGTGAGAATCAAACCCTGCACCTTGTGCCTCTGAGGTAAGCAACTTAACCATTACGCCAACCTCCTACCTTCTTCCGATAAGCTCCTGGAAGATCTGAAAGATAGTGTGGGAGATCTAGATCTCTGTAGTATGGGAGACCTTAATGTAGGGGAGACCAGCAAAGAATCCATAGACCGGCTCCGATGTCTGCTATCAGAGGTCGGCTCCAAACTGCCTGGTGCCAACATTGTAGCCATAGTAGTAGTACCCTCGATCGGCTGCAAACTCAGTGGAGCCAAGGAGGAAGCAGACTTGTCAGTTTTAGAAATTTTGAGAGGCGGTACTGATGCACCAGTCGGCGCCAGTGAATGCCTCTTAGAAGGTTATGATTTGTCCTTTTTAGATCCATGCGTCTTAGAAGAGGAGGAAGAGCTGGCCAGATCTTCCTCAAAGGAGAGCTTAAGGAGACCTTTTAATATAAGTTTATTCTTTCTCTCCTGCAATACCCTGGCACTAAAACAGTGACAAAAAAGACACGTTTCCTATAAATGGATGGCCTCTAGATAGTATACACATATACTGTGGCCATCCGTAACAGACATCTTCTGCAAACATTTCACACACTTTTAAAACCCAGAGGGCTTATGATCTTTGACCTCCTTAGACATCTCACAGAAGATTAATCCAATCAGACACAAAGAGAGAAAGAAAGAGAGCAAGAGGACTAGGTCCTCTAACTTAAATGGGCCTAGCCCTTAAAGTACCAGCAGACACACAACCATGATGACTAGGTCCTCTAACTTAAATGGGCCTAGCCCTTAAAGTACCCGCAGACACACACCCATGAGGACTAGGTCCTCTAACTTAAATGGGCCTAGCCCTTAAAGTACCAGCAGACACACAACCACGAGGACTAGGTCCTCTAACATAAACGGGCCTAGCCCTTAAAGTACCAGCAGACACACAACCACGAGGACTAGGTCCTCTAACTTACATGGGCCTAGCCCTTAAAGTACCAGCAGACACACAACCACGAGGACTAGGTCCTCTAACTTAAATGGGCCTAGCCCTTAAAGTACCAGCAGACACACAACCACGAGGACTAGGTCCTCTAACATAAACGGGCCTAGCCCTTAAAGTACCAGCAGACACATAACCACGAGGACTAGGTCCTCTAACATAAACGGGCCTAGCCCTTAAAGTACCAGCAGACACACAACCATGAGGACTAGGTCCTCTAACTTAAATGGGCCTAGCCCTTAAAGTACCAGCAGACACACAACCACGAGGACAAGGTCCTCTAACTTAAATGGGCCTAGCCCTTAAAGTACCAGCAGACACAGAACCACGAGGACTAGGTCCTCTAACTTAAATGGGCCTAGCCCTTAAAGTACCAGCAGACACACAACCACGAGGACTAGGTCCTCTAACTTAAATGGGCCTAGCCCTTAAAGTACCAGCAGACACACAACCACGAGGACTAGGTCCTCTAACATAAACGTGCCAGCAGACATACAACCACGAGGACTAGGTCCTCTAACTTAAATGGGCCTAGCCCTTAAAGTACCAGCAGACACACAACCACGAGGACTAGGTCCTCTAACATAAACGGGCCTAGCCCTTAAAGTACCAGCAGACACACAACCACGAGGACCAGGTCCTCTAACATAAACGGGCCTAGCCCTTAAAGTACCAGCAGACACACAACCATGAGGACTAGGTCCTCTAACTTAAATGGGCCTAGCCCTTAAAGTACCAGCAGACACACAACCACGAGGACTAGGTCCTCTAACATAAACGGGCCTAGCCCTTAAAGTACCAGCAGACACACAACCACGAGGACTAGGTCCTCTAACTTAAATGGGCCTAGCCTTTAAAGTACCAGCAGACACACAACCACAAGGACTAGGTCCTCTAACTTAAAGGGCCTAGCCCTTAAAGTACCAGCAGACACACAACCACGTGGACTAGGTCCTCTAACATAAACAGGCCTAGCCCTTAAAGTACCAGCAGACACACAACCACGAGGACTAGGTCCTCTAACATAAATGGGCCTAGCCCTTGAAGTACCAGCAGACACACAACCACGAGGACTAGGTCCTCTAACATAAACGGGCCTAGCCCTTAAAGTACTAGCAGACACACAACCACGAGGACTAGGTCCTCTAACATAAACAGGCCTAGCCCTTAAAGTACCAGCAGACACACAACCACGAGGACTAGGTTCTCTAGCATAAACGGGCCTAGCCCCTGGTAGAAAGAGAAGGGAGAAACTGAGGTCCTCTAACTAAAACAGACCTAGAAGAGAAAAGGGGTTAGAAATGACAAATTTAACCACTCGCGCACAAACACCAGAAAAAAATCTCTAACAACTCAGAGATAAAGAATGAAGGTCAGAACCTCATTCAGCTAATTGCAAAGACAATACAACAATGCAGAGAACTCCGCAAGAAAGCTAGTTTAAGCTAACAACACAGCACACTGAGAATGGTATATCTAAGTTCTACAAAGTACTGCACACGCAGTTAAACTAAGCACAAATGCACCTAAAACTGCTAATAATCAACAGTATCTAAACTACTAGAAAAACTAAGGGCAAAAAGCCCAGAGAGAAACTAACTGGCACACAGGATACCAGTGAGAACAATAAGGCCAATGGTCAACTGTTTTCAGCAATAATTATCCACATGGGAAAAATACACAGTAAATAGCTAAACTATCTAAACTACAGAAACAACACTCGCAAAAGCTATATGAACCTATCTAAATCTAAAAGAAACAGCACAAATTAGCAAAAAATTAGCAAAATGTGTTAGACTTAGCCACAGCCAAGAAGAAGCACATCCGAACTTGTCAACGTGGCAAACGAGATCTGGGGATTGTACTGGTGCACCATGGGATACCTACCTAGCCACGAGCCAACTAGAAGACTTTGAGCTTGTAAAAAGGCTGAGTTGGAGCCGAGGATCAGCTCCGAACCCATGTGTAAGAATGAAGGCGAGATAGGACTACAGAACATCACATATTACCATGTAAAGCAACATATTCATAAATTTACACGACACAAATATTAACCTCCTGATTCAAATCCTTAGGCCACAAAGTGCCGAAATTAATAATGAGTTTAGACTCCAGCTGAGATAGTTTATACAAAAAATCTGTTCCCCCAGTATAGTTTGGTCTTGCCAAAACACTGAAAAATAAACTACTATCAGATCCCCCGTGGTAGTCATGAAAATGACTTGCCACTAGGTTCTCCAATTTGCCGTTTTGAATGTCCCAAAATGTTACAATATACGTACCTTGGCCATCCTCTTAGTTTGGCCTGTGTACCATCTAATAGGTATGCATCCACATCCAATAATATAAACTACCCTACAGGACCTTCCAGTGTTTGGCGTTTTGGTATTTATTTCAATTCCCAGATTTGCTCTGAGCTACTGAACAATGGTACCTCCTATACTGAGCCAACAGATACTGCCAATATACTGGCCGACAGATTCAGTGCCAACTTTACCCCTCTCTCCCCACCCACAGGACCTATCACATTAACAGTAGATTGCCAGGCACCCAGTATAACTGCTGCACAGGTTAAAACATCACTGTCCAAGGCCAAGAATACAGCTTCTATGGGACCTGACAGTATCCCTGGCTCTGTGCTACATGAACCACAGAGTGAACTTGCACCTCACCTGTGTGCCCTGTTCAATCAGAGCCTCACCTCAGGCTTTTCCCGACAGAATGGCGCACTGCTACAGTCATTCCTCTCCACAAAGGAGGAGCGACTACAGAACCTGGGAACTATCACCCCATTAGCGTAATGAGTCTGATATGAAAAGCTATGGAACGCATCATCATGGACCTAATAAACAAGGATATAGGGAAACTCCAAACTCTGGATCATACACAGTTTGGTTTTGTGAAGGGTAGATCATGCCTGTTCAACTTGGTCAACTTCTTTGAGTCAGTCACCAGAGCTGTGGATGAAGGCAAGGTGGTTCACACAGCCTACCTTGATCTGGCCAAGGCCTTTGATACCATTCCCCACTCAGGAATCATAGAAAAACTCAGTAAACTAGGCATCAACCCCTATATCACTAGGTGGGTTGCAAACTGGCTCACAGATAGAACCCACAGTGTGAAAGTAACTGACTCCAATTCAGACTGTTGACCAGTCACGAGTGGAGTCCCACAGTGTTCAGTCCTGGTTCCTCTCCTGTTTGGAATCTATTTCTCTGAAGTCCAGGCCAACACGAAGGGAATCTGGCTGACAAAGTTCGCAGACAATTGCAATCTGGGAGCTATTATTAACTCCCCAAGTTGACATCCTATAGAAAGGCCTCACTGAGACCAACGACTGGTGTCAGAACCATGGCCTTAAGCTCAATGCCAAAAAATGTGCCGTCATTCCCTTTGGAAAAAACCCGGTTCCCATGAATTACCACATCAATGGTAGTCCACTGAACAAAGAAGGTGTTATAAGAGATCTGGGAACACAGGTTGACAGCAACCTCTCTTTCAACCACCACATTGCCACTGTGGTTAGAAAGTCCTTCTATGTGGCACATCTCATTACTAAGGGTTTTGCATCCAGGAAGAAAGAGGTCATTGTCTCCCTCTACTCTTCCCTCATTAGGCCAATCATCGAGTACAATGCCCCATTTGGCATGTACCTCACTATACACCTGCAACAACTGGAGAGGCCACAAAAGTACCTCATAAAGAGAACTCTAGACCTTAAATACTTGTCCTATATGGACAGACTCAAAAAACTCCAACTATTCTCTGTCTTATATCGCCTACTTAGAGGCAATCTCTGCTTGACTTACAAAGCCATGTCTGACGTAGCTCTGTTAAAAATGCTACATCTAAAGAAATCCCAATACCTCCGTACCACATGTTCTAGAGACCTCAACATCATTACCACAATCAACAGAACGTGCTGGAGGGACAGGTTCATAACCCAGAGACTGCCCATGCTATAGAATAGAATAGACTTCCCATACATGTCAAACAGAGTACTGCAATGGCCCATTTCAAGAGAAATCTTGATG